>NC_138302.1:48043747-48643747 GCF_965601325.2 Salmo salar | reverse complement strand
TCTCATCTGATCTTACAGGATGCGAGATACCCACAGGGAGGTCAAATTGTAGCAATTCAAAACCCTCTCTTTCTCTCTCTAAAATCCATTGACAAAATACTGTTTATTTTTTGATAAACTGACAAAACTCAATGTTAAATGGTAAAAAAAAATTGTATTCATTAGAAAACATAAACTTAAATGGTAAAGGGCAATATGCTTTATGTAACATCATTAGTTTATCATTGATACAAAAAATGAGAGGGGAGTGCAATCAACCTTAGATGTATATGAGGTTTGGTCAATTGATGCTATGATTTCAGGGAAAAACACTTCCATAGAAATGTGTGGTGTGTTGTTAGTGGAATGTCCATCATAACCACAGAGCTTTGGCTCGCCGGATCATTTGTTCCCAGAATTAGGATGCCAGCTGTCTGGTTGCCTTTGTGTTGCAAGGGGGAGCATAATATATTGTGCACTGCTGTAAAGATCAGCCTATAACCCCCCTTTGCCTCCCCCTCTCCATTCCCATCCCCAAATCACACTGCACCTGTCATTCAATCCAGCCATTACCATACTCACAGGCACTTTCAACACGCCACAGATGGAGAATGATCTGATTAAAATGATTTAGCGCTTTGTGGGATTTCTTTACTGAGACATTCAGTTTTGTTTTGGCCCCCACTACGATAACAGATTTAGATATGGTGGCATGGGATGGGATGGCGATAGGTGTATCAGTTATGGAGAACTAACAAGTGTGTTTAATTTTATGACTGTTGTGTCCATGTCAGTGCATACAACTTGCATTTAGTCTGTGATAGTCTTTTTGATAGCTAGTAATGATAGTCCGTGTATCTGTCCCAAATGGCACCCTATTACCTACATAGTGCACTAGTTTTGACCAGAGACCTATGGGCCCTGTTCAAAAGTAGTACACTATATAGGGAATAGGGTGCCATTTGGGGTGCATAACTTGTTTTGAGCCGGATGAGTATTGATCGGTGCAAGACTGTGCACTGAAGAGTCATTCATATTTAATTCGCAAAGCTTGCTGAACCAAGCACTTGCAAATGGTTTCCTGTATACAGTTTCATATTGATCCGCAATGCATGGAAGACTCAGATCAGCTGTCTTTCACTCAATGGCTCAACAATAAAAAAGAATATGCTTCAACTGGAATCAGAAAGAGTGCTGGAATCATAAAACCATAGAATCTTAGACCAAAAAAAACATATCTTGTGAAATGCATTTTGTAAAAATCTGTATAAAGGCTATACATTTAAAATGCCACAATTGTTGCCAAAAAATGCAGTTATTTATTCAAAATCTTTCTCTTCCAAACCTGCTACAGGCTACATCCAGGATTACGTAATCCCCTCAATATGCCAGAGCACAAAGGACCCTGGCTTGAGGAGGCAGACCGGGCTCTCAGCGGGGCCCCTGTACTCCCCAGGGAGCACAGGGGGCAGCGGGGGGGAGGACTACTCCGACCATGACATGGAGCAGCCCGAAAGCCCCTGCTCAGGCATGACCACCGAGTCGGACAGCAGCAGTTACACGGTGGACGCCTTCCTCATCTCTGACGGCCGCTCTCGGAGAAGGGCCAACCACAGGAAAACAAAAACCAAAGGTGAGGAGAGAACCAGCATTGCAGAAGTGGGATCCACAGGGTCCAAGGCTGCCATAGGGAAGCCCGGAAAGTCTAAGGGACCGGGGCGCCACACGTGCAGCGAATGCAGCAAGACCTACGCCACCTCATCCAACCTGAGCCGTCACAAGCAGACACACCGCAGCCTGGAAGGCCAGCAGGCCAGGAAGTGCCCCACGTGCCATAAGGCCTACGTGTCCATGCCGGCGCTGGCCATGCACATGCTCACCCACGACCTGCGGCATGAGTGTGGAGTGTGCAGCAAGGCGTTTAGCCGACCGTGGCTGCTGCAGGGTCACATGCGCTCGCACACGGGCGAGAAGCCGTTCGCCTGTGCCCACTGCGGCAAAGCGTTTGCAGACCGTTCCAACCTGCGTGCCCACATGCAGACGCACTCGGCCTTCAAGCACTATGATTGCAAGCGCTGCGGCAAGAGCTTTGCACTGAAGTCCTACCTGATCAAGCATTACGAGTCGGCCTGCTTCAAGGGCTCCGGAGACGAAGAGGACTGCTGTCCCGAGGACTGATCAGAGATTTACACGATATCAGCTTATTTACCTAGGTCTGTTTCACTGAGATAATATCTCCTTTACAAGAAAGACCAATGTTGTGTTCATTCGGGCGGTGTTTCCCAACTCCAGTCCTTGAGTACCCCCAAAAGTACACATTTTTATTGTATCCCCAGACAAATACACCTCATTCAACTCATCAAGGGCTTGATGATTTGTTGACAAGTTGAATCTGTTGGGGGTACTCGAGGACTGGAGTTGGGAAACATTAGGGCATGTAACGGAAATGTTTTAAAACACATCACAACTAAAAACGAAAATGAGGGTTAAACTTTTTTTATTATTGGACTTTTCCAGATAGTCTCCCGCCTTGTTGCAGTCTGTTTTCTTCCATTTGGTGCCTAATAAACACAACCCTGGTCAAAGACTGCACTCCTCACCACCCGTCTTCCTGCTTTTTGATAGAGAGCAATAATAATGTAAATGAGGGTTGTTCAAGAACATAGAAGATAACTGACAATGATGACTGAATAACATTAAAATTTTAATATTTTCTATAATTGTTTTATGGATTCATATTCATTTATTTGCAATAATTTACATTCCAGTATTATTTAATATGCCAATTAGCTCTTAATTTCCCTGCAACATGTCTTCCACGATAAACATTTGTGTATTTATTAATTTAATGTATTTATGTATTTATTTATCAAATGATAACTGTATTGGTTAACTAGGTTGTTAATTCATTATAAATGTATTTATTTGATCTGATTTATGAATTGAACATCTTATAAAATGCTGTAATATATTTCTGAGATAAAGTAGCCCTATATCTGGTCTCATTCACAACAATTGTTGATATATCCATGTTCTACATAGGAAATGCTCAATATGCCCTTTTGTTTTTTATCTATGCACAGGCTAAAAGTGTAAGCTACATTGTAATACTTAGACATGAGAAGCCAGTTAATTTGTTACACCATTATTATGAAGGATTGGTACCATTAATTATTTGCCCTATGAAAGGCTGTTGAATTTGAATTGTACTAAACTTTGTATGTAATCGGGAAAAGCTATGAACTTTTCAATTACCAAGTCAAATCAATAATTAAAAGATGATATTTTCACTAAGTTGCTCTCTGTGCCCTGTGCCATTTTCAAGGCGTCAACTATCGTCAACTCAACATACATGATCACTCGAGCAGTGGCGGTCGGTGTCGTTTAAGATGAGGGAAGATGATACATTTTTTTATGAGCATGGCTTTGTTTCTATTACAGCATATTGGATGACTGTCATTCATCTTCCATTCACCCAGTTCAATGTAACATCGATAGTTTTGGGCTACTACACGATACTCAAATATTCCCTATACCCATCATGAGGTTGGTACAACCTAGTCTATGAATGAAAGTTTACAACGCAGGTCGAGAGAAATTTGAGTAATCAAGGTGACAGACAGTGACATATTCAATACCGCCTTGCACACTCTTGCCTGCGTCTAGCTGATTTAGGGCGTAATCATAACTCCAACTGTTTTAAATGAGAGTTGGACAAATTCAGGAATGTTTCTTCCCATTTCGTTACATTTGCTTCTGTTTAAGAAATGTTTTTGAACAGAATCAGGGGAATGAATACACCCCTGATCACATGCAAACACAGTTCACTTTCATACCAGTCTCATACAAACAGTATGATCATTCAAAAGTTTATACACAGCTACTCATTCCAGAGTTTTTCTTAATTTTTACTATGTCCTACATTGTAGAAACAAAATGTATTTTATATCTGAGATTCTTCAAAGTAGCCACCCTTTGCCTTGATGACAGCTTTGCACACTCTTGCCATTATCTTAACCAGCTTCATGAGCTAGTCACCTGGAATGCATTTCAATTAACAGGTGTGCCTTGTTAAATGTTAATTTGTAGAATTTCTTTCCTTCTGAATGCGTTTGAGCCAATCAGTTGTGTTGTGACAAGGTAGGGGTGGTATACAGACGATAGCCCTATTTGATAAAAGACCAAGTCCATATTATGGCAACAACAGCTCAAATAAGCAAAGAGAAACAACAGGCAATCATTACTTTAAAACATGAAGGTCAGTCAATGTGGAAAATTTCAAGTTTCTTCAAGCAGTCGCAAAAACCATCAAGCGCTATGATGAAACTGGCTCTCATGAGGACCGCCACAGGAAAGGAAGACACAGAGTTACCTCTGCTACAGAGTATATGTTCATTAGAGTGACCAGCCTCAGAAATTGCAGCCCACAGAGTTCAAATAACCAACACATCTCAACATCAACTGTTCAGAGGAAACTGCGTTAATCAGGCCTTCAAGGTCGAATTGCTGCAAAGCAACAATTACTAAAGGACACCAATAATAAGAAGAGACTTGCTTGGGCCAAGAAACACAAGCAATGGACATTAGACCGGTGGAAATCTGTCCTTTGGTCTGATGAGTCCAAATGAGAGATTTTTGGTTCCAACTGCCATTTCTTTGTGAGATGCAGAGTAGGTAAACGGATGATCTTTGCATGTGTGGTTCCCACCGTGAAGCATGGAGGAGGAGGTGTGATGGTGTGGGGGTGCTTTGCTGGTGATAGTGTTGTGATGTACTAAAAATTCAAGGCACACTTAACCAGCATGGCTACCACAGCATTCTGCAGCAAAACGCCATCCCATCTGGTTTGCGCTTAGTGGGACTATCATTTGTTTTTCAACAGGACAATGACCCCACACCTCCAGGCTGTGTAAGAGCTATTCGACCAAGAAGGAGAGTGATTAGTTGCTGCATCAGATGACCTGGCCTCAACCCAATTGAGATGGTTTGGGATGAGTTGGACTACAGAGTGAAGGAAAAGTAGCCAAGGTGGTGGGAATATGTGGAAACTCCTTTAACCTCTATGGGCTATGTGGGACGCAAGCGTCCCACCCCTGGTACACACTATCAACAATAGGTGAAATATCAAGAGCGCCAAATTTGAAAACAATTAAATGTCATAATTCAAATTTCTCAAACATACAACTATCTTACACCCTTTGAAAGATAAACATCTCCTTAATCTAACCACGTTGTCCGATTTCAAAAAGGCTTTACGGCGAAAGCATAAAGTTAGATTATGTTAGGACAGTACATTGAAAATAGCTGTGTGTAATGTTTTGTCAATGCAAAGACACGCGTCACCAAAAGCAGAAAACCAGCTAAAATTATGCACTAACCTTTGACAATCTCCATCAGATGACACTCCTAGGACATTATGTTAGACAATACATGCATTTTTTGTTCTATCAAGTTCATATTTATATCCAAAAACAGCGTTTTACTATGGCGTTGATGTTGAGGAAATCTTTTCCCTCCAATAACCGCCAGTCAATCAGCACAACAAATTAAATAATTACTATTCGAAAACATTGGTAAAATATTATATTGTCATTCAAAGAATTATAGATTTACATCTCTTGAACGCAACCGGATTGCCAGATTTAAAAATAACCTTACTGGGAAATCACACTTTGCAATAATCTGAGCACTGCGCCCAGAAAAATATGCTTTGCGATACAGACTAACCGCCATGTTGGAGAGATCTAAAATCGAAAATACTATGTAAATAATCCATTACCTTTGATTCTCTTCATCAGATGTCACTTCCAGGAATACCAGGTCCATAACAAATGTAGTTTTGTTCGAAAAAGCTCATAATTTATGTCCAAAATGCTCCGTGACGTTAGCACATGAACTAAGCCCGCCGGACTTGTCTTCACCAAAGAGGGGGAAAAAAATATTTACGTTCGTTCAAACATGTCAAACGTTGTATAGCATAAATCATTAGTGCCTTTTTCAACCAGAACATGAATAATATTCAAGGCGGACGATTGCATTCTCTTTTAAAACGTATTGGAACGAGAGTACCCAACATGAACTCGCGCGCCAGAGTCTTATCGGCCACCACCGTTCTTGTTCGGTCAGATCTCACAGTAGCAGATTCAAACCACTTTGTAAAGACTGGTGACATCTAGTGGAAGCCATAGGAAGTGCTCAACGATTAATAAGCCCCTGTGTGTTTCAATGGCATAGGCTTAAAGGTAATTCAACACATCAGGTATCCACTTCCTGTCAGAATTTGTCTCAGGGTTTTGACTGCCATATGAGTTCTGTTATACTTACAGACACCATTCAAACAGTTTTAGAAAATTCAGAGTGTTTTCTATCCAAACCTGAACAATAATATGCATATTCTAGCTTCTGAGTTGGTATAGGAGGCAGTTAAAAATGGGCACATATTCTTTTCAAAATTCTCAATACTGCCCCCTAGCCCCAACAGGAAAAGCATTCCAGGTGAAGCTTGTTGAGAGAATGCCAAGAGTATGCAAAGTTTTCATCAAAAATCTAAAATCTATTATGATTTGTTTAACACTTTTTTGGTTACTACATGATTCCATATGTGTTATTTCATAGTTTTAATGTCTTCACTACTATTGTACAATGTAGAAAATAGTAAAAAAATAAAGAAAAACCCTTGAATGAGTAGGTGTGTCCAAACTCTCTTCCTTTCACCTTTTCCCTTCACTTGTGGACTTCTGTGAACAGCACATCAGCTGTCTGTGATCAGAAGAAGAAACCTTTGCAAGCCATACCTTCATATCATAACCGCTAACTGCTACACATAGCCTACATCGTTGTCACCATATTAGCTAATGCCATAGTCAACATAGCTACTAGAGGTTAGTAAAGCCGCTATAATCATGCAGTACAGTGTACAGTCAGCAAGCAATTTAGCAGCTAAACCTGGGGGGACATCCGTGGCAATAAATTAATAAAGCCAAATGTTTACCTTGACTTGGAAGAGTTCCAGTGTTGCATATCCAGCTAGCTAATATAGCATCCCTCTCTGTTTGATACGGGTGTTTCAGTAGGCTAAACTAGCTAGCTGCATTTGCTAGCTAAGTGAAAGTAAAAAAATTGAAAAATAGCTAACTCTCTCTCAACTTTTCTCTTACTTCTCCTTCAATTTTAAAGGAATGATTTTGTTCAAAAATGTTTAACTATTATCTTACTCGCTCTTTGAGTCAACTACTCATCACATTTTTTAAACTGCAGTGCTACTGTAGGTAGCTGTAGCTTATGCTTTCAGTACTAGATTCATTCTCTGATCCTTTGATTGGGTGGACAACATGACAGTTCATGCTGCAAGAGCTCTGATAGGTTGGAGGACATCCCCCAGAAGTTGTCATAATTACTGTGTAAGTTTATGGAAGGGGGTGAGAACCATGAGCCTCCTAGGTTTTGTATTGAAGTCAATGTACACAGAGGAGGACGCTACCCTACAGAGTGCTGTTGAGGCTACTGTAGACCTGCATTGCAAAACAGTGTGTTTTAATCCATTATTTGGTGACATGAATATATTTAGTATAGTTTTATCTAAAAAGGATAATTTCTTTATTGTTTCATTATTTTTATGAAATTCACTGAGGAGGATGGTTCACGCCTTCCTCATCTGAGGAGCCTCCACTGCACTTGAGGTAACATTATTCGACACATAAACCCGTGAGGCTCAGTTGGTAGAGCATAGTGTTTGCAATGCCAGGGTTGTGGGTTCGATTCCCACGGGGGACCAGTATGGAGAAAAAATGTATGCATTCACTACTGTAAATTGCTCTGGATAAGAGCGTCTGCTAAATTACTCAAATGTAAATCAAGGAAACAAAAAGTATGAATTAATTCAGAATATATATTACTGGAATCATAGTTGCTTTACCTAACAACTTTGTGTTAAATAAACTAACAAATAAGGCAACAGTAAACATGTTGTCTCCCAGGCCAATTAGTAACCAAAATTCAAGCTCAAAGGGGCCAGGAGACATGTTTGTTCAAAGTTTCAAATTTCAGTTGATTACTATAGGGCCCCTCTTGGGCCAATCAGTATAATTTTATAAATGTGTATCTCTATGGTAAGACGCATCATTCATTCAAGTCTTTTCAAAATTGGGCCATTGGTGTCTTAGATATACGAACGGACAAAGACAGATCCATACAGTGGCAAGAAAAAGTATGTGAACCCTTTTGAATTACCTGGATTTCTGCATAAATTGGTCATCAAATTTGATCTGATCTTCATCTGTCACAACAATGGACAAACACTTTCTGCTTAAACTAATAACACACAAACAATTATACGTTTTCATGTCTTTATTGAACACACCATATAAACATTCACAGTGCAGGGTGGGAAAAGTGTGTGAATCCTTGGATTTAATAACTGGTTGACCCTCCTTTGGCAGCAATAACCTCAACCAAATGTTTTCTGTAGTTGCGAATAAGGTCAGGAGGAATTTTGGACCATTCCTTTATACAAAACTGTTTCAGTTCAGCAATATTCTTGGGATATCTGGTGTGAACCGCTCTCGAGGTCATGCCACAGCATCTCAATCGGGTTGAAGTCAGGACTCTGACTGGGCCCCTCCAGCAGGCGTATTTTCTTCTCTTGAAGCCATTCTGTTGTTGATTTACTTCTGTGTTTTGGGTTGTTGTCCTGTTGCATCATCCAACTTCTGTTCAGCTTCAATTGGCAGACAGATAGCCATACATTCTCCTTCAAAAAATGTCTTGATAAACTTGGGAATTCATTTTTCCGTGGATGATAACAAGCTGTCCAGGCCCTGAGGCAGCAAAGCAAATTATGTTAGCTCTTGAGTGGCGCAGCAGTCTAAGGCACTGCATCTCAGTGCAAGAGGGGTCACTGCAGTCCCTAGTTAAAATACAGGCTGCATCACATCCGACTATGATTGGGAGTCCCATACATAGGCGGCGCACAATTGGCCCGGGATAGGCCGTCATTGTAAATACAAATTTGTTCTTAACTGACTTGTCTAGTTAAATAAAGGATACCATTTTTAAAAAGCAGCCCCAAACCATGATGCTCCCTCCACTGTACTTTACAGTTGGTGTGCTGTGCCTTTTTTTCTCCACACATAGTGTTGTGTGTTCCTTCCAAACAACTCAACTTTAGTTTCATCTGTCCACAGAATATTTTGGAACATCCAGGTGCTCTTTTGCCAACTTCAGATATGCAGCAATGTTTTTTTTGGACAGCAGTGGCTTCTTCCGTGGTGTCCTCCCATGAACACCATTCTCGTTTAGTGTTTTACGTATCGTAGATTCGTCAAAAGAGATGTTAGCATGTTCCAGAGATTTCTCTAAGTCTTTAGCTGACATTTTTCTTAACCTCATTGAACATTCTATGCTGTGCTCTTGCAGTCATCTTTGTAGGATGGCCACTCGTAAGGAGAATAGCAACAGTGCTGAACTTTCTCCATTAACAGACAAATTGTCTTACCATGGACTGATGAACATCAAGGCTTTTAGACATTTACATTTACGTCATTTAGCAGACACTCATATCCCGAGCGACTTACAAATTTAGAGATACTTTTGTAACCTTTTCCAGCTTTATGCAAGTGAACAATTCTTAATCTTAGGTCTTCTGAGATCTCTTTTGTTCGAGGCATGGTTCACATCAGCAATGCTACTTGTGAATTGCAAACTACAATTTTGTGAGTGTTTTTTATAGGGCAGGGCAGCTCTAACCAACATCTCCAATCTCATCTCATTGATTGGACTCCACCTCTAGCCTAGAGGTTCACATACTTTTTCCAACCTACACTGTGAATGTTTAAATTATCTATTCAATATAGACAAGCAAAATACAATAATTTGTGTGTTATTAGTGTAAGTACACTGTGTTTGTCTATTGTTGTGACTTAGATGAAGATCAGATCAAATTATATGACCAATTTATGCAGAAATCCAGGTAATTCAAAAGTGTTCGCATACTTTTTCTTGACACTGTATTTCCAATTTCATCCTGGGGGGACACTAATAGCAGACACCCATCAAAATGATTTACTCTAACAGTACTCTTCTCCTGACCAGTAGAGGGGGCTACAACTTTTATGAAACAGGATCCATCAACTAAACACAAGGTTTGTACAACCATTCAGTACTTAGTATAATACAAAAAGGATACAGTACATTATAAGGAGCAGGATACAGTACATTATAAAATTGAAATTGAAAAATAGCTAACTCTCTCTCAACTTTTCTCTTACTTCTCCTTCATTTTTAAAGGAATGATTTTGTTCAAAAATGTTTAACTATTATCTTACTCGCTCTTTGAGTCAACTACTCATCACATTCACAGTACATTATAAGGAGCAGTGCTCGAAGTGGATGTGTCCATCCTGAGAAATCAGGACACAGACATGAAAGGGAAAACCCCCAATGCTGCTCTTGAATAGGGTGTGAGATCAATGTGTTTCCCCCTCTATGCTTATGCATGCTGTCTTTAGGTCCAGCCCTTAGGTCCAGCCAGAGAGCCACCCAGATCTCCTTTGGGTCAGAGGCTCTCCACCAGCCCAGCTCGGCCCCCTGACCACACCACGCTGTGGGGCTGAGGACAGGATGTGGACTGGGTCAGGTGTCGTGAGAACCAGGCCCCTTTCCCCCACTCTGTCCCAGACGGGGCCCTGAGACCTCCCTTCTCGGCCCCCCAGCCACAGGCCCCCCCATGGGAAAGTCCAGCTATCTGTTTCAGACTCTCAGTGCACTCCAGCTGACTATTTTGAGACACAATGCGGTCCGTACACACACACAAACACAAACACATACACACACACACGCTTGTCTGAACCACAGTCCGTGAAAAGGATGTAGCCATTAAAAATAGCCGAACCCCACACACTATACATAAAAAACATGAACACAGTGAACAAAAAAGTCAATCCGTGGTATCCCCACTCCAGGTCTTTCCTCAGCCAATCACGACAGAGGATTCAACCGCCCCCAAATCAAGAGCATGTAGGGACATCAGAGGGATAAAGGGGAAGGGCCTTTTATAGCCTACCTTTATCAAATCTTATCAAATCACAGGATCATAAAAAAGGAGTGGGTTCTTGTAGATTCTCTGGCCTGATAAACTCGCTGACCCGTGAACGCGTTAGAGTTGAGACAAGGGCCCCGAGGTCCCAAGCGACCCGAGAGGAAGCTGTATATTGCTGCTCAGAGGAACCGCAGGCCCGGCCGGGCGACCATTAACCCCTCTAGTGTCATTTGGACGCTAGCGTCCCACCTCAACAACAGACAGTGAAATTGCAGGGCGCCAAATTCAAACAACAGAAATCCCATAATTAAAATTCCTCAAACATACAAGTATTATACACCATTTTAAAGATACACTTTTTGTTAATCCAACCACAGTGTCCGATTTCAAAAAGGCTTTATGGCGAAAGCACACCATGCAATTATGTTAGGACAGCGCCTAGCCACAAGAAACCATACAGACATTTTCCAGCCAAGGAGAGGACTCACAAAAGTCAGAAATAGCGATAAAATGAATCACTAACCTTTGATGATCTTCATCTGGTGGCACTCCCAGGACTCCATGTTACACAATAAATGTTTGTTTTGTTCAATAAAGTCCCTTTTTATGTCCAAAAACCTCAGTTTAAATTGCCGCGTTATGTTCAGTAATGCATTGTCTCAAATAACATCTGGTGAAATTGCAGAGAGCCAAATCAAATTACAGAAATACTCATCATAAACATTGATGAAAGATACAAGTGTTATACATAGGATTAAAGATAAACGTCTTGTTAATCCAGCCACTGTGTCAGATTTCAAAAAGGCTTTACGGCGAAAGCACACCATGCGATTATGTTAGGACAGCGCCTAGCCACAAAACACCATACAGACATTTTCCAGCCAAGGAGAGGACTCACAAAAGTCAGAAATAGCGATTAAATTAATCACTTAACTTTGATGATCTTCATCTGGTGGCACTCCCAGGACTCCATGTTACACAATAAATGTTTGTTTTGTTCGATAATGTCCCTCTTTATGTCCAAAAACCTCAGTTTTGTTGGTGTGTTTAGTTCAGTAATCCAAAGGAACAAAGCACGCTCTCAACATCCAGACGAAAAGTCAAAAAAGTACAATAAAAGTTTGTAGAAACATGTCAAACGATGTTTAAAATCAATCCTCAGGTTGTTTTTGTCATAAATAATCAATAATATTTCAACCGGACAAAAGCTTTGTCAATAGAAAAGGAGAAACAAGAAAGGCCCGCTCCCGATCACGCGCTGGACTCATGTCTGGAAATTTCCACTGTCCACTCATTGAAAGTGCTGTATTTCCCTGAAAAAATGGCTAAAGACTGGCCACATGTAGAAGAAGCCATAGAGATCGTGAACTGGATCCTAAGTCTTTGTATGGTGGATAGGCTTTCAATGGAAAAACAGCCTTTCAAAATTATAGTACTTCCTGGATGGATTTTCCTCAGGTTTTCGCCTGCCATATCAGTTATGTTATACTCACAGACATTATTTTAACAGTTTTGGAAACTTTAGAGTGTTTTCTATCCAAATCTACCAATTATATGTGTATCCTAGCTTCTGGGCCTGAGTAGCAGGCAGTTTAATTTGGGCATGCTTTTCATCCAAAATTCCGAATGCTGCCCCCTACCCTAGTGAAGTTAAGGCCTGTTAGTGGGCTTCTCCAAAGAATTGTCGCGTGTGAGAAGACTTCCTGTTGTGATCAAGATGTTGACATTCTAACTGTCTGGAAGAGACAAGGCTCCTCTGTTTGGTTATCCGTCAGTCCCAGCAAAAATACCACCAAAATGTCCCCATGTCATTATGTGGCCATGCAAGTGTAACCTCAGAAACTGTCACCTATAAAAGAGTATAGTTAACGTTTCCCATTTAGAACTTCGAATTGGACGACAATTTCTACTTCAACGAGTCGGCATCTCTGGACGTTCAGTTTACTCTGGACCAGGCCCTAATCCCCGGGACTAGAAAGAGGAAGTAGTGACGAAAGAGAGGCAGGCGACTCAGCACCATGACGAGACCACGTCGGCAAGCAAACAGACCGCCAATGCCCTCTGTTCTATTGGCGAACGTGCAATCACTTAAGAACAAACTGGATGAGCTCCGTTCGAAACGATCCTATTAATGGGACCTGATATCCTTCGTTTCTCAGATTCGTAGCTGACCTGGATATATCTGGCTGGTTTTTCTATGCATCGTCAAGACCGGACGGCAGACTCGGGTAAGATGAAGAGAGGAGGGTGTGTCTCTTTGTTAACAACAGCTGATACACAATCTCTAATGTTCAGGAAGTCTCTCGTTTTTGCATGCCTGAGTTAGAATACCTCATCATAAACTGCAAACCATAGAATCTACCAAGAGAGTTTTCATCTATATCTTTCGTAGCTGTCTATTTACCACCACAAACTGATGCTGGCAATAAGACCGTATTCAACGAACTGTATAAGGCCATAAGCAAACAAGAAAATGCACATTCAGAGGTGTCGTTTCTTGTGGCATTTGATTTAAATGCAGGGAAACTGAAATCCGCTTTACCTCATTTTTACAAGCATGTCACATGTGCAACTAGAGGTGTCAAAACTCTAGATCACCTTTATTCCACACACAGAAACATACAAACATACAAAGCCCTCCATCGCCCTGCCAGAGCCGTCCGCCAGTCAAGAGTCGCCAGAGCTGCCTGCCAGTCAAGAGTCGCCAGAGCTGCCCGCCAGTCAAGAGTCGCCAGAGCTGCCCGCCAGTCAAGAGTCGCCAGAGCTGCCCGCCAGTCAAGAGTCGCCAGAGCTGTCCGCCAGTCAGGAGTCGCCAGAGCCGCCCGCCAGTCAGGAGTCGCCAGAGCCGCCCGCCAGTCAGGAGTCGCCAGAGCCGCCCGCCAGTCAGGAGTCGCCAGAGCCGCCCGCCTGCCCGGAGATGCCAGAGCGGCCCGACTGCCGGGATCAGCCAGAGTGGCCCGACTGCCCGGATCAGCCAGAGTGGCCCGACTGCCCAGATCAGCCAGAGTGCCCCGACTGCCCGGGTCTGCCAGAGTGGCCCGAGTGCCCGGGTCTGCCAGAGTGGCCCGACTGCCCGGGTCTGCCAGAGTGGCCCGACTGCCCGGGTCTGCCAGAGTGGCCCGACTGCCCGGATCTGCCAGAGTGCCCTGCCTCTCCTCCGGTCCAGCCCGAGTGGCCCGCCTGTCCTCCAGCCCAGCCCGAGTGGCCCGCCTGTCCTCCGGCCCAGCCCGAGGGGCCCGCCTGTCCTCCGGCACAGCCCGAGGGGCCCGCCTGTCCTCCGGCCCAGCCCGAGGGGCCCGCCTGTCCTCCGGCCCAGCCCGAGGAGCCCGCCTGTCCTCCGGACCAGCCCGAGGAGCCCGCCTGTCCTCCGGACCAGCCCGAGTGGCCCGCCTGTCCTCCGGCCCAGCCAGAGTGGTCCGTCTGCCAGGGTCAGCCCGAGTGGCCGTCTGTCCGGAGCAGCTATCGGCGCCACCGAAGTGGGCGACGCCGAAGGTGGAGCGAGGTTCACGTCCCGCACCTGAGCCACCTCCAGGATAGGTGGGTTGGGGAGGGAGGGTGTAGCACAGTGCCGTCGTTGACGGCAGCCACCCTCCCTTCCCTCCCTTATTATTTAGGGGGTATTGTTTATTGGTTTTGTTGGGGATTTTTTGTGTTTTCTTTTTTAAGGTGCATTCCGGGGTCTGCACCTTGGGGGGGGGGGGGGGGGGGGGGGGGGGGGTACTGTCACGTCAGAATAAAACAATGAATAAAGTCCCATGATGGTAGTGACTGCCCATTACTGCTTATCACTTATTAACCATCATTTATTCACATTATTTTACTTTAATAAAATATTTCAGTTGTTTTGTAAATTACATTTGTTTTATTTGATTACTTTATTATTTCATTCCAAGTCATCATCTCATCTCTATGGAGCTGCTGCCTATGCTGTCTGACAAAATCACTATTTTGTATTTCTTCAAAGTAAATAAGGTATACTTTTATGACTGCTGAATACCAACAATCAATCACTTATATCCTTTATTTTCAGGTAGAGATACCTCGCGAAGCAACAGCTGCTCCACAGTATATCACCTCACGATTGTGCTTTCTTCCGTCTCTTCTGGAGCAGGCATAAAATAAACACAGACCCGACAAGTAGATGTGCAGTGGATTATGGTCATTGCAGTTAATTACCACGTTTTATGCGCTAAATTATGTAGACTATTGGCCTGTTGGAAACTACAACTCCCTACTACATCGTACAGTTCAGGCTGGATCTGATTTATCTGTAGAGAAACTGTGCAATGTGCGCATTGAGCCCACAGAAAAAAAACAGAACGAAATGGAATTCAAATAATTGAAACGGCATTGGTCAGTTGACCAGTTGTCAGTTGTTTAAAAAACCAAAAAAAATCGAATAAATAGTCACTCAGCAGTAGCTTACAAGCAAAAACTCAAACAGGAATTATCAGTGGCGCGCTCAATACGGAAGAAGTTCGTTGAAGTGGATGCTAAGCTACAGGACTGTTTCGCTAGCACAGATTGGAATATGTTCCGGGATTCATCCGATAACATTGAGGAGTTTACCACATCAGTCACCGGCTTCATTAATAAGTGCATCGACAACGTCGTCCCCATAGTGACCATACACCAACCACGCTTCGAGGCAAGCAACACTGAGCCATGCATGAGAGCACCAGCTGATCTTGCTCTCCATAGCCATTGTGAGTGAGACCTTTAAACAGATTAACATTTGCAAGGCTGCGGGCTAGACGGAATACCAGGATGTGTATTCAGAGCAAGAGCTGACAAGTGTCTTCGCTGACATTTTAAACCTATCCCTGATGTGGTCTGTAATACCAACTTGTTTCAAGCAGACAACCATAGTCCCTGTATCCAAGAACGCCAAGGTACTGTAACTTGCCTAAATGACTATTGCCCCTTAGTACTCACATCTATAGCAATTAAATAGTGTTAAAGGCTGGTTTTGGCTCACATCAACACCATCATTCCAGACACCCTGAACCCACTCCAACTCCATACCGCCCCAACAAATCGACAGATGACGCAATCTCTATTGCACTCAACACTGCCCTCACACACCTGGACAAAAGGAATACCTATGTAAGAATGCTGTTCATTGATCACAGGTCAGCAGTCAACACCATAGTCCCCTCCAAGCTCATCACCAAGCTCAGGATCCTGGGACTGAACACCTCCCTCTGAAACTGGATCCTGGATTTCCTGTCGGGCCGTCCCCAGGCGGTGAGGGCAGGCAATAACACATCCGCCACACTGACCATCAACACGGGGGCCCCTCAGGGGTGTGTGCTTAGTCCCCTCCTGTACTCCTTGTTCACCCACGACTGCGTGGCCGCACATGACTCCAACACCATCATCAAGATTGCTGACGACACGATGGTGGTAGGACTGATCGTCGACAATGATGATGCAGCCTATAGGGAGGAGGTCAGAGACCTGGCAGTGTGGTGCCAGGACAACAAGCTCTACCTCAACATCAGCAAGACAAAGGAGCTGATCGTGGACTCCAGGAAACAGAGGGCCGAGCACACCCCCATCCACATCGATGGGGCCGTAGTGGAGCGGGTCGAGAGCTTCAAGTTCCTCAGTGTCCACATCACTAAGGAATTAACATGGTCCACACACGCCCACACAATTATTAAGAGGGCACGACAGCGCCTCTTCCTCAAGAGGCTGAAAAGATTTGGCATGGGCCCTCAGATCCTCCAAAAGTTCTACAGCTGCACCATTGAGAGCATCTTGACTGGGTGCATCACCTCTTGGTACAGTAACTGCAAGGCACCCAACCACAAGGTGCTACAGAGGGTGGTGAGTATGGCTCAGTACATCACTGGGGACAAGCTCCCTGTCATCCTGCCATCCAAGTTCCAAAAAATGGTCAAAGACTCCAGCCACCCAAGCCATAGACTGTTCTCTCTGCTACCGCACGGCAAGCGGTACCAGTGCACTAAGTCTGTTACCAATAGGACAGCTTATATCCACAAGCCATAAGACAGCTAAACAAGACTGCAGCTGCTAAATAGCTAATCAAATGTCTAGCTGCTGCAGCTACAGTCTAATATCTATCCTGTTGCCTAGTCACCTTACCTATATGTACTTAGCTACCTCAATTATCTCGTACCCATGCACATCGACTCTGTACTGGTACTCCCTGTATATAGCCATGTTATTTTTACTCATCATTGTTATTCGTTATTCATTGTGTATTTATTCCACGTGTCACTATTTTTTTTAAATAATTTTTTATCTTTAACTCTGCATTGTTGAAAAAGGACCCGTAAGTAAGCATTTCAATGTTAGTCTACACCTGTTATTTACGAAGCATTTGAAACATTTATTGAAATGTTATTTAAACTAACAATGTAACAAAATACAGTACATTGTTATTATTAAATAGGAAGTGTACAAAACATTAGGAACACCTGCTCTTTCCATGAGATAGACTGACCAGATGAATCGAGGTGATTGATGTCACCTGTTAAATCCACTTCAATCAGTGTAGATGATGGGGAGGAGACCGGTTAAAGGATTTTTAAGTCTTGAGACAATTGATACATTGGATTGTGTATGTGTGCCATTCAAAGGGTGAATGGGCAGGATAAAATATTTAAGTGCCTTTGAATGGTATATGGTAGTAGGTGCTAGGTGCACCGGTTTGAGTGTGAAAAACTGCAACGCTGCTGGGTTTTTCACACTCAACAGTTTCCTGTGTGTATCAAGAATGGTGCACCACCCAAAGGACATCCAACTGTGGGAAGCATTGGAGTCAACATGGGCCAGCATCCCTATGAAATGCTATAGTTCATGATTTGAGGCTGTTCTGAGAGCAAATGGGGTTGCAACTCAACAGTAGGAAAGTGTTTCTAATGTTTTAGACACTCAGTGTAAGTCTTATCAAAAACCAGACCAGATCTCATTAGAAGTATGTCAGAATGTTGACATATACCATTGTAGTAACATGTAATTTATGCTGACATATGGGTTACTTGTGGTTCTACAGACTCCCAAAAACTTTTTTCAAGTAATCCTCAAATAAAGTGAAAATACATTGGGGTGTAGTCAGGCTACTGAAGTATAGTATTTAATGCTGAATTTAACTAGCAGTCCCACCTGTCCTGATGATTCAATATGTAGAAAGCTGTGTAAGCCGACCAGTATCTTTGGGAGGGGGGAAGGAAGGAAGGAAGGAAGGAAGGAAGGAAGGAAGGAAGGAAGGAAGGAAGGAAGGAAGGAAGGAAGGAAGGAAGGAAGGAAGGAAGGAAGGAAGGAAGGAAGGAAGGAAGGAAGGAAGGAAGGAGAGTTAGATCTGAGGCCTAGCCTCATCTTTAGGTCACATTTGAGGGTAAAAAAGTTGCATGAATTGAGAAACAAACTGCATATACTGTACAAAAGGAAAAAGGAAATTGAAGTAGAATAAAATATGTTTCGTTCTTATAATTAACAAGTTATATAACAATAATGACAACTGATGTGTTTCAGGATGAAATGCCTTAATCATGCTTTTCCTCCCCAAAATCGAAGGGATGTTTGTAGCATTACCCACATCTTAAAGGCAGTCACTTTAAATCAGCAATACAGGCACCTGAAATGTTATTCCGACCTCTCATATCCTAACATATGCATACATTTTCTACACAAAAACCCTATGTTGAATGTATTGTCAATATTAAAATCTATTTTATGCCCCAATATTCCAGGAGATCTGCAGCTGGCTGCTGGGTGCTCTGTGGAGTAGCTACTCTAGCCTAGTTCCAGAATGGTTTGTGCTGTTTGACAACTCCTTTGGTTTCATAACCATTGGAGTTGACAAGATAGCACAAACAGATCTGGGACCAGGCTAAAACTGCTCTGGGTCTGAGTCTGGGCCTCTGCACTCCCCTGTGCAGCTGCGTCCATGAGTCAACACATCTGACCACAGAGAGTATCAAACCCAGCAGGCCGTCATGGCCGCACTCTGCTGGCATTAACACAATATTGGGGCTGACTCGCAATGTGGTCACTGTGTCATCACTCAAAACAGTGCTGGAGTTGTCCAAGAGAGAAAATGGTCTGGAGGTGTGGAGGAGGTGATGGTGAATTGTCCTAAAAGGGAAGTTTATCAGGCCTGTTGTGATACACTGTTCAGCTGCCTGCTTATGCAGCAGACATTACTTAAAACATGTCTCTCATTTTTCATTGTCCCCCACGATGAAATCGGGGAGGGGACTGTGGATCTGTCTCTGTCCGTTAGTACATTAGTTCGTCACACGTGATATCTCAGATGATATCTCAGACAGCACTGGGACGATTTGGTGAAACTTGGGTGAATGATGCGTCCTGCCATAGAGATTCAGCATTTACAAAACTGATTGGCCAGATGGTGGCAAGCGATTGAAAATGTACATTTTGAGAGGTCATGCCCCTAACCCCGTTTGATCAAAAGTCATAAGATTTGGTACATAGGTTCCTCTCATCACAAGTAACACATTTGTCTCAGGTCACATAAGGTCCAACATGATGGACTTTTCACCATTTAGAATTTTGTGAAAAACACTTCAAAAACGCTACCGATCTGCACGAAACTTGATATGTGGCATCTATGGACCAAGGTCTCGCAACGCAATACTTTCCAGACTAGTACCTAAAACAACTTGGCCATTATTGACCAATAAACATTCACATGGGCGTGGTCTGGCACATAAATGCATATAAATCAGTCAAGAATATTCATATTGTAATGACATTTGATACACATGTTGCAAACACTGAAGACTTAACATATGCAAGAACATTCATATTGACCACATGGTGGCGCTATAACGGACACATGTTTATCTCTCTTGATCTGTTTGACTCAGAGTGATGAAATTTGGCACACATGCTCAGGGACATGAGTCTAGCTAACCCACGTGATATCTAAGACACCACTGGCACATTTTTAATGAAACTTGAGTGATTGAGATTACAAAATTACACTGATTGGTCCAAGGGGGGCTATAGTCATCAACTGTACGTACGTTAGTCACACTCGATATCTCAGACACCATTCGCCTGATTCCGACGAAACTCGGGTGAATGATGTGTCTTGCCATAGAGTGCGACACAGTGACTGCAAACTCAATATCCCTTAGTTAATCGCCTCAACAGGTTTTTAAAGGCATTCCTTAATGCGGGGGGCCAAAGTATTTACGGTTCCAAACTGTGAGGTTGGGGAAAGTGAGCAAGGGGTCGAGTTGGTCGCGGCTGAGGAGCAGTAAAAATAATCTTGCTGTGTCACGGTTTACAAGCGAGGACCGGGTCTTCTGCAGGTCGCCATTGTTGGTGCAGCTGAGTTAGGACCAGAGCCAGCAGGGCCTGCTGGTGGCTTGATGTGTCAGAGGTTGTGATTGTAAAAACAGGCCAAAGAGGTCCTTTGATGTCACACACCAGCAAATCTGGAAGCCATTTGCTTTTCCACAGTCAGTGATTGCATCCCAAATGACCAAGGCCCATCACAAGTAGTGCACTATATAGGGAATAGGGTGCCATTTGGGACGTATTTAGAGAAAGTGGAGGGCTTGATCCCCTCCAGCATCTGCTGCCTGTTTATTTACCCAGCTCACTTAACCCATTAGACAAACTAACCAGGGCTCGCCGTTGCGCCACTGATAGATTGGCCTCTGAGGACAGGATCTGTCACAGGGGCTTTAGACTGTAACAGTTGAAAATATTAACCATAGAAAGACATAACATATCATAAACCTTGCTATAAGATATTCTTAAGGTTAGAAATCTTTAAACAAGTTATAAAGCATCATACTTTGATGGTTTAAGTAAAGTGTTATCTCTATGAGGTGCATAGACAACACTTATAAAATGTTTCTTTGTAGGTGTACTTTAATTGGATTACATGATAAGGAACAATAATAGGCCGTCAGAGCTGTGGTTTTAGTTGTTTTGCATTGCAGCAGCTTTTCATGTGCTGCACAAACAACAGAACATCATTACGTTTTTAATCTCACTTTATATGTGGTGAGAGTTTCACGCCTCACATTCCTATGCATAATCACAGTAATGTAATCTTTTGAATATACAAAAATGGCACTAGGCCTATTTAAATAAGTACAATGTTGGTAAAGATATATGTTGTAATTGTAGTACATAATAAATTGGCAATGGCAGCCTCCAGTGTCAAAGACTGTTTAATGGAAGCCTCTCCAACATAATCCAGGTAGAATCAGGGATTTCCCAGGGCAGCTGTCTAGGCCCCTTATTTTTTTCAATCTTTTTACAATCTTTACTAACGAGTAAAGCCAGTGTGTCTATTTATGCGGATGACTCAACACTTTACATGTCAGCTACTACAGCAACTGAAATGACTGCAACACTTAACAAAGAGCTGCAGTTAGTTTCAGAATGGGTGGCAAGGAATAAGTAAGTCCTAAATATTTCGAAAACTAAAAGCATTGTATTTGGGACAAATCATTCACTAAAACCTTAACCTCAACTAAATCTTGTAATGAACAATGTGGAAATTCAGCAAGTTGAGCTGACTAAACTGCTTGGAGTAACCCTGGATTGTAAACTGTCATGGTCAAAACATGTTGATACAACAGTAGCTAATATGGGGAGAAGTCTGCCCATAATAAAGCGCTACTCTGCCTTCTTAACAATACTATCAACAAAGCAGGTCCTACAGGCCCTAGTTTGGTCGCACCTGGAATACTGTTCAGTCGTGTGGTCAGGTGCCACAAAGAGGGACTTTGGAAAATTACAATTGGCTCAGAACAGGGCAGCACGGCTGGCCCTTAAATGTACACGGAGAGCTAACATTAATGATATGCATGTCAATCTCTCATGGCTCAAAGTGGAGGAGAGATTGACTTCATAACTATTTCTTTTTGTAAGAAGTGTCGACAAGCTGAATGCACCAAGCTGTCTGTTTAACCTACTAGCACACAGCTCGGACAGTCATGCATACCCCACAAGACATGCTACCAGAGATCTCTTCACAATCCCCAAATCAAGAACAGACTATGGGAGGCGCACAGTACTACATAGAGCCACAACTACATGGAACTCTATTCCACATCAGGTAACCGATGCAAGCAGTAGAATCTGATTTTAAAAAACAGATAAAAATACACCTTATGGAACAGCGGGAACTGTGAAGACACACACAGGTAAAGACACACGCACTAGCACACACACTGCAGATGTGTAGTGGTGTAACAATGTTATATGATGTACTGTTCTATCTTTTGTTTTATGTGTAATGTAAGTGCCTTAATGCGTTTGGATCCCAGGAAGAGTAGCTGCTGCCAGGGGATCCCTAATAAATCCAAATCCAAATGGGAATTAAATAAATAATTATCTAGCCAAGTTCTTCAACTCCTCCACTGAGTTAATCACAGACTAGAGTTTTTTTTTATGAATCTCCGACTCCTTCGAGTCACTATGCGTCAATACTTCAAATATGTAAATTCTTAAACCTTTTTAATAAAACGTGAACCAAATACAGACACCGACTGTTTCCTCATTGCTGCTGATTAAGATGGCAACTCAGAAAGAAGGTGCATGTGCCAATTGAATCTCAACAAGGAAACAGTCGGTGGTTGTTTTATTAAAAAGTATGGATTTCAGTAAACAAAGACTGGCACGCAACAACAGAGGACAAACATATGTACACGGTAAGGGTTTAAGAATTTACAAGTTTGAAGGGTCAAAGCATAGCGACTGGAAGGAGTCTGAGGTTCATTTAAAAAACTAGTCTGCACTCAACTCCATGGAGGAGTTAAGGAAGTTGGCTTCACCATATCATGCAAATAATGCTTCAATTTATTGAATTGATACTGACCTATTAAAATAATACAAGTTGTTTATAGTCTAAAATATAATTTTGAAGGGCAATGGTTACTGTTGGACTGTAGCCTAATGGGTCCTTTTGGACAGATTGGTTTGCATGTTCCAAACAACCCCTCCTCTTCTGCTGAGCTACAGTGGGCTGGCTATAAGAGCTCACTCAAGCACTCACTGTTGACCATCCGGCAACACCATACTATGAGGATATGTCAAAACAATTTTTTCCTATTCGAGGGGGTATTCCTATGCAAATTCTGACCTCAACGGCTGTCCATGAGCACATATTAAACTGTAGGCTTATTATCTAAGGAATACTAAATTCATTGTAATTGGGTTATACTTTAGTTTATAATGGCTTTTACCATGCTTCGGCCGGTGGCAACTCACCCCTTCTCCTCCTACCCTCCTGATCTCAACATGATCTCGGATGACGAGGAGAACCGCAGCGAGAGCGACGGCAGCTCTGACCAGAGCTATGAATGCTGTGCCTCTTCAGATAAGACTTGTCGGCAGCTTTCCCGCATGGTGGGAGTCGGTGGGGTTGTTGTGGTCAAACAGCGCAACACAGCCAACGCCAGGGAGCGAGACCGGACCCAGAGCGTCAACACCGCCTTCACCGCGCTCCGGACACTCATACCCACGGAGCCGGTGGACAGAAAGCTCTCCAAAATTGAAACGCTCCGGTTGGCGTCCAGCTACATCTCACACTTGGCCAACGTTCTGATGCTTGGTGACGGGCGTGAGGATGGGCAGCCGTGCCTGAGTGCAGTGTACCACGCGCAAGGACATGGAGACAGGAAGCAACCCAGAACTATCTGCACCTTTTGCTTGAGCAACCAGCGAAAAGGGGTAAGCGTGCATGACAGTGCTATGTCAAGTATGAATTCCAAATATATTTATACTATTTTACATAGTAGACTAGACAGGCAGCATGGCACTCTTGACAGCCAAGTAGTGTACAGTGCCGTCAGAAAGTCATCATACCCCTTAACTTATTCCACAGTTTGTTGTATTACAGCCTGAATTCAAAATGGATTACACAAACTATTCTCACCCATCTACATACAATACCCCATAATGACAAAGTGAAAACATGTTTTTCGAAAAGTTTGCAAACTTATTGAAAATGAAATACAAAAATATCTAATTGATATAAGTATTCACACCCCTGAGTCAGTACATGTTAGAATCACATTTGGCAACTATTATAGCTGTCTTTCTAGGTAGGTCTCAAAGACCTTTGCACACCTGGATTGTACAATATTTGCACATTATAATTTTCAAAATTCTTCATGCTCTGTCAAGTTGGTTATCAATCATTGCTAGACAGCCATTTTCAAGTCTTGCCATAGATTTTTCAAGACAATTTAAGTAAAAACTGTAACTAAGTCAGTCAGGAACATTCAATGTCGTCTTGGTAAGCAACTCCTGTGAATATTTGGCCTTGTGTTTTAGGTTATTGTCCTGCTGAAAGATTCATTTGTCTTCCAGTGTCTATTGGAAAACAGACTGAACCAGGTTTTCCTCTGGGATTTTGCCTGTGCTTAGCTCTATTCCATTTCTTTGTATCCTAAAAAACTCCCAAGTCCTTGCCGATGACAAGCATACATAACATGATACAGCCACCACCATGCTTGAAAATTTGAAGAGTGGTACTCAGTGATGTGTTGTGTTGGATTTGCCCTAAACATAGTACTTTGTATTCAGGACATAACGTTGATTTCTTTGCCACATTTCTTGCAGTTTTACTTTAGTGACCTTATTGCAAACAGGATGGATGTTTTTGAATATTTTATTCTGTACAGGCTTCCTTCTTTTCACTCTGTCATTTATGTTAGTATTGTGGAGTAACTACAATGTTGATGTATCCTCAGTTTTCTCCTATCACAGCAATTAACCTCTGTAACTGTTTTAAAGCCACCATTGGCCTCATGGTAGGGTTTTCCATCCTCACCGGCAACTGAGTTAGGAAGGACAGCTATATCTTTGTAGTGACTAAGTGTAATGATACACCATCCAAGGTGTAATTAATAACTTCAACATGCTCAAAAGGATATTCTTAAAAAATATATATATATATGTTATTATAAACTGGGTGATTCGAGCCCTGAATTTTGATTGGCTGAAATCAGACCGTATACCATGGGTATGACAAAACATGTATTTTTACTGTTGTAGTTACATTGGTAACCAGTTTATAATAGCAATAAGGCACCTCAGGGGTTTGTGATATATGGCCAATATACTACGGCTAAGGGCTCTTAGCCGTGGTATATTGGCAATATACCACACCCCCTTGGGAATTATTGCTTAATTACAGTCACTTTTGTTGCATTCAATATCCTCTACAAAGGTAGTAGCATGTTTAATTAACCCTAGACTTGTTTTGATTGGCCACTTAAAATTAGTATTAGGTTTGTAGTCTAGTTATTCCAGTATATCCAAACAAATAAATGTCAAACATAGTTAATGTCACAATGATAATATGGCATAAAAACAATACTAGGATGATAACAAAAATACTTTCTTGCCAGGTCACATGAAGATTCATCATAATAGGTATCCATCAGTTCAGCTTCAATCTGTCAAACATCTTCTTGAGAGAAAACACCCGACTGGCAAATGATCCCGTTTGGGACGTCATGTAGTTATTCATTTCATTTTCAGTCTGCTAAGATATCCTTTAAAGGGAAAAACTGAGGAGGGGCCGAGGGGTTGTTGATATCAATTACACATACACAATCCGTCTCAGTGCTTAAAAATGCTTCTTTAACGTGTCTCCTCCCCTTTTATCTACACTGATTGAAGTGGATTTATCAAGTGACATCAATAAGGGATCATAGCTTTCACCTGGATTCACCTGGTCAGTCTATGTCATGGAAGTCATTTTGTGCCTAAAAAAAGGGGTTAAATATGTGTTAAACATTTTTTTTTTTTTTTGTTTCCTCATCTTTCTTATACTGTATTGCTCAGATATAGTCCAGACACTTCAAAACAAACTTCCTTTAGAATAGTTTTTTAAATATCTGTTTTTCCATGTTATTCAATGCATTTCTATGGGCTAATAGCAGTAAGGCCAAATTCAATGTTTCATCAAATCATTTTTTATAGGCTCAGACTCTAGTGTTAAGCCAAAGATAGCATGTAGTATTCATGTTTTGGTTGCAGATGTTTCCAACCACAGAATTTTCAGGACAGAAATCAACTCTGATGTTATTGAAACTTTTTGGCCTAACACGATATTTGTTTTTGCAGGGGAAAGATGGTCGGTGTTGTCTGAAAATGCGTGGAGCCAGTGCACTACGAATGAGCCGAAAATAGACGGCTCTCAGACTTCAAGGATTGTTGAATTCAAGTCAGCACCTCAGGGAAAAAACTCTAGCTAACACACCCACTGTACATATACCGACACATAGGCCAGAATGCCCTCCAACTTTGGGAAAAGACTGTCAAAAAGACGCGTTTCAGGAATTTGTTCGTGTGAGAAAAGGCTACTCCTCTCTGCCGCAATGCTGGTTATGGAAAAGGTGATTTTGGAAGAACATTGTCATAAATGAGACTTTATTTGGTTGCCTTTTCAACACCAATTTTGCTTTAAAATTATATTTTTACATAGTTGTAGTTGTCCCTAGTCTTTATTTCAGCCCCTCAATACCAACAATGTTGTGGTGTTATTTTGATATCACTTACAAAATGTCTACCGAACAAGGTGATGTAACAGAGTTTTTAAAGATAAAGTATGTCTGGGAATTTCCGATACAGCTTACCTTATCCTTCAGCAATGCTAAGGAATCTCTGCTAAGAAAGTGCGCGAGATAGGGCCTTTCCAAAATATCTGAGATTGGCCAATTTTAAAGTTGCCAACCAAAGGCCTTTTGAGCCTAATAAGGATAGGACATGTCAGTGTGTGAGGAATATATGAATCACTCTGAATCATCACGCTCTGAATTTGCTCTAAAACGTTAAAGGGAAAACAGGAAAGGCAACATGAATAGTGTCGGTAGATCTTTTGTCAAGACTAATGATTACTCATGGAAACCATCAAAATGTGTGGCACATTGCTGGACCGATGCCCAATATCAGGAAAAGATGGTAAAAGCCAAAAGTAGTGAGTTGAACAATTGGTAACACTTTAGTTAAAGACTGCACTTCAGTTAATGCTTTATAACCTGTTTCTGTAAACATTTTACATTTACATTTTTAGTCATTTAGCAGACGCTCTTATCCAGAGCGACTGCATACATTTCAAACATTTCATACGTTTTTTTCCCCCGTACTGGTCCCCCGTGGGAATCGAACCCACAACCCTGGCGTTGCAAACACCATGCTCAACCAACTGAGCCACACGGGACCTATAAACACATATAGGAGCCTCTATTAATGTCTTATTATAAGGCTTAAAAATGTCATGTCTCTATCTATTAATTCTTTTTGAGGTTGGTTCGGTTTCAGATCGATTATTTAAAAAAATGTATCATGGTTTTCGATTTCAGTTTCTAATTTATGTTTTGCATTAAATGCACAATGCATTATGTGGGTTGAATGCTGTAACACAGAATAACACAATTAATACAAGTCAATGGATGGTAGTGACTGCCCATTACTGCTTATCACTTATTAATCATAATTTATTCAGATTCATTTAAGAAAATATTTTTTTTATTTGATGCCTTTATTATTTCATTCCAAGTCATCATCTTATCTCTATAGAGCAGCTGCCTCTGCAATCTGACAAAATCACGATTTTAGTAGTTCTTCAAAGTAAATAAGGCATATTTTTTTGACTGCTGAATAACAACTATCAATCGCTTAGATCATGCATTTTCAGGCTCATGAAGCAACTGCTTTACTTCCCTCTTTTGATCGCGCGTTCTCTCTTCTGTCTCCGTGTCTGCGCCGCACAAGTTTAAATTGAACCAGCATCGGTCAATTAGTTGTTTAAAAACCGAAAAATATGTTGGTTTAATTGCTCAGCACTAGTATATATGTTTAACATTTCCACTGACTCAAACTCATTATGAGATGATTATAAGACATTATAAAGGGATCAGTCATACATTTTCAAGACAAGGTTTACAATGATTATCACATAATGCATTGGCTCTGTTGGCTTAAGGTAAAGTGTTACCAATTGAACAAATTCAGTGTTTGAGTTTCAGATCCATGTCTATCAATTCGCAAGTCTGCAGTACAGTGCACTTAGTGTACAAACCATTCGATGGTTTTGGCTTATTGAAGCTGTATTTCAACAGCTGCAGAGGATCCTAGGAAGCAGTAAGCTGCAGGGCTTTAACACTGGTGTGTTTGAGTAAATCTTGCGGGTTTTAATGCACATGTGCTATTGATTAGTCACACCTAATATCACCTAGCAGCCTGTGTTGAGCAAAACACAGCTGCTGATATGTTAATGGCGTAAATCACAACTCTCCGGAGCTGGAGAGGTATGGAGGGGTCAGAGAGATGTGTGTGTGGGTGCATGTGTGCATGCCTTTGTATGTCTGAGTGTGTGAGTGAGTGAGAGAGAGCGAAAGAGAGTTTATAAGAGGTGAGTTATTGTTTTGTAAACCACCTCTAAACCTGTGTAAGTTGAGATTTAGTCATTTCTTTAAATCCTCTGTCATAAAGCCAACTTGTAATTTCAAATAGACTTATATGATGTATTTTCCTCATTACACACATGCTGTGACATTGTTTGAGTGGTTGGTTACCTCTGATAATATAAGGCCAATAAAAGAATATCAGTAGCCTGGTTGTCTGTCTGTTAAGCTAACATTCCACTCATTGTACTCCATGTTATGTGCCGTGGAGTGGAATGTTAGCTAAACAGACTGGCAATCAGGCTTCAATATCACAACTCCCATCACCAGATTTGGAATGTTGTCATGTCACCACAATTACTAATTTACTGTAAATGGCAAGTGTTACAAAGTGGCATTGTTGTAGTTACAGCCACAACCCATCAATAATGTACAATTAATTTTGCACTTGCATACAAAAGCTCCAAGTCCCAGTCCCTTCGCCACCTGCTGTCAAACAGACCTGGGTTCAAAAACTATTCAAAATCATTTGGCATACTTTCACTGGGCTTGATTGAGCTTGCCTGGCGCAATTGAACCAATAGAATAGTCGCAAAGGTGCAAACCCTGTCCTGGCACTCCAGGCAGACTAAAGCAAATGCTTTAAAGAATATTAAACATTTAAAAACACTGTCAAAACGGGACAAATTAGAAACGGCTGTTTGACTGAGCTTATTCTGTAACTCTGGGTCTTGGGGCCCAGTGGGGCCCCTTCAAATGGCCCCCAGAGGCCCCCGAGGCAGGAAGATGTCACGGAGGAACAGGAAGGAAAAGCAGAAACAGCCGACCCGGCAAAGGCCCTCCCTGTGGGGCCAGCAGGTCCTGGGTCAGTGCCAGTCCTGACATCAGCCTGCAGAGCTGGGGTCCAGATGTCCAGCTTCTAATTTTAATTAATGGGTGGGAAAGCCTGGCATTCCATCATGTATTATAGTCCAGAGGAATGTACTGTTTCACAAAGTCCCTAACAGCTGGTAAGGTTATGAGAGAAAATGTGTTACACTGTTACAGTACAACAACCTGTAGGCTACTGTAACACCGCCTGGTATGGAGGATGCTGTTGTTACTTACCTTTATTAAGTTGACTGAGAGCATTTACAGCAACAGCCTGTATGTTGTTGAGAACAGAACATTTGACTGCCATTGAGTTGAGACGGAATAAAAGGAAGATATACACTTTAAAGTAAATTGTCTTGTCAAAGGAGTCCCCATGCAGCACTTACTCAGTTCCTGTCCAGCCACATGCTAGACATTTGCTGAGGGAACCATGGGACAAATAGGGCTAATATTGTGATACAGTTCTCTCCACCACGCTTTGACCAAAACAAACCCTTATTGTGCCTTATCTCACACAATCCACAAGGGAGGTTGGGCCCCGTTCAACCTAAAGCTTCCTGTCCAAACTGCATGTCAGAAGAGCTAATCGCCTTCAGACACGCACTGCAGCCCTTTCATGAGACAGGGCCTTGGATACAATGCTTCTGATTTTTTATGATGTCATGATCCTTTTTTTCCGTGGAAGAGGGATGGGAGTGTGGGGAGCAACTGAATCCAGCCAAGCAGGCCTAACCAGAGCCAGACAGAGGGAGGGAAACAGTGTGTGTGTGTGTGTGTGCGCGTGCTTGCATGTGTGTGTGTGTATGTGTGTGCGCGCTCTTGCGTGGGTGTGCGCCTGTGTGGGTGTGTGTGTACTGTAGGAGCGATACTGTTGACACACTCTCCACCCGGTGGACACACTGGGGGCTATTGTTTCCCTACAGTACGCAAAGGGAGGAAGTGAAGGAATGCCCTGAGACATTAGCCTAGAGACAATGTCAGTCTGCTGGGGCCAGGGCCAGGCCTTGATTGCTGTGTTTCCCTGGCTCCCGCTCCTGCCGCTGGGCGGGGTCCTTAATGCTGAGGTGAAAAGGCGGCTAATTTCGAGCCCGATTTCTCCCATCAAAATAATTAAACAATATGAGTGCGCAAGCAGCCCTTCAAGAGGAAAGAGGCTTCCATCCTTAGTAACCATCCATCAGGGCGTAATAGTTCATTATTGTTTTGAGCAGGAGCATGGGGTCACTGGGGGTCAAGTGCTTGTATAATATCAGAAACTGTATGCACAAAACACTCTCAGAGTAGCACTGCAGATCTAGGATCAGGTCCTCTCTGTCCGTGTCATCTTATTCATTATGATCTATAATATATATATATATATATATATATATATATATATATATATATATATATCCTAGATCAGCACTCTTAGGAGCTTTATGGATACGGCCTTGACGTCCATCTACCATAAACACAATCCTATGAGTCCTCTGTAAGTTAAATGAATAACTCAGGGCATAGAATCCTTGTCTTGTTTAGCATTCTCTCTCTCTCTCTCTCTCTCTCTCTCTCTCTCTCTCTCTCTCTCTCTCTCTCTCTCTCTCGTAAACATTACTTGTATCTATCTAATGGTTTCATCACCACAAATGTGTAACTCTGTGCTTGTTGAGGCAAAAGCTTACAGTATGTAAATCACCCACTCTAGAAATGTATTAAACTACTTGCCATACCCTCAATGACCAACTATTTTCTGTATATCTTAACCTCGACATGAGATGATCTAAATGACTTAAAGGAATGAGTTCTCAATATGTAAATTGCGGTCTAAGTCTATTTTGTTTTCACTCAAGACGGCTGACACTTTCACACCTTTTCCAATGTTTGTGAGTGTGTGCGTTTTATTTTTGTTTTTACAGTAGATTGGAAACTCTTCTGGCTAACTGAGTGTAGACGACTAGATGTCTGAAACTTAAAATGTGGCCCATATTTCATTTCGAAACCAGGAGCAATTGTTAGGAGGATATCCTCAATCAAGGACCCACAGAGCGCAATGAATAGCCTCACTAACAGAAGCACACTGACCCATAACCTCTGGGACCTACATGTAAACGTTAGGCTACCTACATTGGAAAGAGAGGAGCTCCTCCCTAAAATAAAAAAAACACATAATGTGGGATACTTTCTGTTTGTTGTTTGTAAAAAAAAATGTCATTTTACCATGTCCAGTCAAATGCCTAGATGCATATCTGAAACATCTGCAAGGCCTGGGTGACATTTTATATGGATCCAGTCTAGCCTAACCATTTTGAAGTGGGAAGTGGCAAGCAAGACCGAAAGTAGACAGCAACACAACCCGCATTTACAACTGTGTGTGCGAACACAGGTTCAGTAGGCGTACTATAGCCTTTCTGTAACTCACAGTGAGAACTTTCACAGATGAAAGTTACATATCGCCCCCTTGGGTTGAAAAATATATATGGAGTGGGGTGTATTTGTTTTATGCTTTTATTCATTTCTCTTTAAATTAATTAACATTTGACTGTTGTCTGTTAGATGTCTTAAAATACAGTTGAAGTCAGAAGTTTACATACACCTTAGCCAAATACATTTAAACTCAGTTTTTCACAAATCCTGACATTTAATCCTAGTAAAAATTGCCTGTTTTAGGTCAGTTAGGATCACCACTTTATTTTAAGAATGTGAAATGTCAGAATAATAGTAGAGAGAATAATTTATTTCAGCTTTTATTTCTTTCATCACATTCCCAGTGGGTCAGAAGTTTACATACACTCAATTAGTATTTGGTAGCATTGCCTTTAAATTGTTTAACCTGGGTCAAACGTTTCGGGTAGCCTTCCACAAGCTTCCCACAATAAGTTGGGTGAATTTTGTCCCATTCCTCCTGACAGAGCTGGTGTAACTGAGTCAGGTTTGTAGGCCTCCTTGCTCGCACATGCCTTTTCAGTTCTGCATACAAATGTTCTATAGGATTGAGGTCAGGGCTTTGTGATGGCCACTCCAATACCTTGACGTTGTTGTCCTTAAGCCATTTTGCCACAACTTTTGAAGTATGCTTGGGGTCATTGGAAGGCCCATTTGCGAGACTTGTGGAGGTCTTAAAGTTTTTTTCTGATGTCTTGGCTGATTTCTTTTGATTTTCCCATGATGTCAAGCAAAGAGGCACTGAGTATGAAGGTAGGCCTTGAAATACATCCACAGGTACACCTCCAATTGACTCAAATGATGTCAGTTAGCCTATCAGAAGCTTCTAAAGCCATGACATCATTTTCTGGAATTTTCCAAGCTGTTTAAAGCCACAGTCAACTTAGTGTATGTAAACTTCTGACCCACTGGAATTGTGATACAGTGAATTATAAGTGGAATAATCTGTCTGTAAACAGTTGTTGGAAAAATGACTTGTGTCATGCACAACGTAGATGTCCTAACCGACTTCCCAAAACTATAGTTTGTTAACAAGAAATTTGTGGAGTGGTTGAAAACCGAGTTTTAATGACTCCAACCTAAGTGTATGTAAACATCCGACTTCAACTGTATCTGGGTAGTTGCCATGTGGCCAAAACAAAAGTGAAAAAATAATTTCCTTCAAAATGATAGTATATTGTAACTATGTTTTTGACTATGTCTAAAAAACTCAAAATGTTATGTGGCCACCTTACATTTTCTGTTCATATCCTATTTAAATGAACCATTTAATGCATCAGTACCTTGCATTTGGCCTCTGGTATTACAATTAATGTTAATATATATATATATATATAAAAAGGTTTAATGATTCCAAAATAGACAAGAACATTTGTCTTTAAATCAATAATCATATTCTGGCATTTCAAATGAAAAACACAATTTCCTTGTTTAATGACGATAACCAAGTGTCTCGCTATTACATTTTGGGTAAGATTCACAGTATTTTTACTAAACCTAGACCAAAAGCAATTATCTTACTTGTGTATTATTATAATGTTACCTGTCTCATTCTTAACAATTATTTTTACATTTTGTCCAAGACAACACCTTTTTTCCTTTAATTTATTGGCATTACCCCATAGCACTTTGTGAATAAAGTAACTCTCCCTATAATTTCAATGCATTTTTTAAACAAAATTGCTAAATAAAAAAGGTGCGTAAACTACTTTTACCCTCCACTGCACCACAAATCTCTACTGTATATAAAACACTAGTTATAAGCACTAGTTATGGGTAGTTAGTACTGAGATTCGTGGGGACACAGGTAGCAGGAAAATTCACCTACCTACCTGGCACGATACATTATTAGCACTCATGCACACAGACCTCTCCAGTGTCATCAGAAACAAACAGCAAACACATTAATAATAATAATAATAATAAATAATACATTTTATGCGCTTTTCAGGACACCCACAGTCTCAGCCAACTTTATTGCTTCAGTCAAACTGTATTACAATATTTCAGTCTTTCAGTTCACACAGAGAAAAAGAAGTAGGGGAAGAGAGCATGAGAGACAAATAGACTATCAATGTCGTTCCTTTTTCCTATGATGACGTTATTACCTGCAGTATGGTCTCTTAAGTTAATCAAAGTGCAACAATATAATCTGGGTCAGAGGAATGTAATACATACAAACAGTTATAAACCTTAAAAACAGAGAGACGTACTTGGTTTAACCCAGACCCCCCCACACACTCCCCAAGCCAGGAGTGGCCAACCCTGGTCCTGGAGAGCTATAGGGTGTTACATACCAGCATTAACACACCTGATGCAGCTTATCAAGTCTCAATGAGAGGTTGCTATGTTGAATCCGGTGTGTTAGTACTGGGCTGGAACAAAAGCCTGCCCAATACAATTCACCTCTAATTCACAGACAGATCCCTCAGTATCAGGAGAATACATACCAGATGACATAAAATTACATATTATATGCTATACAGTACATATTGTGAATAAATACCAGTAACATCACAGGGTCAGAGGTGATGAACTGGTTTGGAATGCTGCTAAAGACTGAATTCTGACCTACAGGGTCACGATCTCATATCATGTTGTGGGTTTAGAGAACTAAGGAAGGAAGTGATTGAGAGTAGGAGGAGGAGTTAACTTTCACCCAGGGGTTGGTGTCTCAGGGAGTCAGAGGGGATGTGAAGCAGACCGACTCTTTTCTGGGCTCTAGTTTGGGTGAATGGAATGTCTTTGTGTTACAGAAGAGTGGTCAACCAAAACTTCAACATCAAACAATGAACACTGGGGCAATATATTTCAATATCTGAATGTTAGGAATGATGAGAGATGGAATATGGAAAATGAATGTCTATTTTGTGATGTCATTAAAATTGGTAGAAAGACGTTATAACGGAAAAACTAACTTGAAAAGCTTTTACACTGTGTATATCAGGTTTACACCCTTTATGTTGTGTAGAAAATATCAAGGATAAAGAGAATGTTTTTGTGACGTTAAGATTGTGATTTTAGTTCTCTAACGAGATCATGATACCTTGCCGCGCCCCATGATACCTTGCCGCGCCCCAGGGAGCTCAGAGAGCGGATCAGCATGACATAAATGCCCCTTTTTATCCAAGGGTATAAAAGTTTGAATTAACCTGTTAGGGACAGATGTTCCGCTAGCGGAACGCCTCACCAATATCCAATGGTATAGAGTGGCGCGAATTACAAATACCTCAAAAATGCAAAGACTTCAATTTTTCAAACATATTACTATTTTACACCATTTTAAAGACAAGACTCTCCTTTATCTAACCACATTGTCCGATTTCAAAAAGGCTTTACAACGAAAGCAAAACATTAGATTATGTCAGGAGAGTACCCAGCCAGGAATAATCACACACCCATTGTTCAAGCTAGCATATATGTCACAAAAACCAAAACCACAGCTAAATGCAGCACTAACCTTTGATGATCTTCATCAGATGACTCTCCTAGGACATTATGTTATACAATACATTAATGTTTTGTTCAATCAAGTTCATATTTATATCAAAAACCAGCTTTTTACATTAGCATGTGATGTTCAGAACTAGCATACCCCCCGCAAACTTCCGGTAAATTTACTAAATTACTCACGATAAATGTTCACAAAAAACATAACAATTATTTTAAGAATTATAGATACAGAACTCCTTTATGCAATCGCGGTGTCCGATTTTAAAATAGCTTTTCGGTGAAAGCACATTTTGCAATATTCTGAGTAGATAGCCCGGCCATCATGGCTAGCTATTTTGACACCCACCAAGTTTGGCACTCACCAAACTCAGATTTACTATAAGAAAAATTGGATTACCTTTGCTGTTCTTCGTCAGAATGCACTCCCAGGACTTCTACTTCAACACCCAATGTTGTTTTGGTTCCAAATAATCCATAGTTATATCCAAATAGCTCCGTTTTGTTCGTGCGTTCAAATCACTATCCGAAGGGTGACGCGCCGGCGCGTTTCGTAACAAAACATTTCAAAATATTCCATTACCGTACTTCGAAGCATGTCAAACGCTGTTTAAATCAATTTTTATGCAATTTTTCTCGTAAAATAGCGATAATATTCCAACCGGGAGACGTTGTATCCGTTCAAACACTGAAAGAAGAAAATGGAGTTGTCACATGCACGCGCGCGCCAGTGCCATTGTTCTCAGAAGTACCACTCTCCAAAACCCCTACTGTTTTTCGCCCAGAGACTGCAGTTATCATTCAACGTTCTGCCGCCTTCTGAGAGCCAATGAAAGCCTTAGAAAATGTCACGTTACAGCAGAGATCCTGTATTTTTGATAAAGAGGCTACAGAAGGCCAAGAAATGGTCAGACAGGGCACTTCCCATATAGAATCTTCTCAGGTTTTGGCCTGCCATATGAGTTATGTTATACTCACAGACACCATTCAAACAGTTTTAGAAACTTTAGGGTGTATCCTAATTATATGCATATTCTAGTTTCTGGGCAGGAGTAATAACCAAATTAAATCGGGTACGTTTTTTATCCGGCCGTGAAAATACTGCCCCCTATCCCAAACAGGTTAAGAATTAACATATGAGACTAAAACGGACCACAGCTGCAGCGAGGTCTACGAGAGTCACGACCCCGGAACGCAAGACGAGGTTGAAGAAAAAAGAACCTCTAACAATCCAACACTACGGTTGAGTAGCTGTACTGTATCTAAGAAGGTGAATTTAAGTAGGACCCTCTGGTTATTCTCTTCAAATCATCGTTGCCTACACTGCTTTCATCACCACTCTGGTATCATCGACACGGCTGATTAGTCGTCCTCAGGAGACCACTCTTCCAGATCGAGTGCAAGTAAACAGACAACTAAGAAGAAGGACATTGTGAACTTGTGGACAATCAGAGACTTACAGCTGAGAACGAAGGAGAAGGCCATCCGAAATAAGAAGGCCCAATCGAACCCTTCTCACCAAGCGGAACCCTGCCCACAAAGGCCTGGGCCCATCAGAGATACCCAACAAAGAACTTCAACACGTAAATAAATGCATTACTTCCTACCCAAAAGAGTGGCAGTTCGGGGCAAGGTATTAGGGCTACTGTAAGCGTAGTTTACAAATGTATCCAAGTGTTGCTTCTCTTTCTCTCTCCCTCTTTAACTCTCCATCTTGTGTAAGTGTCAAAGTGTGTTGTCCACTAAGGACCTGTTGTTATCGTATTAAGTTTCTAATCAATAACCTATACCGAGTGTGTGTGTCTGTATCCTATGTTGTCATGTAGTTTGTTAGTAAATAAATAATCAAATACATTTGTGTGGTACGGAATGATCAGTGAGACTCGGGTTTGTGCAGATTCACGAAGTCTGCGATGTTCAGAATGAGACTGATATGAGGAAATGATTAATTAGTTACTCTTATGATATCTATATATTCTTGAGTTAATTCGGGAGATTGTAACTTGTTAAACAACAACCAAATTCCTAATGAGTTGATTGTTACATGATTAATTTAATCTAATAACAATTAAAAATAGTAGGTAATTATTCTATGAATAACAGTCATCACATTAACGATAGTCACATCACGACATATTGGAGCCCTGTGTGAGGAATCTAAGAAAAAACTAGGCCTTACTGTTGAATTCACTCCATATGAATTGTGTAGCAAAATACGTTATACACCAATAGCGCTGTAGGCAGGACAAAGTGGAATGGTGTGTGTGTGGTTCATTTTCATCCAGATACTAGTAGGGAGAGATTGACTCTTGTGTTGTATATCAGATGAAAAGGCAGTGTGTAGGGAGGTCAGAAACCTGACCGTGTGGTGCAAGGACATCAACCTCTCCCTCAACGTGATCAAGACAAAGGAGATGATTGTGGACAACAGGAAAAAGAGGACCAAGCACGCCCCCATTCTCATCGATGGGGCTGCAGTGGAGCAGGTTGAGAGCTTCAAGTTCCTTGGTGTCCACATCACCAACAAACTAACATTGTCCAAGCACACCAAGACAGTCATGAAGAGGGCACGACAAAACCTATTCCCCCTCAAGAGACGGAAAAGATTTGGCATAGGTCCTCAGATCCTCAAAAGGTTCTACAGCTGCACCATCGAGAGCATCCTGACTGGTTGCATCACTGCCTGGTATGGCAACTGCTCGGCCTCCGACCGCAAGGCACTACAGAGGGTAGTGCGAACGGCCCAGTACATCACTGGGGCCAAGCTGCCTGCCATCCAGGACCTCTATACCAGGCGGTGTCAGAGGAAGGCCCTAAAAATGGTCAAAGACTCCAGCCACCCTAGTCATAGACTGTTCTCTCTACTACCGCACAGCAAGCGGTACCGGAGCACCAAGTCTAGGTCCAAGAGGCTTCTAAACAGCTTTTACCCCCAAGCCATAAGACTCCTGAACATCTAATCAAATGGCTACCCAGACTATTTGCATTGCCCCCCCCTTTTACACCGCTGCTACTCTCTGTTGTTATCATCTAGCGCATAATCACTTTAATAACTCTACCTATGTACATATTACCTCAACTAACCGGTGCCCCCGCACATTGACTCTGTACCGGTACCCCCTGTATATAGTCTCAATATTATTTTACTGCTGCTCTTTAATTACTTGTTACTTTTATTTCTTATTGTTATACACATGTTTTTAAGTAAGCATGTGCTGGAGTGTGAGATCAATGTCTGCGTAATTCTGTAGTACTAAGAAAAAAAGAAATCCCTACGAACTTCTACCCCCCCTCCAAAAAAAACTCCCAAGCCCCCCAATCCATTAAACTAACTGTTTTGCCATATCCACTATCACCTTCAACCTGGCATTTCTGCCTACCACAACCCGAGTCGTGTTGATAACCTTACCTACCAATGAAAGCTATGAAGTTAACTTTATTAACTATCAGCGTCCTTTGACACAGCACATTCATGATCGCAAGATTCCTGAACAAGTCTTCAAAACCATGCCAGACTCAGCAGAAGCACCAGGTCCACTTAGTACAGGAACAGCCATGGAAGCTACATCAGTCCGCACTGTAGTTCCACCAATCTATCTTACAACCTCTGCATATGATACATCATGACTGATTCTATACTGAACAAAATTAAATGCAACATGCAACAATTTCAAAGATTTTATCGACTTACAGTTCATAGAAGGAAATCAGTCAATTGAAATAAATTCATTAGGCCCTAATCTATGAATTTCACATGACTGGGCAGGGGTGCAACCATGGGTGGGCCTTGGAGGGCATAGGCCCACCCACTTGGCAGCCAGGCCCAGCCAATCAGAATGAGTTTTGCCCCACAAAAATGCTTTATTACAGACAGAAATTACTCCTCACGTGGGCTGTGGGGTGTTCTGCAGTTGTGAGACCGGTTGGACATACTGCAAACTTCTCTAAAATGACGTTGGAGGCAGTTTATGGTAGAAAACAACATTGAATTCTCTGTCAACAGCTCTGGTGGACAAGCAATTGCACGCTCCCTCAAAACTTGAGACATCTGTGGCAATGTATTATGACAAAACTGCACATTTTAAAGTGGCCTTCTATTGTCCCCAGCACAAGGTGCACCTGTGTAATGATTATGCTGTTTAATCATCTTCTTGATATGCCACACCTGTCAGGAGGATGGATTATCTAGGCAAAGGTGAAATGGTCACTAACAGGGATGTAAACAAATTTGTGCACAACATTTGAGAGAAATAAGCTTTTTGTGTGTATGGAAGAGTGACGATTTCAGCATGTAAATCTTGGTGGGGCAAACCCCAAACATTTTTGAGGATGCATGCCAGCAAAGCCACTACATAACACAACGCTAAACAATACATCAATTGCACTATAACAGTGACAAATGGTGCCTACAATCTGCCTACATAAAGCTGTCCCAACACCTTACCACTGCTACACTTGGCTATCAGCGGAGCCTTGTCTGGCAGTGAAACAGTTCATTCAGCCTCATTTACCGCCTTAAAAAAAAACAGCTGATATGGCTGCCTTGCTTAAACAAATGTGGTTTCTACTGACAATTGAGATGTACAAACTATGGCTAAAGAGAGGCTGTCACGCCCTGATCTGTTTCACCTGTCCTTGTGATTGTCTCCACCCCCTCCAGGTGTCGCTGATTTTCCCCAGTGTATTTATCCCTGTGTTTCCTGTCTCTCTGTGCCAGTTCGTCTTGTATGTTTTTCCAAGTCAACCAGCGGTTTTCCCGTTCTCTTGCTTTTTGCGATTCTCTTTTTTTCTAGTCCTCCCGGTTATGACCCTTGCCTATTTCTGGACTCTGTACTTGCTTGCCTGACCATTCTGCCTGCCTTTACCACGAGCCTGTCTGCCACTCTGTACCTCCTGGACTCTGATCTGGTTTTGACCTTTTGCCTGTCCACGACCACTCTTGCCTACTCCTTTTGGATTAATAAACATTGTAAGACAACAACCATCTGCCTCCTGTGTCTGCATCTGGGTCTCGCCTTGTGTCATGATAGAGGCAATTTTTAATTTAGATGAAGACATTAATGAGCAAGCTAGGACGGGTGTAGTCAATATAATTATTTGCAGTGGTGGAAAAAGTACCCAATTGTCATACTTGAGTAAAAGTATACATACCTTAATAGAAAGTTAGTCAAGTAAAAGTCAGTCAGTAAAATACTATTTCAGTAAAAGTCTAAAAGTATTTGGTTTTAAATATACTTAAGTATCAAAAGTAAATGTAGTTGCTAAAATATACTTAAGTATCAAAAGTAAAAGTATAAATCCCTTAATTCCTTATCTTAAGCAAAGCAGATGGCACCATTTTTTTGTTTTTTAAATTTACGGATAGCCAAGGGGACACTCCAACACTCAGAGATTATTTACAAAAGATGCATTTGTGCTTAGTGAGTCCACCAAGCCAGAGGCAGTAGGGATGACCACACATTATCTTGTTAAGTGTGTGAATTTGACTATTTTCCTGTCCTGCTAAGCATTCAAAATATAACAAGGACTTTTGGTTGTCAGGGAAAATGTATGGAGTAAAAGTACAATATTTTCTTTAGGAATGTAGTGAAGTAAAAGTAAAAGTTGTCAAAAATATAAATAGAACCGTAGGATAAATAAAAGGGGCATATAAGCAGACACTGAAAGCTCTTAAAATATTCAATGAGGATATTTCTCTAAAACAGGCTACAGGCTACATGTGCACCACCAAGTCAGAACAGTAGGCTAAGTTATGAGAGGAAAATGGACCAAATTATTAGGGTCATGCACATGGGCTACTAACAGCTTACTATACAACATACACTTACTATTACTTTCTTAGCTACAGTATACATATCTCCCTGGCATATTACATCATTTATTCATCAGCATACAATACATTTTTGGACTCACTTGAACAGGAAGGTGGTGCAGCAGTCCTTCGTGGGCAAATTTTGTCAAAGTCTGGCATTCTCTGGATTTATGGTGCTTTCAAGACAAATGGGAACTCAGAAAAAAACAAGGTTGAATCATGATGCCAGTGATCTACAGGTCAGAGCTCTAGAAAGATGCCCGAACGTATTTTCCCAGTCGGAGCTTGTTTTTTTTCTTCTCCAGATTTTCCAGTTGTCTTGAACTCACTGAAGTCTGAGATTTCCCAGTTCCAAGTTTCCAGTTGTTTTGAATGCGGCAGAAATCATGCTGAACTGACAGCATGGCCAAGCTTGGAAAAGAGACCTGTCAACCTAGACTTGGACCACACACACTCCACCGAATAGCAGGCTAGTGATTGCTTTGCAATGCTTGCAGTTAGCCACTAATTCCTTCCAAACCACGCATTGTTGAATTCGCGATTTCCAACTTGTTGTGTAACGTTTATGTCCGATGAGCACCGATACATTTTATCTATAATTTCTCTTCATATGACAAGGATTTAAATGGATTTGCCAGTAGATAGTCAAGTTGATTCATGATGATGACTGCTAGCTTGCTAGCTAAGATTTTGAAAGTATGATGTTGACATGATCAGTCCAATCAAAGCTACCGTAGATATAACATGATTTGACGTCATTTAATCAGTGGCCAATGACCTTGAGCATTATTGGATGGACACTTCTAATGTAACTCTAGAGGCTTGAATTTTCAAGCTTTCCCCGTAGATTTTGCGGTGACGTAGTGTCCCCATGAGTGACAGAACACTGAGCCAATCACGGCGCAACTAGAGAACATTACCAACCCCTTTATAAAAAAATGTTTAAGCTTAACGGGTGGGGCTCAAAACAGGTGGGGTTCTGCCCCACCTGCCCTGAATGACAGATCGCCACTGGTTCCAGGAATTTCCAGGAAATGTTATTTCAGCTCATGAAACCAACACTTCACATGTTGCATTTATTGTTTTGTTCAGTATATATCGCTGAGCCTCTCTTTGCACCTGGCATCCACCAAATGTTGCACTATGTTCCCCCCCACACTTACAACACTTAACCTTCCCATTTCTCCCACATTCACCATAGTCATGTTCCCCCCCACACTTGGCACATTTTTTTCTTTCCTTTACACTGAACAACTACATATTCCATTATTTGGCATTTAAAACACCGCAGTGGGAATGGGACAAATTCTCTGACATTGAAACTAAGGAATCCTATCTGTACTTTTCCAGACAAAACCTTCTCAAACCTCAGCAGCACCAACACGCTTTCACTTCTTTGACCCTCTTTCCTACTGATCGAACTTTTGGCTTTAATCACTCTGCCTCCTTTCACATTTTCTTTAATATCATCTATGGACATAGATATTTGGGCCCCAGTGATGACTCCCCTAAACCTAGTACCAGAGACATGCTTTTAATCTTCTTCCCATTAAGCTCTTCAATTTACATAGTCTTCCCTTGCTGAGTCTGACTACCATAACATATGAGCAATCTACATTTTCCAATCAACCGGGCAAGTTTGTATTTACCTATCTTTCTCTAAGCCATTGGTTAGTCAGATAGGGCCTCATTTACACCCTGTGGTCTCATCAAACACCACCACCACTTTCCACTACTCATCAAACACCATCACCACTTTCCACTCCAACACATTATTACTCTTGCTTCATACCTTGGCCCTCTTTATGCTTTCTTTACTAGACGTGCCACTGCTTTCAGTATCATGAGCTCTCTTCCCCCTATGTACAATAGTTCCACTGCAGACCATTCAGGTCCTCTACACTTATCCTCCCGCTCCGTGGCTTTAGAACTGACGGCCATATATAGTTTGCATTCAAGCACAGCTGTTGCTTCTCCAACGTTTTCTCTATTTCCATCCCGAGCGCATTGTCAAGCCCTCTATCACACTCAAAACACTGGCCAGCCTTGTCCCGATTTATTCGTAGAGAAAAAATATGCACTTAAAAGAAAAGGCGTTATACCCATGAATGGGTATAACTTCATATCAAGAAACGCCCCTATCAGAAAACGCCCTAAATTGCTGTCTGCAATTACACCCTTCGCGGTAGTCCGCCATATTGTCTCTGAGACAGCAGAAATCATACAGAAGTACACCGGCGAGAGGAAAGAAAGGGAACCTGCCTTCACTTGAATCCCATATTTGATCAAAGAGGTAGCTATATACAATGGAAGTTTGTCCTCTGGTTTAAATAATTGTATGAAATAAGTAGTCAGTTAGACATACTAACCGATTTAGCTAGCCAAACCAGCAGTGGGACCCGGTGACTAGTTAGCTACCTACTAACGTTATGCATGTCAGTTGGGGCGAGAGGGTGATGGTGGGGTAGGGAGACTACCGGTATCTATCCAATTGGATGACAATTTACAGCTGACACGTTGATTTCGCAAACTTTTGCCAATTAACGTTAGCGAACTCTCGTAACTCTACTTGAAATCTGGGGCACTGGGCTAACACACTTGTTATTCCTCAATACAACGAGACACGTTTCTTATCAAACATGGCATTAGTTAACTATTTTAGCCAGAGGGCAGCAACACCACTTTTCCCCCAAGAGATTGCATCCATTACAGAAGGAGACTATTAATAGCCACATTGTTCAATTAAAACTAGTTAGTGTAACTTCATAATATTATGATATGTAGTGGATGTGAAACTCGCCTGTGGCATGTTGCAACGGAAACCGTTTACTCTATGAATCAAAAAGAATTTGTCCAATAGAAACTCACGTTTTCGTTTAACGTTTTGCAACGTAATCCGCGAAATGAACACACTCCATTAATATCACACCGTCCCTGAATTCTAAAGGCAACTGTTGCTCACATAGTGGTAGCTGGTTCTCTCCCCATCACTTATTGAGCAACAGTTGATTTTAGACCTCAGGGAAGGTGTGATGTACTCCAGGCGATTTTTCACATTCGCACCCCAATGGTGCAGTGACCCGGATCGACAGTTGGGCTCTGTCCGGCTGCTGGTGTTGGAAGGGGTCAAATGGGGTGGATGTGAAACTCGCCTGGTTGCTGGAGTACATTGGTGATATCACACCTTCCCTGAGCTCCAAAGCCAACTGTCGCTCATGGGGCGATGAAACAACGGAAGCCATTCAGTTTAAATGGAATGTGAAGCGAAGATGGAGCGTGAACTGGGCGGGACTAAAGTTGGAAAATTGAACGTTGTGCAAATACTCTGCCATATCAGGGCGCGATTGACCAATCGAAGCTCATTTATGGCTTCCAGACCCTACTGGATTGACGTTTGATCCCTAGCACTACCTAGCATGCTGTTGGCTTGCTAGCACCCACATAAGGAGACACTCTGGGCGAAGCTAGCAGGGCTAGGTGAAGTACTATGTCAAGTGCTTTCTAGTGGACACCCGCGTCACTCTGTTGGCTATGACGGTTGCCTTTAAGATCCATGTGTTGATGGTGCAGAAGTTTGCTGGTTCACATCCAGCTCGGGGCAGAACAAAATGCACTCTGTTGTCATGACTTGTGGACAAATTGAAGTTACTGCAGCTAGCTGAGATCCTTGTCCTACTTAGCTGACACGTTGTAACATTATGAACGTTAGTCAGTGAGAGTATTGTGCAATCAATGTTGCAGATCTTATATTCTTACCTATCCCAGATGGTACTTCAGTTCTTCAAGCCTAGTCCAATCTGAGGTGTAAGAGCTAGGTGTAGGCCTATGTATCAGGCACATATCTCAAATCTAGGTAAAAGGAGCCTCTGGGTAAAACCGTTGAACCAGAAATGCATTGACTGCTTTAAGTTGGCTCCATTGAGGATATCTATGACAGGCACCACAGTTATGACCGTTTGTCCATTGCTGGCAAAGATAAGCAAAGGCTTGACTGTCTATATTGCAGATGGAATTGGTCTATTGGCAAGAAATATGGATGGATATCTTAATTTAGCAATACAAGCCTACACATTTTGCTATGACTTATGCAATCTGAATGGCTCAAACATTATAACAAAATCATGCCATGACAAAAATACTCCTGAATGCATCATTCTTTGGAATTTTAAATTCTTCCTGTGCAGCTATTATTGTGTTGATTGTTTGTTCTCAAAGATGCTCTTATTGAAAAATATATAGGTCCATTATGCTGCAGGGTGGCAGGTAGCCTAGTGGTTAGAGCGTTGGACTAGTAACCGAAAGGTTACAAGATTGAATCCCTGAGCTGACGATAAAAAGCGGTCGTTCTGCCCCTGAACAAGGCAGTTAACCCACTGTTCCTAGGCCGTCATTGCAAATAAGAATTTGTTCTTAACTGACTTGCCTAGTTAAATAAAGGTTAAATAAGTAATCTTTTAACATATTTTTTAAATCAACTGTTTGGACATAGGCGTCCAAGACTTTACTATGCAGATAAAACCCTGTAATGGATTTAGCATTAATTAATTTAACTAGGCAAGTCAGTTAAGAACAAATTCTTATTTACAATGCGCCGCCCTATGGGACTTCCATTCACGGCCAGTTGTGATACAGCCTGGAATCTAATAAGGGTCTGTAGTGATGCCTCTAGCACTGAGATGCAGTGCCTTAGACCATTGCGCCACTAAGTCAGTGGCCAGCCTTAGTAATTTAACATTGTGTCAATACTTTGGCGGTGGTGCAGTGACCCATTTTAAAAACAACCTACTGGTAGTCAGGCCTGGAATTTTGTATGCAACAATCCATAGCCTTCTAGCTTCTTCACTTTTTTTTTTAGACTTATGGTCAAGAAATGTAGTGTTGTATCTGTGCATCAAATAGATTTTACACACACCTGTCAAAACTTTGTGATTGTCTGCACTGGCCATCAGTTCTTCGGGAAGTTTGTTTTTCCCCCCACATGTCAATGATGCTTATTTGATCTGGCCTTGGTGATGGTCTCAAATAATAAAAATAATAATAATATATGCCATTTAGCAGATGCTTCTATCCAAAGCGACTTGCATTCATGCTTGCATACATTTTACGCATGGGTGGTCCCGGGAATCAAACCCACTATCCTGGCATTGCAAGAGCCATGCGCTACCAACTGAGCTATAGAGGTCCATGAATATAACTGACATTGTATATTTTGTCCCCCTTCTCCCCCCTGTTGTCTCAGCTGTCCAGAGGTTCCCCTGGTGGCTTCCCTTGCTTGAAGCCAAAGCCCCCCCCCCCCTTACCCCCTGCCCTGTCACGAAGAGGTCCCACCGCCCCTCCTCTCCCTCTTCCCTCCTCGTCCTTCTCTGCAGTAAGTGGGCCCTCCCCCTCCTCTGCCAAGCTGTTGGACATGCCAGGACCCGTGCAGAGTCGGGCCCGTGTGTACACAGATGTCAACACACACCGGCCCAGGGAGTACTGGGACTACGAGTCCCATGTTGTGGAATGGGGGTACATACCAGTCTCTCAAGTCAAAGCGACATTGGTGCTTGCTAAACTATTATGAGGAGTCTGAAATTACTATTTCTCTTCATTCCATGTTAAATCTCAAGGCTAGATCAAGGTCTGCTCCCTTTGTGTCATTTGCAGTTTATTTTCAATTACCTTGAATGGTGTAATTGACCAAAAAATTCTTCCCGCAGAAATCAAGATGACTTCCAGTTGGTGCGGAAGCTTGGGCGCGGGAAGTACAGTGAAGTGTTTGAAGCAATCAACATCACCAACAACGAGAAGGTTGTGGTGAAAATACTTAAGGTAAGGCCACGATGAGAAATCAATATCATTCAGAGCATAGATTCATAGATTGCCATTCGATACAGACTCGCATTGGATTCATATTGAATTAAAATCGCCCAGATAATCAATACAATTGGTCTTTATTTGTGTTCATAGCCCGTCAAGAAGAAGAAAATCAAGCGTGAAATTAAGATCCTGGAGAACCTCCGTGGAGGCCCTAACATCATCTCCCTCAAAGACATCGTCAAAGACCCAGTGGTGAGTAGGAATGGCGGGAAAGATGTGAAAACACTATTGTTCTTTTAGGATATGCCATGACTTTGATGCAACAACCATTTCTCTTCTTTCAGTCTCGGACACCCGCCTTGGTCTTTGAACATGTCAACAACACTGACTTCAAGGTAAGCCAGATCATCTGTTTTTTTACACCTGAGTCTTATGCACATCGCAGCAAAATGTTTTGCAACGGAAAATTTAAAGTTTCTTATTGGACAAGTTCTGGGGTGTATTCACTAGGATCCAAATGGAAGCAAACTAAACGGGGAGGGACCTACCTGAATTTATCCAGTAAACTAATATTCAACTGTTTGGACTAATGATTACACCCCAGGTAGTCCCTCTCCGTTTTAGTCTGTTTTCTTCCGTTTGGTGCCTAATGAATACGACCCTGATTCTTGACCGTGTACAACATCTCTATTCTGAAGCAAAGCCCTGTGAAACCTTTGTTCTTGGCATGCATGCTGTTTCCCTAGTCTCGTGTGTGTGTGTGTGTGTGTGTGTGTGTGTGTGTGTGTGTGTGTGTGTGTGTGTGTGTGTGTGTGTGTGTGTGTGTGTGTGTGTGTGTGTGTGTGTGTGTGTGTGTGTGTGTGTGTGTGTGTGTGTGTGTGTGTGTGTTGAGGGACAAAAAGGTGCAGCGCTATGTCTTCGGTGCCAGGATATTTCTTGTCTTCTGGTTCTATCCTCAATCGCTGGTACACTATGATCAAGTTTGGTGTTGAATTACTTAATAATAGACCTAAATGTTACCAGTCAGATGCCCGAGTTGATAGCTTGTGATTTGAATAATATGTGAATTCTTTGTATTGGATAATGTGTTCAGGTTGCAAAGACCTATACGCGTGTTATTTAAATGTTTTATTTCACTAGGCAAGCCAGTTAAGAACAAATTCTTATTTACAATGACAACCCACCGTTCCTAGGCCAACTGCCTTGTTCAGGGGCAAAATGACAGATTTTTACCTTGTCAGCTCGGGGATTCGATCTAGCAACCTTTCGGTTACTTGCCCTCTAGGTCCATTATCTACCTGCATGTAATGTTCAGGTTGTAGTTAAATCTCACTGTATTGCTTCACTGCATCTGTTTTTACTTGCAGCAATTGTACCAGACCCTAACAGACTATGACATCCGGTTTTACATGTTCGAGATCCTCAAGGTTAGTCTCGTAATGTTCTAATTTGGGTGAACTATCCCATTAATTTGTGTTAGAAGCCCCAGAGGCTTTGCCAGACATAAGTCAGCATTTCCCCCTCTCAAAACAAGAACATTCAGGTGCTTAAGAGGATAGACCCCTAGTTTGTCTTTGTCCAATGGTTACATACCAGCTCTCTATTTTCCCATCAACATGTTTGTGTGCACCAAGACGGGTAGACAACATCTGTTTTGTAATTTCTGCCTTTATTGCATTACTGTGTTGAGTAAATCCCCAGCCTCATCGTTGCTAACCAGCGGCCATTTTGGCTCTTGGCTCTGTGCGCAGGCCCTGGACTACTGCCACAGCATGGGAATCATGCACAGGGATGTGAAACCCCACAACGTGATGATTGATCACGAACACCGAAAGGTGAGTGTTAACGACCAATGCGGCGGAGACACAATAACTATCTGATTCACCCTAGTCAAGACCTTTGTCATCCATTGAATGTGACTACAATATGTAGGTTAGTTTAAATAGAAATTGGATATTGTACCACGACAATCCTCAATACAATACCCCAAAGTCCAAGTAGTCTCTCCCAGTTTCACTCTGTTTGGTGCCCTAATGAGCACAACCCTGTTGTATTTCTCTCAGTATTGACTTGCCTCTGTTTTGTGTATTCTTCCAGCTGCGCCTTATTGACTGGGGTCTGGCTGAGTTCTACCACCCGGGACAGGAGTACAACGTCCGAGTGGCTTCTCGCTACTTCAAAGGACCTGAGCTTCTGGTCGACTATCAGGTATGTTGTCCTGCTACTGTTATGAATTGTGTGACCAGCTCAGTCTATATTATTTGCTGTTGTGTACATCCCATATATATGCATACAGATACCCTTTTCACAATATTGAGCTGTGCTGGTTACACATCCACCATAGTTACTGGAACTGTGCTGGACAGGGCAAAATATCTTCACTTTTTTTTTTTTTCTCACCGTCTTCGTCCAGATGTATGACTACAGTCTGGACATGTGGAGCTTGGGCTGCATGTTGGCCAGCATGATCTTCAGGAAGGAGCCTTTCTTCCACGGTCACGACAACTACGACCAGGTAAACACACACTCTCCGATACTTTGTCCACCATGTCTCAAAGGTCACACTCATTACCAGTGAAGAAAATAACCTTGGGCCTGTTCAGGAGGGTGTAAGGTTACAGAACAAACAGATAGACATAGACTGTGTAGAACAGATATGATTCTGTTGGGGACAATAGGGAATCCTGTCAGCTCCATTCATTCCATTTCTATCTGCAACGTTCAGAGCGTTTCACGTCACTGAAAACGCCCCAGGTGAGATGAATTACCTGATTTTTGTTTCTCACTTTGTAGTTGGTAAGAATAGCCAAGGTGTTGGGAACGGAAGACCTGTATGACTACATCGACAAGTACAACATTGAGCTGGAGCCTCGGTTCAATGACATTCTGGGAAGGTACGTTGTCTGTCTTCACTAGTGTGCACTTTTTACACTGGATTTGTAAACTTATACTCCTTTCTCATAGGGTTTACGGTATGTTGCCTGTAAAAAATAAATGCAAGCAGGCCCATTTTTTCTTTTTCATATTCTCGCCTGAATACACCTTTTTATACCTGTTGTGCGCATGCCGGTGACGAGTGTGCAGATGTGGGTGGGGCGTCTATTTATAGAATAGTATATTTGGAGTTTAATTGTTACTGGTCTGTGCAGTTTATAGGCTACATGGCAGCACCATGCAAATGAAATCACTAGTTTATTTTGTTGATTAAAGCAGACAATACACACTCACATTCCCCTGCCCTGATCAGTCTATATATATATATATATATATATATATATATATATATATATATATATATATATATTATAGTAAGAATAGAATAGAATATAACAATAAAATACGGGATCGTGTTGAACCGCGGTCATATAAAAAAAGAGAGCCCAAACCAACACCTTTTTGAGAATTTGTATGTGCTTGAGAAACCTTAATCTGCTCTTTCCGATCATGTAACTAAAATCAAAATCGGACCTGAATGAACCTCTGTGTAATTTGAAAAAGTCACTTTTGATCCAGGTTGAATTTTTCCCTCTCCTCACTCCGCGTTGTTAGGGAGTGATAAAAAAAAAAACTAAATAAATAGCAATCTATATTTTGAAAAGCATGTGAGTCTCGTGTTCATATTTCACAACCTCTGCAGGCTTTTGGAGTTGCCTATACCCTATCGAGCGAAACAATTGGCCTACACTTGATTTTAGGCTTCATTGTTGCATGCTAAATATTTCTGATCAGTGATGGATGACTAGATGAGCTACCACCTCCACGTATTTATTTGCCCAGCCAGGGACCAATTAACCAAATTTACAAGAAGATTATGTGAAGCAAAATCACATTGCTTGATTATCATGCAAGTCACAAGCTTTTGGTTGGGAGTAGGCTACTATGTGAGTGAAGAGCAAAATAATAAACTTGTTAAGCTACATAACTTGCTAGCAATATGTTCTGATTAGTGCTAATACAGCCAACTAGACTAAAGATGATTATGAGCAGCACTCACCTCAAACTAGCTAACATTTCCCCAGCCTAATTGTAACCAAATATCCAAACAGATTCAGTGAAAACAAAAACCTGACATTGATTGATTTATCCAGAGTCCCCACGCTGTCCCAGTCAAAACAGTGCTGAAATGATCATATAGTTGACCACACGCAGGTATTGCTTCAAATGTATTATGACGATTGGATAACTTGAGGAGTTTCAGTGCGCAACAATGTGATGCATGCCTGTCAGTGTAGTGTGCGCCAATGCCGCTTCAGCATTACTGCCATTATTGTGTTTTAAAATTTTTCATAATGGCAAGAACAAGTTTGATGTCGGACAACAACATTAGAATGTTCATGATTTTATGCATGCCAAAGACGGTAAGATGAAAGGGGACTTTTATACTGAGGGGTTGGTGGGACTTTTAAACACATTGCCGCAATCATGACTAGGTCGGTTGGCGGGAAAAATAAAAGTACAGGCTTTGTTGCTGGAAATCCTCCCCCCCCCCCCTCCGCTAAAGGGTTTCGTCTTAGTTTGAAAGGGATATTAGTTGTTCTTGCCATAAACACCTGAATCTAGACACTGCTGTGCATAAGGGTTTTTCTTTACACTGCTGCAAACATGCTCTCCCCTTCCAGACACTCTCGGAAGCGGTGGGAGCGCTTCGTCCACAGTGAGAACCAGCACCTGGTCAGCCCCGAGGCCCTGGACTTCCTGGACAAGCTGCTGCGCTATGACCATCAGGCCCGGCTGACCGCCCACGAGGCCATGGATCACCCTTACTACTGTAAGTGCGAGGAGGGATCCAGTTGCCAGTACATTTAGCCGAACTGCAAAGTCAAAATTGGCTATATTGAGAAAACAAAATGTAAGGTTAGGGGTATGATTAATCAGACCATGGACCCATATTGATGAGATTGGAAGGGGCCTGTGGTTTATTGCAGGGGTGGGCAAAATACTGCAGATGTTTTTTTTCAGACCTCAGTGGATTTAGTTTTCTGGGTAGGGTGGAAATGATTATTTTGGTATAGAAAACTCCGGGGCACTATTGAATGCCTAGAACTAAATTGACCTACAGGTAACTGACAAAATAAAGGAAACACTTAAGTAAATGAGGGTTACAAAGTATATTGAAAGCGGGTGTGGTTCCTGAGTTAATTAAGCAATTAACATCCTATCATGCTTTGGGTCATGTGTAAAAATGCTGAACAGGCCATTATTTTGGCTACCATGGCAATGCCCCCATAGGATGACCATGCCCCCATCCACAGGGCACGAGTGGTCACTGAATGGTTTGATGAGCATGAAAACGATGTAAACCAAATGCTGTCTCAATCACCAGATCGCAACCCAATTGAACACTTATGGGAGATTCTGGAGCGGTGCCTGAGGCAGCTTTTTCCATCAACAAAACACCAAATGATGGAATTTCTCGTGGATGAGTGGTGTCACATCCAACCAATAAAGTTCTAGACACTTGTAGAATCTACGCCAAGGAGCATTGAAGCTGTTCTGGCTCGTGGTGGCCCCACACTCTAAGACACTTTGTTGGTGTTTCCTTGATTTAGTCAGTTACCTGAATATTAACTGCTGTTTTTCTGCCCCGCAAATGTATTTTGACACAAATCAAAGGCTTGTTATGACTGGGGTTATTTGGCATCTCAACCAAATTTCTCTATTGAATGCAACTCGCAGCTAAAAGGTATAAGTTATTTTCATGTAATGAAGGAGCAGGAAGTTTTAGTCATTCGTAGGCTGTATGTCATGCTATAAGAAGATTATTTTGCTTGTTCTAATCGGGGTCTTGTTCATTAGGGCACACTAGCAAAACGTTTTACAACGGCAAACAAAAACAAGCGTGTCTTGTTGGAATCGTTCAGGTAGCGCCGCCTCGGTTTACTCTGCTTTCCTTCATTTTTGGTGTAATGAACACGACCCAGTTCACTGGTTATCTGCAGTTCCTTATGACCATCTACTTGCAGTGACTAGGGACTCGAGACTAGAGGTTGTTCACTGTTTTTAATGAGTTCTTTTGTCCACAAAGATACTATTGTGAAAGACCAGGGTCGCATGCCAGGGTCGGCTAACCCGCCCGGCGGAAATACAGCTGTAAGCACAGCCAACATGGTCCCTGGTGAGTGCATACACACACACCCTAATCATCCTAACCCTCCCACCCATGAATCCTCATCTGATTTCCCAGAGACTCCCATCACTCAGTGTTAAGGAGGATGTTTTGTCTGCAGGAGGCCAAGTTTGGAAATTAAATCGAATCAAGCAGCCGATTTGGTCTGTGTTAAGATTGAATTAAGCGGCTATATTTGTCCACGCAAATAGGACAATATTCTATCAAGGGTTACCACATTGTCATACTTGACATACTGTAATTCAATCCAATACATTTCATAAGAGCTAAACTCACCATATGCCAGTGCATCTCTTGTCATCTTTCTTATGTAACTCATTGGTTATACAGACCTGCCAACATGCACGCATTTTGCGTACCAACTACGCAATTCTCTGTCCATGTACGCAGGTACGAGATCCGAGTTAAAAGTACACAGATTTTAAATTTTTCATTAAAAAATTTAAAAAAAAAATGTTCCCCTTTTTTTTTTTTTTACATTTCAATAATAACAAAAATAAATCCACTGACTGAATATAACATCCCGATTCTTGAGCTGCAACACACGGGCATGTACGAAGTTTGTGTCAACGGACATGGAGATGAATACATCATTATTGGATGTAGCTACCCGGTGTCTGCCCCTCCTCCTGTTTGTTGTGATGCTGAGTTCGCCGACTGTCAGCTGTACGTAAACACATGGACAAATCCCTAATTGTTTCAAGCTAACGTTAGCGAACACAAGATGGACATTCAGTGGGCTCCAAAGTGCCAGCAGTTCACTCGCATTTGCTAGTGAAAGAAATGAAATGCATATGCGAAAAATAACTGGTCGCATTTGTTCGAGTGCGATATACATTTTAATTCTGCGTCCCATTAGTTGTATTTTCCACGTAACATTACGAGGATCACGCAACCTGATAGACAGTAACTGTAATTATTAGCCACATCACAAAAAGCATTACAAAAGTATAATAAAATAATATCGCTAACATCTTGGCATTAAATGGAGTCGGGCGTTTAGAAGACCGCTCGATGAACGAATGAGCGTCCGGCATTAGCTATAGAGGCAATGCTTCTAAAATGCCTTTGCACTAGATTTGAGATTTGATACATTTTTTAAAATCTGAAATCATGTATGCATTGCAAAGAAACACAATAGAGACCTTCACATAGGCTGAAACACCGGGCTTTCAAGCGAACAGCGTTCAGATTCCCTTTGCGGTAGCCTACTTAAGTTTTGTGTAGCCAGTTTGCGGTCTGTGTCGATGCGATGATTTGTTTTTATCTTTTCAAAATGATTTTGCTTTTAGTGTTGATTAGGAACCGTGTCTAAAAAGCCAATACTTGTGAGCTGGCCCTAGTGATTGGCCCTGTTTGAGAGGTGACAAGCGTTCCTCTAATATAGAGACTAAACTTGGGGGCATGTGCTAAGAAAAACGTTATAGATAACTATCGCCATTCTACACTTGTACATGTAATGGAATAAACATACAATCTGTGCTAATTACACAAAACATATATTTATTTGATATGTTCTGTACTTATCAGTATGAATCTTTTATTTATGTTTTGTACATACCTTTTCAGAGGACTGAACTGAACCAGTGTGTGATCCATAATGTTTGTCTAAGCACACGAATCTCCAATTTGCTGCACACGTCTGGTAGTCTAAAAAGTTGGACAGGGTTGGCAGGTCTAGTTATACTGTAGCTCACTGCATCATCACAACTCCCTTGGAAGAGTGTTTTCTAAGTAACCCCCGTGGTTATCTCTGAGGTGTATGGTGGTTAAGCTAAATCCCCCCCCCTTTTTCCTCTCAAGGTATATCTGCCTTGCCAGCTGCTACTGCCCTGGGCACCCTCACCGGCTCGCCCGTCCTCTCTGCTGCCACCAACGCCCTGAGCACCCCTGTGCCCGCCGCCGTTAGTGCCCCCCAGTGATGGCACCTCCAGGGGAGCAAACCTATGGGTGCCACTCATGCAGGCACGCACCAACATCTCTACTTACTCAGTCAGTCCGACTGCCCTGAGATCCAGGAATGCCAACCTCTGAAGGCTATCTCACCTGAACGATATTTATTTGTTTCTCCTTGAATGAACTTGAGTTAACCAGACATTAAATGAATGTTCTGTGTAATCGACACCTGCAGGTATTTATTTTATCTTGATGGCTGTGTGTGTGGCTTTGTCCACAATCTGAGAATGAGTCATGAATCCAAGGGTGATGGGGGGGTTTCTCCCCTGAACACATAATTTTTTTTGTACATTACTGACAAGGAAGGTAACAGGAAAGGGACATTAGCATTTAGACCAAAAGGTGCAGTCTGCAGTTTACTAATGCAACCTTGTCAAACGAGCGCTGGCGAGCACACCTTAAGCAATTCCCATATTTAGTCCAGTCTATACCACCATTATGAAAGACTTCCCCGCGGTATTTGGAAGTGTTTGGTGCTGTTCTGTGCTCCAGTGGTGTGTTGAAACACTGAAGCTGCCTCACTCAACGTATCCTAATGACACTTCAGCCTGAATAGTATGTCTTGCCTTTCTACTGTACTGGATACCTAGTTTTTGATGTAAGGGTTCCCTGACAGTTATCCTTTTTTTTTACTGAAATGCTGTGGTATGCTGGATGGGTTTAATTTACTGTGGCAATGGTTTGATGGCAGTATTGTCATTCGATCCCTTCGAAAGCCAGGCAAAGCTATCCGTTCTGTTATTTTGAAAAGTTTCTCTCAAACTTGCTGCTTTCCAGTTCCTTGATTTAATTGAAGTCTTGAAAAACTATGTTCACTCAATCGCTTGAGAAAGAGGAGACTGACCAAACCTATTTGTTTTCTCGGGGAGAGTTAGTTATATGTGGAGAAAATATGGATGGTGTTAGATATAAGATCACAACTGAATATGAAGGTACCAGAGTTCTGGTTAAGTTAGATATAAACACATTTCAAGCCATCTGCTGTTAGTACCCGAGGAAAGGGGTTTTCGTTTTGTATTTAGTTTGTTTCGGGGATAAGTTTCTTGGATCGATCACCGGTTTGGCTCACACTTACGGTGGCAAGAAAAAGTATGTGAACCCTTTGGAAATACCTGGATTTCTGCATAAATTGGTGATAAAATCTGATCTTCATCTAGGTCACAACAATACACAAACACAGTCTGCTTAAACTAATAACACACAAACATTTATACGTTTTCATGTCTTTATTGAACACACCGTGTGAACATTCACAGTGCAGGGTGGAAAAAGTATGTTAACCCTTGGATTTAATAACTGGTTGACCCTCCTTTGGCAGCAATAACCTTAACCAAATGCTTTCTGTAGTTGCGCATCAGACCTGCACAACGGACAGGAGGAATTTTGGACCATTCCTCTTTACAAAACTGTTTCAGTTCAGCAATATTCTTGGGATGTCTGGTGTGAATTGCTTTCTTGAGGTCATGCCACAGCATCTCAATCGGGTTGAGGTCAGGACTCTGTCTGGGCCACTCCAGAAGACGTATTTTCTTCTGTTGAAGCCATTCTGTTGTTGATTTACTTCTGTGTTTTGGGTCGTTGTCCTGTTGCATCACCCAACTTCTGTTCAACTTCAATTGGCAGACAGCCTAACATTCTCCTGCAAAATGTCTTGTCAAACTTGGGAATTCATTTTTCTGTCAATGATAGCAGGCTGTCCAGGCCCTGAGGCAGCAAAGCAGCCCCAAACCATGATGCTCCCTCCACCATACTTTACAGTTGGGATGAGGTTTTGATGTTGGTGTGCTGTGCCTTTTTTCTTCACACAGTGTTGTGTGCCTTTCAAATAACTCAACTGTCCACAGAATAACTGTCTTCTGTCCACAGAATATTTTGCCAGTAGCGCTGTGGAAAATCCAGGTGCACTTTTGCAAACTTCAGACGTGCAGCAATGTTTTTTTTGGACAGCAGTGGCTTCTTCCGTGGTGTCCTCCCATGAACACCATTCTTGTTTAGTGTTTTACATATTGTAGTCTCGTCAACAGAGATGTTACCATGTTCCAGAGATTTCTGTAGGTCTTCAGCTGACACTCTAGGATTCTTCTTAACCTCATTGAGCATTCTGCGCTGTGCTCTTGCAGTCATCTTTGCAGGACGGCCACTCCTAGGGAGAGTAGCAACAGTGCTGAACTTTATCCATTTTATAGACAATTTATCTTACCGTGGACTGATGAACATCAAAGCTTTTAGAGATACTTTTGTAACCCTTTCCAGCTTTGTGCAAGTCAACAATTCTTAATCTGAGGTCTTCTGAGATCTCTCTTGTTCGGGGCATGGTTCACATCAGGCAATGCTTCTTGTGAATAGCAAACTCACATTTTGTGAGGGTTTTTTATAGGGCAAGGCAGCTCTAACCAACATCTCCAATCTCGTCTCATTGATTTGACTCCAGATTTAGCTGACTCCTGACTTCATTTAGTTTTTGGAGGAGTCATTAGCCTAGTGGTTCACATTCCAACCTACACTGTGAATGTTTAAATTATGTATTCAATATAGTCAAGAAAAATACAATAATTTCTGTTATTAGTTTAAGCACAATGTTTGTCTATTGCTGTGACTTAGATGAAGATCAGATCAAATTTGATGACCAAAGGGTTCAAATACTTTCTTGCCACTGTAGATACTGGAAGATGTATTGAACTTGAAGGGGTCACATTTTCCCTGCGTTTTAGTGCCATAAATGGGAATCTTGTGTAAGGATAGACCCTGCTGTACATATGCATCCTTTTTTTTCATTTGAAATCTCAATATATATGAAAAATACATGCATACATCGACAAAGTTGAGTCCTTACATCACTGTATATATTTTTATGTCCTTTGAAAATATTTGTGTAAATAAACACGTGTTTTATTTATCAAGTAAATCTGATTGTATTGATTTTTTTTCAGTGTCTCCTGATTGTAAGGTTTTACAAACATTACTTTCCTTATAGTATTCTTTTGAGGTCACTTATAGTGCATTTGGAAAGTATTCAGACCCCTTTTCTTTTTCCACATTTTGTTACATTACAGCTTTATTCTAAAATGGATAAATAAATAAAAATCTCAGCAATCTACACACAATACCCCATAATGACAAAGCATAAACAGGTTTTTAGAAACAGTTGCACATTTATGATAATATACTTTTAAAATATCACATTTACATAAGTAATCAGTCCTTTTACTCTTTGTTGAAGCACCTATGGCAGCGATTACTGCCTCGGTTCTTCTTGGGTATGACACTACAAGCTTGGCACACCTGTATTTGCAGAGTTTCTCTCATTCTTCTCGCCAGATCCTCTCAAGCGCTGTCAGGTTGGATGGGGAGCATCGCTGTACTGTGATTTTCAGGTCTCCAGAGACTTTTGATCAGGTTCAAGTATTTTATTAGGATCCCCATTAGCTGTTGCAAAAGCAGCAGCTACTCTTCCTGGGGTCCACACAAAACATGAAACAATACAGAATATCTATAGACAAGAACAGCTCAAGGACAGAACTACATACATTTAAAGTCGGCTCTGGCTGGGCCACTCAAGGACATTCAGAGACTTGTCCTGAAGCCACTCCAGCGTTGTCTTGGCAGTGTGCATTAGTGTTGTCCTGTTGGAAGGTGAACCTTCGCCTCAGTCTGAGGTCTTGAGCGCTCTGGAGCAGGTTTTCATCAAGCATCTCTCTGTACTCTGCTCCGTTCATCTTTCCCTCAATCTTGACTAGTCTCCCAGTCCCTGCTGGTGAAAAACATCCCCGCAGCATGATGATGCTGCCACCACCATGCTTCACCGTAGGGATGGTGCTAGGTTTCCTCCAGATGTGACGCTTGGCATTCAGGCCAAAGATTTCAATCTTGGTTTTATCAGACCAGAGAATATTGTTTGTCTTGGTCTGAGTCCTTTAAATGCCTTTTGTCAAACTCCAAGTGGGCTGTCATGTGCCTTTTACGGAGAAGTGGCTTCCGTCTGGTCACTCTACCACTGATTGGTGGGGTGCTGCAGAGATGGTTGTCCTTCAGATAGGTTCTCCCATCTCCACAGAGAGACTCTGGAGCGCTGTCAGAGTGACCATCAGGTTCTTGGTCACCTCTCTGACCAAGGCCCTTCTCCCCCGCTTTCTCAGTTTGGCCGGGTGGCCAGATCTAGGAAGAGTCTTGGCGGTTCCAAATGTCTTCCATTTAAGAATGATAGAGGCCACTGTGTTCTTGGGAACCTTCAAAGCTGCAGAAGGTTTTGGTATACTTGCCCAGATCTGTGCCTCGACACAAAATCCTGTCTCAGAGCTCAAAGGAAATTCCTTCGACCTCATGGCTTGGTTTTTGATCTGACATGCACTGTCAACTGTGGGACCTTATATAGACAGGTGTGTGCCTTTCCAAATCATGTCCAATCAATTGAATTTACCACACGTGGACTCCAATCAAGTTGTACAAACATCTCAAGGATGATCAATGGAAACAGGATGCACCTAAGCTCAATTTCAAGTCTCATAAGCAAAGGGTCTGAATACTTATGTACAGTTGAAGTTGGAAGTTTACATACACTTACTTTGGAGTCATTAAAACTTGTTTTTCAACCACTCCACATTTCTTGTTAACAAACTAGATTTTTGGCAAGTCGGTTAGGACATCTACTTTGTACATGACACAAGTCATTTTTCCAACAATTTGTTTACAGACAGATTATTTCACTTATAATTCACTGTATCACAATTCCAGTGGGTCAGAAGTTTACATACACTAAGTTGACTGTGCCTTTTAAATAGCTTGGAAAATTCCAGAAAATGTAATGGTTTTAGAAGCTTCTGATAAGCTAATTGACATCATTTGAGTCAATTGGAGGTGTACCTGTGGATGTATTTCAAGGCCTACCTTCAAACTCAGTGTCTCTTTGCTTGACATCATGGTAAAATCAAAAGAAATCAGCCAAGACCTCAGAAAAGAATTGTAGACCTCCACAAGTCTGGTTCATCCTTGGGAGCAATTTCTAAATGCCTGAAGGTACCACATTCATCTGTACAAACAATAGTATGCAAGTATAAACACCATGGGACCATGCAGCCGTCATACCGCTCAGGAAGAAGACGCGTTCTGTCTCCTAGAGATGAACGTACTTTAGTGCGAAAAGTGAAAATCAATCCCAGAACAACAGCAAAGGACCTTGTGAAGATGCTGGAGGAGACAGGTACAAAGGATCTATATAAACAGTTAAACAAGTCCTATATCGACATAACCTGAAAGGCCGCTCAGCAAGGAAGAAGCCACTGCTCCAAAAGCGCCATAAAAAAGCCAGACTAGAGTTTGCAACTGCACATGGGGACAAAGGTAGTACTTTTTGGAGAAATATCCTCTGGTCTGATGAAACAAAAATAGAACTGTTTGGCCATAATGACCATCGTTATGTTTAGAGGAAAAAGGGGGAAGCTTGCAAGCCGAAGAACACCATCCCAACCGTGAAGCACGGGGGTGGCAGCATCATGCTGTGGGGGTGCTTTGCTGCAGGAGGGACTGGTGCACTTCACAAAATAGGTGGCATCATGAGGAAAGAAAACTATGTGGATATATTGAAGCAACATCTCTAGACATCAGTCAGGAAGTTGAAGCTTGGTCGCAAACGGGTCTTCCAAATGGACAATGACCCCAAGTATACTAGCAAGCAAAATTGTGGCAAAATGGCTTAAGGACAACAAAGTGAAGGTATTGGAGTGGCCATCACAAAGCCCTGACCTCAATCCTATAGAAAATGTGTATGCAGAACTGAAAAAGCGTGTGCGAGCAAGGAGGCCTACAAACCTGACTCAGTTACACCAGCTCTGTCAGGAGAAATGGGCCAAAATTCACCCAACGTATTGTGGGAAGCTTGTGGAAGGCTACCCGAAACGTTTGACCCAAGTTAAACAATTTAAAGGCAATGCTACCAAATACTAATTGAGTGTATGTAAACTTCTGACCCACTGGAAATGTGATGAAAGAAATAAAAGCTGAAATAAGTCATTCTCTCTAATGTTATTCTGACATTTCACTTTTTTTAAATAAAATTGTGAAAAACTGTGTTTAAATGTATTTGGCTATGGTGTATGTAAACTTCCAACTTCAACTGTAAATATGTTTTTGATTAAATATGCAACAATTTCTAAATACCTGTTTTCACTTTGTCATTGTGGGGTATTGTGTTTATAATGAGGAACATGTTTTATTTAATACATTGTAGAATCTGGCTGCAACGTAACAAAATGTGGAAAAAGTCAAGGGGTCTGAATTCTTTCCGAATGCGCTGTATATACGTTTTGCTATGTTTTGAAATGAATTCTGACAGTGGTGATACATTTTTATTGTAATGCTAGGTTTAATTAGACTACTGTTTTAGAGCTTCATTATCTGGCAGAGTGCCATTTGATGAATTCTATTGAACTTCAAAGACTAACGACTTTGAATGACTAATTAGATTAAATCGCCAATTGCGCCGTAAAGGCCCAGTTAAGGAGCCCCATGCGGCTCCATAGCCGAGGTTATAGATTTATTTGATTTCAAACACAATACAACCACACGTGGATAATGCATTTAAAATCTTTGAGGATGACACAAAAGTTTGAAAACGTATTTCCATTATGGTTCTCTAAATGGTTAAACATTTTACAAACATAAACATAGTAGGCTAGGCATACTTGGGTTATACATATTACATAGAACAAAACGAAGGATAGGACAACATTGTCATTGGTTAGAGCAAGACTCCCTCAGTGGATCAGCTTTCTCAGACTCCTAAACTGATGATGGTGATGCCAGATGACGACCCCCGTATAGGTTGACTCTTGATGGAAATGGAAAACTGCTGTTATTTTTCTTGAAGACTATTGAAAGGTAGTAGAATGGCAGAGTGACTTGCAAAAAAACATTGTGCTTCATTTTCATTTGCGAAAACAAGTGACAGAATTGTTCACAAGCATTCGAAAAATAAGTTTGAAATATCAGTGCAATAAAACATTGTTCAGTCATGTCGTAAGCTCTGCTATGGTAGCTGGACGAATCAATATGCTAAACTTTTCAATACCGACATTAGCATCAGTCCGTTGTTTCAGTCAGGTTGCAAGAGTGTAAAAAAATATATATATACTTAGAATGTAACACTTGGATAGACTTACTCAACATTGGGTTGCTGAGCTAACAATGTGCACTCTTTGATACCCGGGGGAGACGATACTCCTGCTAAGGATGTTACAGCATTCTTCACTGTTGTGTACCCTACAAAAGAAGAAACAGATAAGTTCCTAGATCTAACTGCATTTCAGATCACGTTGAAAATAACATTTCTATTTTTACTGCATATTGATAGACTGAAGTTTGAGTTATACCTTTTCAAACAGAGCTCCCTGTCTATTTGCTCCAGTGATTTCCCTTTGGTCTCTGGTAACATGAAGTAAAAGAACACCACCGCTCCCACTCCAATCAGCCCATAAGAAAGGAATGTCCCAGACAAACCAATTACATCTGGTGACGAAACATAATCAACTTAATTGCCAGGTAGATACTTTTTAAATAAAGATACTGCACTGCATTCTAGGTTGAGCGCCATAGAAGGAATATAGTTCAATCTTTGAAGATTGAACTAGCATCCTAGTGTTTTAGCATGCTCCTATCTTCCTACATCTTCCATTGCTCGTAATACCAACACATACAGTACCTGTCAAAAGTTTGGACACACCTACTCATTCAAGTGTTTTTCTTTCTTTTTAGTATTTTCTACATTGTAGAATAATAGTGACGACATCAAAACGATGAAATAACACATGTGGAATCATGTAGTAACCAAAAAAGAGTTGAACAAATCAAAATATTTTTTACATTTTAGATTCTTCAAAGTAGCCACCCTTTGCCTTGATGACAGCTTTGCACACGCTTGGCATTCTCTCAACCAGCTTCACCTGGAATGACTTCCCACATATGCTGAGCACTTGTTGGCTGATTTTCCTTCACTCTGCGGTCCAACTCATCCCAAACCATCTCAATTGGGTTGAGGTCGAGTGATTGTGGAGGCCAGGTCATCTGATGCCGCACTCCATCACTCTCCTTCTTGGTGAAATAGACCTTACACAGCCTGGAGGTGTGTTGGGTCACTGTCCTCATATCAAATCAAATTGGTTAGCAGATGTTATTGTGAGTGTAGCGAAATGCTTCTAGATCCGACAGTGCAGCAGTATCTAACAGGTAATAGCTTACAATTCCACAACAAAACCTAATACACACAATCTAGTAAAGGAATGGGATGAGAATATATAAGTATAAAATATATGGATGAGAAGTGACAGAGCGGCTAAGATACAATAGATAGTAAAGAATAGATAGTGAAGGATATAGTATACAGCATATACATATGAGATGAGTAATGTGAAATATGTAAACACTCTTAAAGTGGCATTATTAAAGTGACTAGCGTGCCATTTATAAAAGTGGCCAATGATATGAAGTATGTAGGTAGGCAGCCACCTCTCTGTGCTAGCTGTTTAACAATCTGATTGCCTTGAGATAGAAGCTGTTTTACAATCTCTCTGTCCCAGGTTTGATGCACCTGTACTGACCTCGTCTTCTGGATGATAGTGGGGTGAACAGGTAGTGGTTCGGGTGGTTGTTGTCCTTGATGATCTTTTTTGCCTTCCTGTGACATTGGGTGTTGTAGGTGTCCTGGAGGGCAGGTAGTTTGTCCCCGGTAATGCATTGTGCAGACCGCACCACCCTCTGGAGAGCCCTGCGGTTGTGGGCGGTGCAGTTGCCGGTTTTAATTTTTTTATTTCACCTTTATTTAACCGGGTAGGCCAGTTGAGAACAAGTTCTCATTTACAACTGCGACCTGGCCAAGATAAAGACAAGCCGTACTGGGCGGTGATACAGCCCGACAGGATGCTCTCAATTGTGCACCTGTAAATGTTAGTGAGGGTTTGCGCATTGCGGAAGTTAGAGTAGCAGTGGTCGAGTGTGTTACTCGCTCGTGTTCTGCAATAGATATGCTGATAGAATTTAGGTAACCTTGTTCTCAGATTAGCTTTGTTAAAATCCCCAGCTACAATAAATGCAGCCTCAGGATATATGGCCTCCAGTTTGCATAAAGTCCAGTGAAGTTCCTTGATGGCAGTCTTGGTATCCGCTTGCGACGATAACCGAGGAGAGTTCTCTTGGGAGATAATATGGTCGGCATTTGATTGTGAGGAATTCTAGGTCAGGTAAATAAAAGGACTTTAGTTATTTTATGTTGTTACAATTACACCATGCATCGTTAGTCATGAAACATACAACCCCGCCCTTCTTCTTACCAGAGAGATGTTTGTTCCTGTCAGCGCGATGCACTGAAAATCCCGTTGGCTGTACAGACTCCGACAGCATGTCCCCAGCTAATCATGTATCCATGTAACAGAGTATGTTACAATCCCGGATATCTCTTTGGAAAGCAACCCTTGCCCTAATTTTGTTGACTTTGTTAACTAGGGAATGGACATTAGCAAGTAATATAAAAAATAAGCGGTGGGTGGTGTGCGCGCATCCGAAGCCTCACTAGAAGAGCGCTCCGGCATCCTCTCCTCCGACTGCATTGTTTTGGGTCGGCCTCGGGAATCAGTTCAAATGCCCTGGGAGGTGCAGACTAAGGATCCGCTTTGGGACAGTCGTATTCCTGGTCATAGTGCTGGTTGTGCTGGTAAGTTGATGTCTCTGATATCTAATAGTTCTTCCCGGCTATATGTAATAACACTTGAGGTTTTCTGGGCTAACAATGTAAGAAATAATACATAAAAAACAAAATACTGCACAGTTTCCTAAGGACTTGAAGCGAAGCTGCCATCTCTATCGGTGCCATAGTCTTTCCTGTTGGAAAACAAATGATAGTCCCACTAATTGCAAACCAGATGGGATGGCGTATCGCTGCAGAATGCTGTGGTAGCCATGCTGGTTAAGTGTGCCTTGAATTCTAAATAAATCACTGACAGTGTCACCAGCAAAGCACCCCCACTCCATCACACCACCTACATGCGTCACGGTGGGAACCACACATGCGGAGATCATCTGTTCACCTACTCTGTGTTTTACAAAGACGGCGGTTGGAACCAAAAATCTCTAATTTGGACTCATCAGACCAAAGGACAGATTTCCACTGGTCTAATGTCCATTGCTCGTGTTTCTTGGCCCAAGCAAGTCTCTTCTTCTTATTGGTGTTCTTTAGTAGTGGTTTCCTTGCAACAATTCGACCATGAAGCCCTGATTCACGAAGTCTCCTCTGAAAAGTTGATGTTGAGATGTGTTTGTTACTTGAACTCTGTGAAGCATTTATTTGGGCTGCAATTTCTGAGGCTGGTAACTCTAATGAACTTATCCTCTGCAGCAAAAGTAACTCTGTGTCTTCCTTTCCTGTGGCAGTCCTCATGAGAGCCAGTTTCATCATAGCGCTTGATGGTTTTTGCGACTGCACTTGAAGAAACGTTCAAAGTTCTTGAAATTTTCCGAATGTACTTTCCTTCATGTCTTAAAGTAATGATGGACTGTCGTTTCTCTTTGCTTATTTGAGCTGTTCTTGCCATAATATGGACTTGGTCTATTACCAAATAGGGCTATCTTCTGTATACCACCCCTACCTTGTCACAACACAACTGATTGGCTCAAACGCATTAAGGAAAGATATTCCACAAATGAACTTTTAACAAGGCACACTTGTTAATTGAAATGCATTCCAGGTGATTACCTCATGAAGATGGTTGAGAGAATGCTAAGAGTGTGTAAAGCTGTCATCAAGGAAAAGGGTGGCTACTTTGAAGAATCTCAAATATAAAATATATTTTGATTTGTTTAACCCTTGAATGAGTACGTGTGTCCAAACTTTTGACTGGCACTATATACTGTACATTCGGAAAGTATTCAGACCCCTTGACTTTTTCCACATTTTGTTACGTTACAGCCATATTCTAAAATTGATTAAATATTTTTTCCCCTCATCAGTCTACACACAATACCCCATAATGACAAAGCGAAAACAGGTTTTTAGAATTGTTGCACATTTATTAAAAATAACATTTTTAAATACCTTATTTACATAAGTATTCAGACCCTTTGCTATGAGACTCGAAATTGAGCTCAGGTGCAAACCTGTTTTCGCTTTGTCATTATGGGGTATTGTTTGTAGACTGATGAGGGGAAAAAATCTTTAATCAATTTTAGAATATGGCTGTAACGTAACAAAATGTGGAAAAAGGTCAAGGGGTCTGAATACTTTCCGAATGCACTGTAGCAAACCAGACTTGATTGAATGTGAATTCATAGAGGTAGACACTTACTGATGACATTCAAGAAGGAGAATGTGACAATTAAGTTGGCAGCCCAGTTGAAGCAGTTGGTGAAGGCAAACGCTCGCCCTCTGACCGTAGCAGGAAATATTTCACTCAAAATGAGCCAGGTCACTATGCAACGGAAAATTCACAAACATTAACCTCTAGTCATTCACAAGACAACTCCATATGATTGTCAAAAGCAAGTTCTAGCTAAGCTTAACAATAATCTTGTGGCCCCACATTTAGATAATTTGCCAGAAAATACGATAATTATGAATAATCCTAGGAGAAAGTACTTACTTGGTCCAAATCCAACTGAGTATGCACTGACGACTGCCATCATACAGAGTAAAATGATCCAGTTCACCACTCCATTGTGGACTGCTGGAGAAGCCACTGGCATCAAAGTACCTAAGGATCTCTCAGCATCGTAAGCGATATGCCTTACTTCGGTCATATCGTGACGTCCAAGGCGTTGACTGACAGAAATGTCAAAGCTTGATTGATTTCCCACCGATAGCTGTGAAAGGGGTGTGCTGTTATTGATATAATCCCCAGCATTACAGGGCGTCTTGGTGTTGACCACTGAACGCCCGCTCAAAAGTCCTATGGTGATCAAACACACGGACATTACTGTACATCCACCAATGAGCAGAGGCCTCCTGCCAACCCTATCGGCAAACACCATGGAGACCAAGGTGGCGATCACCTTGACTACCCCCAAGCCCAAGGACGCCAGCACTGCCGAGGCATTGCTCTTGAAGCCCACTGAATGAAAGATGGTTGAGGAGTAGAAGAGCACATTGGGCTGACCTGTGAACTGTTGAAAGATCACCAAGCCTAGCGCAATGGTAGTCCTGGTCCTCATGTTGTCCTTCTGTTGAAAGAGGTGCAGAAAGCTGTACTGTGGATTATCGAGTATGTTGGAAACATGTGCCGAATTCTCCACTTTGTGATTCTCAATGGAGTGAATAAGACCTCTTTGGCTTTGAGCACCTGCCCTTTGGCCAGCTGCAGGTGTTCCGGCATTGGACGGGAGAAACCAAATGGAGACAAACTGAGCCAAAGTAGGCACGATGGCTAACCCAAACATATACTTCCATCCCTGCCTGGCATCGGACAGGATATAGTTTATGGCGTAAGCTCCCAGGATGCCCACGGTGATACCAACTTCGTACAGAGTCACCAAAAAACCTCTGTGCTTGGGTGTGACCATCTCCGATACAAAGATACAGCAGGACATGGAGGAGATGCACATGGCGAAGCCCACCGTGATTCTGCCCACCACCAGTGCCAAGTAAGAGTTGCTGACCAGAATCAAACTCCCGGCCAGGATGAGGACGTTGCTGTGGAGGATGGAGTTCCTCCGGCCGTAGCGGTCAATCAGCCACCCACCGACCAGGGAGGCCAGCAAGGCCCCGATCAGAAGGGCACTGACCACAGCCTCCTGCTGGACACAAGTGAGTCGGAACTCGGCCTGGAGCTGGAGGAGAGCCCCGGAGATAATCCCCAGCTCGTAGCCAAAGACCAGGCCACCAAGCGTGGACACCACACTGGAGAGGGCCAGGGTGGAGCAACCTAGGGAAGAAGAAAAAGGTTTGGAGTATATAAGTATACAATTCATTATGTGAGTATAGGATTCATTTTGTTAACATTTGAATGATTCTTGGATGATGTGATACAATTGATAATGGTTTCCACAGAAGGTAAAAAATATTAAGGTGCAACACTATGTAATCATTTGTGTCTATTTTCATATTACTGTATGTGTGCCTATATAGAGGACATTTAGTAAAGCAGCTAAGAAATTTGCTTATCATACATATTCTGTCCCATAGAAGAAACATGAACTATTCAAAGGTATGCTCATGTTTGGAGAAAGGACATTAACAATTGATTATGTTCCTCATGTCCAGGTATACATGTTTTATATGCAATATCTATTTCTGATTAATCTAGCAAAACTCCAGGATAATAATTGTAAACTCTACAAAGTGGTGTCGTCACTGATGATAACGTTTTTTTTTTTTTTTTACAGTTCTGCATATGCATAAGTATTGCAATGGATAAGTATTGCATACATGTACTGTTAGGCCTACTGTACATCTACATTATTTTAGTTGTTAGTGGTTGTATATTCAGGCAAAAAATGTTGTATGTATTTTCTATGCCACATGGTTTTACTTCATGAAGGGGTTTTATATATATACATCATTGGGTTTTATGCACATCCAATGAAATAACAGGAGCTGGACAGTAGAACATAGTGGCAATGTGCAAATATTTCACCTGGATTTTACAATTAGTGGTCCCATAAATTATTCTGTGTCATTTCATAACAGCTTGCCTTGATGTTGTAAGATAATTAGGTTGAAATAATCAAAATAACTTACCCATAATATTGAGTTGCTATTCCTTCAACTAAAAACACATTTCAGTTAAAGCCAGGCTCAGTCCATGTTGACATTTCTCGACTCTAAAACAGAAGCAAAAATAATCCATGAAACATAAAAAATGATGTTTATAAATAGAGAAATAAAACGTTTATGACCTCGCGCGCCCAAAAGGAGACGTCCTACGACGCATGAACAAGACAGCGAGCGCAAGAGGCGGCACAGCTCTGTAGTCATGACAACTCCCTGTTTATACCACTGATTTCATTAGACAAGACCACTTGAGATTACCTCAACAACATGCACTCTGGCCGTTAATCAGATATTGCTCGTTTTCTCTGTTTGGAAAAAGCACCTTATGCACTGGTAGCAAATGTAATATCCCTTGCAAATAGGCTGCAGAGAGGAGACGACAATGCATTGATGAATTTAACATGTCCTTTCAAAATACTGCAGCAGCGTTGTTTCAATTAGAATAACGGTAATACATTAAGTACAAGTCCTTTTTATCTATTATATCCCATCTATTCTATTTAATGTACAGTATAATAATATTATATTCCATTCCATTATATTCTGTCACCATCCAAAGACCAGTTTTATTGCATGCTCAAAACAAACAGGCCTATATTGTTCATACTAATGGCTATATGGAAAATAAGAAATACATTGAAGGTACAAAAGACATATGATATTCACCACTATTTTACCTGTTGCCATTGTTGATGCGCTTATCAGTAAAACACCAGTATGTTTTATCTTTATCATATCAGAAATGTAAAATAAATTATTGCTTGATTGTACATTTTTGGACGGTAGGCACCCTTGCTATCATGGAATACCGTTATTGAACGTTTGCATATTAATAGGCTAAAGCACAGATACAGACTAGACAGTAGACTACATACACTACCCTTACCAACATTGGTTGAAAGTTAAAATCAAAGAAGAAACGACGAATTAAAACAAAGTTTAAGATTTCCCATCATGCGGATAGACTCTCAAAGGCAAGTATCCCGTTAAACTTCAGAGGACGCGCTCGAGTGCACTCATTTACGTAAGGCAATGACTAAGATGCTTTGTTTTTTGTATCCTTTTTGTAGTAAATTTGCTTACCATGTTGTTACAATGTTTCTGGTGAAGATGCATTTGGTTAACTTCGGAGCAACACAATGTATGACTTTACATCAGGAAGTTGAAGCTACGTGGCAGAGAAAAGCGTCTCAAATTGCAAGTCTCAAATTGCAAGAGAGTCCATTTCAAACTTTTGACACCAGGGGCCGACATCTCGACAACATTTAAAATATTCCAAGGAAATCCAACTCCTAATGAAACTTTTCCCATGCTTCACGTAGTGAAACTATCGAAAATTGTAGGCCCATACCATAGGCATAGCATTAATTTCGACTCATAAATAGATTAAGCCAATATGAATGACAACACGTATGGAAAAACGTAATGTGTGATAGTTATTTTACAAAGAATGTTATAAACCTCGCAGTAGGCTATCATTTGCCGTCGTGAATTATTCCTACAGATGTGATAGTGATAGCATCTGTGACCTGGCTGAATCTCCAGTCTTTAAATTTCGACAGTTGAAATATCCCTGTCAGTTTTACACCGAAACTAAGGGTGGCAGAACTTTTAAATACATGCAATTGTGCCACCTGTCTGCAAGCAGAAAAAAAAGTGATTTGTAAACATGGCTGTTGAGGCGAACAGCGTGGCCCTCCTGCAGTTTCTCAAGAAAATAGAACTGATGAAACAGGGTGCAAGAGCTCGTGTATATCGGGGACGTTTTTTGGCAAGCTGACCATTGTAAAATAAAGGTTTCCTAAATTGTATACCCGGTGCTGGATGAAAAACTCACACATCGCAGAACCATGCAAGAGATGCTCTCAATACTTCGCTGTTGAAAAGCTGTTGAGTGACTGCTGGGGATCTACATGGTTTCAAATCATGAAATAAATGGAAGTTGCAGAGCTGCACCGCACTGCAGAGGTGTTGCCGTGGTGTCTTTGTGAGCTGGACAACTGTGAAATACTTCCAAATTACAGGATGTTGATGATTGCAAAGTCTATATGATAAGTATTCTATCTTATTTATATGAGGTCATACATATCAAATAATATATTTAAGCAAAATGGCCCGAGGGATTGTGGTATATGGCCAATATACCACGGCTAAGGACTGTACCTGGATACAGCCCTTAACCGTGGTATTTTGGCCATATACACCAAAGTCCGAGGTGCCTTATTGCATTATAAACTGGTTACCAACGTAAAAATAATAAATGTTTTGTCATACCCGTGGTATACAGTGTCTAATATTAGTGTCTAATATTCCTCTCTCTCTCTCTCTCTCTCGGTTCCTCTCTCTCTCACCCTCTTTCTCTCTCTCCAGGCATATCTGCACCAGTCGTCTACTTTGTAGACTACACCTCCCACTGCATCTTTCTTGAAGACATTGTGGGCTACATAACCTTCAGAGACCACATCGCCTCCATGCAGCGCTCCTCCACCCAGAAAATCCTAGAGGACCGTCTGGAACAGCTCGCTAAGAAGATGGGTCGGATTCTGGCCAAAATGCATGGCGAGGACGTCGTCCATGGAGACTTGACCACGTCCAACGTGCTGCTGAAGGCTGGAGCTCAGAGTGGAGAGACAGAGCTGGTCTTTATTGACTTTGGCCTGAGCTACATATCGGCCTTGCCCGAGGACAAGGGAGTGGACGTGTACGTGCTGGAGAAAGGTTTCCTGAGCACCCACCCCAACACAGAGGTTCTGTTCGAGAAGCTGCTGAAGGCCTACGCAGCCTCGTCCAAGAAGCCCCTCGCCGTTGTCAATAAGCTTGACAAAGTTCGGGTGAGTGGGAGAAAGAGGTCGATGGTCTGTTAAAGGGAACCTATGAGATCGTTTGTACAAATGCATTTACAAGGACATGGCCCGTTTGGCACTGATTTGTTAAGTGTTCTATTTGATATTTAGATGGTAGCATATAGGCATAGACAGTGGAGAAGCTGTCGGTCCGACAATGTTATGTTACTACAAATATTTGTTATTGAAATAAAAGACCCTTGGCTTTATTTGTGCTTTTTCCTGACGTAACAATTTACACTATTCAGCAGACGCTTTCATCCAAAGTGACTCACAGTCATGCATTCTAAGGATGGGTGGTCCCCGGAATCAAACCCACTATTCTGGTGTTGCAAGCACTATGCTCTACCAACTGAGCTACAGAGGACCACTTCTTTCACTGGTTAATTCAATGTGATGAGAATCTAGAATGAGGTTCTTCATTCTGGTCCGACAATGATTTCTCAATCCCATTTCTATTGTGCCTTTCTGATGGCCCACAATCATATTCCTTGTTATGTAAGGAAGGCCTTACTTGGGATCTTTTATGAGCTTTCCTGTTTCAATTGGAGCTGGGAAATCACATGACTGAGATAGGCGTGTAAATGTTTACTTTCAGAATTGCTCTCCAGTCCTGTCACGGTAAACATCCCAACCAAACGTGAATCCCAATGAATAGCTGCTGGGATATTAACAATGTCATCACAATTATACTCATCCTTTGGGAGTGTAAAGGTATGTGGAAAAACGCTCAGTATTTTGATTGTCATTGCAATTTCACTAGGGTTTTCTTAGAAGTAACGCCATTGGGACAAAGGTCAAAGTCAACCCCACAAGCAAACAACGGTACTTGTCTTGGCTATGAAACAAGTTCAGTTTTCAGTTTTTTTTATTGTGGTATTACTAAATGTATGCGAAGACATCCTACAGTAGCTGTTGATGCTATGCATATGTTTTTATGGTGATATCTTAAAATACCTGCGAGCATAGTCCGCAGGACCCTCTCACAATACGTGTGTACCGGAATGGCTGTGTTCAATCCAGGCGGCACCTACAGTGTGAGCAGTCGATTCAATGTCCAGGCTACAGCCGCAGGGAGCGGAGAATCCATTGACAGTGCATTCGGAAGTATTCAGACCCACTGACTTTTTCCACATTTCATTACATTACAGCCTTATTCTAAGCAGGTTTTTAGAAATCTTAACAAATGTATTAAAATAAAAAATAAATAAAATATTTACATAAGTCGTTGTCCTGTTGGAAGGTGAACCTTCGCCCCAGTCTGAGATCCTGAGCGCTCTGGAGCAGGTTTTCAGCAAGGATCTCTCTGTACTTTGCTCCATTCATCTTTCCCTCGATCCTGACTAGTCTCCCAGTCACTGCAGCTGAAAAACATCCCCACAGCATGACGATGCTGCCACCAACATGCTTCACCGTAGGGATGGTGCCAGGTTTCCTCCAGATGTGACGCTTGGTATTCAGGCCAAAGAGTTCAATCTTGGTTTCATCAGACCAGAGAATCTTGTTTCTCATGGTCTGAGCGTCCTTTATGTTCTTTTTGGCAAACTCCAAGTGGGCTGCAATGTATGTGCCTTTTAACTGTGGGACCTTATATAGACAGGTGTGTGCATTTCCACATCATATCCAATCAATTGAATTTACCACAGGTGGACTCCAATCAAGTTGTAAAAACATCTCAGCGATGATCAATGGAAACAGGATGCACCTGAGCTCAATTTTGAGTCTCATAGCAAAGGGTCTGAATACTTATGTAAATAAGTTATTTTTGTTCTTTATTTGCAAAAATGTCTAAAAACCTGTTTTCGCTTTGTCATTATGGGGTATTGTGTGTAGATTGAGGAAGAAAAAATTAATATTTAATACATTTTAGAATAAGGCTGTAACATAACAAAATGTGGAAAAAGTCAAAGGGTCTGAATACTTAGACTTAGAATTAACACACTCTTTTCCCTTTTCACTTTCCCTCGTTCTTAAAAATGTCCAGAGTTCCTCAGATCCCAAAGGTGGAGAGGTTGCTGGTGCTATGCTGTCGGGTTCAGAAGTTCTACCCGGACAAAGTCCATCTCGAGTGGTCGAGAAACGATTGTGAGCAGGTGTATAGCATGTGGAGTAAAATCGAGATGACTATGACTCAGGAGGACAAGAGGGCGGTCTACACGTGCCGCGTGTATCACTCCAGTTTCTCTGGGCCAGTATACAAAGATGTTCTCGATCATATCAACACACAAGGTAACTAACTAATCAGAGACATGGTGGCCATTTTAGCTCTGGGTCACGAACTCGTTCGGCCCTGGGCCCACATTCTGGCACACAGGCCGCCCGTTTGAGACCCCTGTTTTAGTTACCTGTTTACAGTTATCTCACAAATGTATTCTGCCAATCAGAGCTTCGCTATATTGTGGTAATTGTCATAAAGATTGAGTGTAGATGAATTACAAGTTAGTGGGGAAGTCTTCATCCTGGAAATTGAATTCTACATGTTTGGTTTTCATAATGTTGGTCAAGAGAATGCATCAACAGAGACAGAATTTAATTGATGGAGCTGATATTCAAGATATATATTCAAGTGTCTTGTAACTTTTTAGAGCAAACGTAATGTGCCTCATCATGTTATGTTCACTAGGGCTTATCATAGCAAAACAAAAAGTCCAGCTACTCCCTCCCTGTTTCTGTAAATTCTCTTCCATTTTGTGCCTAATGAATAGGACCCATGTGTCTTCTTCAACAGGCACCCCTATGAATGTGATATTCATCAAGTGTGAGCCACTACGCTCAACCTCTATGTCCTGAACAAGTGTCGGTCAGCTGGTCTAAGGACGGACAGAGGGTCCCTGCTGGCCAGGTCTTCAACTCACCGCCAAGCCTGAACGTCAACAGCCTGTACTCTATGTGGAGCTTCCTCAAACCGAGTCCCACCACGGAGGACTACGTCTCAGAGTTCAGGTGCCGTGGAGAGAGTGTTCACACTGTCAGATATCATAGGCACATAATAATAATCATTTTGTGGGTGCTTATATTTGTCCTATTTCACGCATGTACAAGTGTGTATTATACCAATGTGTGAATAGGAAATGTTTTTTGTTTTTTTGTCCCCCTGAGACACCCTCGGAGAGTGCGGTCACAGCCCATAGGCCTAGTGTATACTCAAGTTGTACAACTGACACACTCAGGTTGTACAAAGCATTTGACACAATGGTTGTGATACAATAGTTGTGTGATGTCTGCAAAAACACCAGATGTATCACAACCATTGTGAAAATGGGTAGTACATCAGTTGTACAACCAGAGTGCTAAGGCATAGTCAAAGGATGTATAGAAGGATATTACCGCTAAAGTTTGTAGCATTATGTAGTTATTTTGATACGTTCAGTAGTTTGATGTCTTTATACTTGTTTTTGTTTATTTCATTCGGTCTATTCATCCTCAAAAGATGGGAAATGTTGACGTGAGTCTAAGTGCTGATAGATGATCTGAATGGCTAAACTGATCCTAGATCAGCACTTAATGAATACGGGCCCTGATCACTGAATAGATGTCCTGCTTTGTTGATAGAGAATTTCAGTCAGCGTTAGTTACTCGTAATTCTCTTGTTGCTAGACAGTCTATCATGGCATAAGGCGAGACCCAGATGCAGACACAGGAGGCAGATGGTTGGAATCTTACAATGTTTATTAATCCAAAAGGAGTAGGCAAGAGAATGGTCGTGGACAGGCAAAAGGTCAAAACCAGATCAGAGTCCAGGAGGTACAGAGTGGCAGACAGGCTCGTGGTCAAGGCAGGCAGAATGGTCAGGCAGGCGGGTACAGAGTCCAGAAACAGGCAAGGGTCAAAACCGGGAGAACGGAAAAACGCTGGTTGACTTGGGAAAACATACAAGACGAACTGGCACAGAGAGACAGGAAACACAGGGATAAATACACTGGGGAAAATCAGAGACACCTGGAGGGGGTGGAGACAATCACAAGGACAGGTGAAACAGATCAGGACGTGACACAGTCATAGTATGTAGTATATAGTATATGTAGTATATCTTTTTTATTTAACCTTGATTTAACTAAGCAAGTCAGTTAAGAACAAATTCTTATTTGCAATGACAGACTACTGGGGAACAGTGGGTTAACAACCTTGTTCAGGGGCAGAACAACAGATTTTTACCTTGTCAGCTCGGGGATTCGATCCAACAACCTTTCGGTTACTGGCCCCAACGCTCTAATCACTAGGCTACATGCCGCCCCAAATATAACTCACAGTTGCACCAAACATTTGTAATAAACTTTATTTTTATTTATCGTACATAGCGTACAAGACTTTCTAAACAATTGTGGTTCAATGGGAACTGAAGCAGGTTCCATAAGCAGACTCTCATCACAACTATAGCTTACAGAAGGTTTTGGTCTCAGAATGAAATTAAATACTTATGATACATTTTCATCAATATCACAATGGCAGTGTTAATCTATAAACCATCATGCTCCGATCAAGTGCATCAACATTTTTCAATTTCTTTGTATTTGCGGTCATAACTGAGCTTGAGGATATCATTCTAATTATAATGTCATATTTACTAAATATCCGGTAACATTTTGTGATATGTGAATATGACATAATGTATGTCCATTTGGAACTGAACCTTAGGCCTAAATGCAAAGCATAAATTGCAAAAACATACCTAAATGGCTTGTAGAGGCCTATATTTAAAAACAAATTACGATGGGTTTTTGTTGTACATGCATTTCGAAATATGCTTAAGTTCCTTCAGTAAGCATTATTGATTCAGTCAATTACATTCATACATTCAATCTCCAAATCACAAACATTATAAAGATAACACAAATATTTGGCAGAAGCATAAATCATTTAAGTAGATTGTGGATCGCTTTCCAAAAAAACATATTTTTCAAAACACTGATTGCTACGCTCCTCTTATGTTGTGATGATTTCAATTCAAAAGACACAAACATTTACAGATATGTAAGGCATTGGAAGGCATAGCAGCTTACTACAATATCAAATAATGTAAGGCTAAACCTATGCAAATTCAATTACTACTGAACAGTGTTGGCTACGATTAAATAAGCATCGGTAAGACTGAAAACTTTGAGGGTATAAGTGCAAACAAAACAGTTACCGAAAATCATGTCACCAAATGTCATACTAACAAGCTTCTTCAAACACAAAGATAAATATAACAGTAAAGGGAAATCAATGCTTCTGAAAATAAAAATACAACTCAGATATCAAGCAATAATTGTGACGTAGTCAATAGATGTGATTATAAGTGCTAAATATTTGTGGGCCAAATATAGCATTGGTTGAAAAATATTTTTTCATTCTTCTTACACCACTTATGGTCCTTGGAGAGGGTCAGGACTGGTCAGATTCGTAGTTTGAGTCTACTGTTAACCCAACATTTCCCATAATGCAGGAATATAACATCCATAGACATACAGTGGCAAGAAAAAGTATGTGAACCCTTTGGAAATACCTGGATTTCTGCATACATTGGTCTTAAAATTTGATCTGATCTTCATCCAGGTCACAACAGACAAACACAGTCTGCTTAAACTAATAACACACAAACAATTATACATTATCATGTCTTTATTGAACACACTGTATAAACATTCACAGTGCAGGATGGAAAAAGTATGTGAACCCTTGGATTTAATAACTGGTTGACCCTCCTGTGGCAGCAATAACCTCAACCAAATGTTTTCTGTAGTTGCGGATCAGACCTGCACAAAGGTCAGGAGGAATTTTGGACCACCTCTTTACAAAACTGTTTCAGTTCAGCAATATTCTTGGGATGTCTGGTGTGAATTGCTTTCTTGAGGTCATGCCACAGCATCTCAATCGGGTTGAGGTCAGGACTCTGACTGGGCCACTCCAGAAGGCATATTTTCTTCTGTTGAAGCCATTCTGTTGTTGATTTACTTCTGTGTTTTGAGTCATTGTCTTGTTGAGCTTCAATTGGAGGACAGATAGCCTAACATTCTCCTGCAAAATGTCTTGATAAACTTGGGAATTCATTTTTCCGTTGATGATAGCAAGTTATCCAGGCCCAAACAACTCAACTGTAGTTTCATCTGTCCACAGAATATTTTGCCAATAGCGCTGTGGAACATCCAGGTGCACTTTTGCAAACTTCAGATGTGCAGCAATGCTTTTTTTGGAGAGCAGTGGCTTCTTCCGTGGTGTCCTCCCATGAACACCATTCTTGTTTAGTGTTTTACATATCGTAGACTCATCAAGAGATGTTAGCATGTTCCAGAGATTTCTGTAAGTCTTTAGCTGACACTCTAGGATTCTTCTTAACCTCATTGAGCATTCTGCACTGTGCTCTTGCAGTCATCTTTGTAGGACGGCTACTCCAAAGGAGAGTAGCAATAGTGCTGAACTTTCTCCATTTATAGACAATTTGTCTTACCGTGGAGTGATGAACATCAAGGCTTTTAGAGATACTTTTGTAACCCTTTCCAGATTTATGCAAGTCAACAAGTCTTCTGAGATCTTTTTTGTTCGAGGAATGGTTCACATCAGGCAATGCTTCTTGTGAATAGCAAACTAAAATTTTGTGAGTGTTTTTTATAGGGCAAGGCAGCTCTAACCAACATCTCCAATCTCGTCTCATTGATTGGACTCCAGGTTAGCTGAATCCTGACTCCAATTAGCTTTTGGAGAAGTCATTAGCCTAGGTGTTCACATACTTTTTCCAACCTACACTGTGAATATTTAAATGATATATTCAATATAGACAAAAAAATACAATAATTTGTGTGTTATTAGTTTAAGCACACAATGTTTGTCTATTGTTGTGACTTAGATGAAGATCAGATCAAATTTGATGACCAATTTATGCAGAAATCCAGGTAATTCCAAAGGGTTAACATACTTTTCTTGCCATGAGATAAAGGACATTTTTTAAAATGAAAGATGTTCCTTTGACATGAAGGTCAACTATCCCTGCGTTTGGTCCCAAACTGCACAAAATGTAAAATGTACCAATACAAGGTTGGAGATTTAACACCAGGTTCATGTGTGAATCTATCTATTGTAATAGATCTAAAACGCTAACCACAGAGATATTTTTATATAAAACCATCAACATCTAATTCACAAAACAACACAGTCCATTTTGACAGAAAATCACGTGAAATATACAGTAGGCAATAAGGTCAATGTTTATGTAAAATGTAAAAAACGAAGCAAAATCAGGAATCAAGATAAGGAAAGTGAAAGAAGAATACTGCGTTAGCGGAAACCTTTTCAGCTAAAGTCCCGGTTGATGAGTATCATGGGGGCGACCAGGGTCCAGACATAGAGGGTGAGACACACCCAACTGGAGCTGATCTTCACCCAAACTGCCGGCCACTTGCTGGTCATGGCATTGTATTCTGCATCAGGACTGTATAGGAAAAAAGTAAGATTTCTATATTAATATCTGAACAAATGTAATGGTGTGAATCTTTAACAGAAATATCTATGGTTGAAGTATTGCGTTGCAGCATTGCTGTGTTGCTTTGCGGTCACTTTCATGTTAGAGAGCTAGAGATGCCTTGTGTTGCGTGAGAGAGTTTAAATATAAATGTTGAACTATAAAATATGTGAAGAGGCGACTCCGGGATGCTGGCCTTCTAGGCAGAGTTTATTTTGCCCATCTTAATCTTTTCTTTTTATTGGCCAGTCTGAGATATGGCTTTTTCTTTGCAACTCTGCCTAGAAGGCTAGCATCCCGGAGTCGCCTCTACACTTTTGACGTTGAGACGGGTGTTTTGCGGGTACTATTTAATGAAGCTGCCAGTTGAGGACTTGTGAGGCGTCTGTTTCTCAAACTAGACACTCTAATGTACTTGTCCTCTTGCTCAGATGTTCACCGGGGCCTCCCACCCCTCTTTCTATTGTGGTTAGAGCCAGTTTGCTCTGTTCTGTGAAGGGAGTAGTACACAGTGTTGTACGAGATCTTCAGTTTCTTGGCAATTTCTCGCATGGAATAGCCTTCATTTCTCAGAACAAGAATAGACTGACGAGTTTCAGAAGAAAGGTCTTTGTTTCTTGCCATTTTGAGCCTGTAATCGAACCCACAAATGCTGATGCTCCAGATCCTCAACTAGTCTAAAGAAGGCCAGTTTTATTGCTTCTTTAAGCAGGACAACAGTTTTCAGCTGTGCTAACATAATTGCAAAAGGGTTTTCTAATGATCAATTAGCCTTTTAAAATTATAAACTTGGATTAGCTAACACAACGTGCCATTGGAACACAGGAGTGATGGTTGCTGATAATGGGCCTCTGAATGCCAATGCAGATATTCCATAAGAAATCAACCATTTCCAGCTACAATAGTCATTTACAACATTAACAATGTCTACACTGTATTTCTGATCAATTTGATGTTTTTTTATTGGACAGAAAATGTGTTTTTCTTTCAAAAACAAGGAAATTTGTAAGTGACCCCAAACTTTTGAACGGTAGTGTATATTTTGTATTCTATACTATTCTACTGTATCTTAGTCTATGCCGCTCTGACATTGCTCGTCCATATATTTATATATTCTTAATTCCATTCCATTACTTAGATTTGTGTGTATTGGGTATATGTTGTGAAATTGTTAGATATTGCTTGTTAGATATTGCTGCACTTTCGGAACTAGAAGCACAAGCATTTCGCTACACCCGCAATAACATCTGCTAAACATGTGTATGTGACCAATAACATTTTATTTAATTTTATTTGGAAGTCAACTTCACTTCAATCCAAATCTGCATAACCAAACTTGACACCATGGCTGTGTCTGAAAATGTTACTAGCTGTCAAATCCTTGCTGCCTCCGTCCTTATTTCCTCAATTACTTTTAAAGCTCATTGGAGAAGGATGTGTGAGGGAGGGACCTTGGATCCTCTCCAAGGTCTGTCAAGAACAAATCCTCAAGGGGGAATTAAGGAAACAAGGACGAAGGAAACAAGGATGAAGGAAGCAAGGACTTGACAGCTAGTAATGTTTTCAGACGTAGCACTTCACGACGTTGGTAATCTGTTTAGCTTGGCCTTACTGACCTATACCAGTTGGTGAGAGTCATCATGATGTAGAGCGAAGCCAGGAAGAGCATGAAGTGGAAGAAGGAATAGCTGTACTGGACCATGTCCCTCTCGTTGTCCTCCACACGCCTGGGTCCCGTCCTCCCCGTACCCGTCCCTCCCACCTCCTCGTCCGGTGTGCCCACGTTACTCTCCTCCAGGGTCACCGTGTCGTTGGAGGCCATGGTCAACTTGTTCACCTGGCTGGTGTTGGACGAGCGGATGCTACAAGGACGTGAGCATTTATAATCATTATAAGAATTACAATTCATGAGAAATTCTAACATTTATAATAACTTCGAAAGCATATATAAGCATTTGTAAATATTTATAAGCATGTATAATTATTCAATAAAGTTATAATGAAGTATAACCAAAGGTATTAGATTAAAAAGTCACAATCATGGATTGGATTGATAAAGCACTTTTCAGAATGCTCAAAGTGCAAACTGATATTCTAAATCCATGAACAGAGGGGGGGTCAACAGTCACCAAATCCACTGATACTGTGTAGCAACAACAAATTTACATTGCTTCTATTTCCCAAACCACTATGCGCTATAGCTGTGCCAAGGTCTGCCTTGCTGACCAATCATACCTGGAGTAGAGGATGCATAGGATGAAGATGGCCAATCCCACAATGCTCTGGGCGTCCCACCACTGCAGATAGGGAGAGGACAGGATGGGTTCCTCGGTGCCGATGATCACCACGGCCGTCTGGTTCTCAATCTCCAGAGGGGCCAGCGTGGGCACCAGTGTCTGCTGGAAGATGCTCAGCAGGCTGGGGTTGCATGTCCGGTCTGAGGGGAATTTAAAAATATATATAGATATTTTTTTCTTATTATTTCTTTCGTTTATATTTTAATATTAATAATTACTTTTTTAAGAGGGGGTGGTGACTTTTGAGTTTAACTCGAGCTGAACAAATACATTTGCAATTAGCGTGGAGAATGGCGATGTGTTTGCAATTCATGGGCAAATGTTTCAAAGGATGTCAGTCTGACTGAGAAGCTATTTGATTGTTCCCAATAATTATGAATATGATTGCATTTAAACGGTTAGATATATGAACAATGAACTGTTAATTTATTTGGTATGAATGAATAATGAACATAGATGAACAAGTCAGGGAGGCAGTGCTGTTAGGGCAGCAGCTTGTATAACAGTGGCTCTGACCAGGCTCGTTGGTCATGGCAGACCAGGTCAGATACATGGTGTACATGGTCATGATGGAGGACTGGAGTAGACCAGATCGGGGCTGGGATTCCTAAAAAAACAAACAAAGTAACTGTGATTTACAAAGGGATACCAAACATAATGAAAATGCTGTCTCACTAGGCCTCAGTGGGGGTTTCTCCACGTAGCAAAGGGAGGATGGACCTCCGTTTTAAAACAACAATAAAAACATATTTAAACATCCTCCTTGTAATAAATATTTAAAAAAATACTTTTCATCTCTTAACTGCCACAAGTTTTTAAATCATCAGCCGCTACTGGCAGACGTGTGTTATAATTAGGGCCTGGATTTGTTCTTGACCACATGACATTTTAGGATGTACTTTAAGCTGTACTAGGCCCACTGTGACATTCACAGCCATTTTGTATCATTTAAATTAGGCTGTGGCTGTGCCTTGCATCACAAAGTTGGTCACAACTCAGAATCAACTGAATGTGAGTTGAAACTTAGTTTAGGTACGTCTCTCCACTAGATGTGCACTGGCTCTTGCAAATGGGTGGCAGGTAACATAGTGGTTCGAGCATTGGGCCAGTAACCTAAAAGGTTGCTAGTTCAATTCCCTAAGCTGACAAGGTGAAAAATCTGTTGATGTACCCTTGAGTAAGGCACTTAAGCCTAATTGCTCCAGGGTTGCCGTTGATAATAGGGAGAGTTGAGATATCCAATTCACACGTGTATTAATACACCCTGGTACATGTGTGAAATTTGACAAATATAAGCACCCACCAAATCAGTGAGCATTCTTTGTGTCAATTGTGTGCCCTTTGTTTGTCAATGTTTATCAATTCCCCGTTAAATGTATACTCAGTATTTACTGTTAATCCCCGCATTTCCCCAGTAATCTAGAATGTTTGGTTATGGTGACTTCTGCTAATTCATTGAATATAATATTATTCATTTACCATTCTCATTCTCGTAGTGGACACGTTGTTTGGAGCGCTCAATAACTGCGCAACACTTTTGATGGAGAAGCTTAGGTTTATTTAATTCTATTTACCAGTTTTCTGTCAATTTCTTAACTATCTTTGTTTGGAACACGTCTGGTTTCTCTGTTTTGTATAATCTTGTGTGAGCGCATGCGCTTAAGCGCGCATAGATGTACCTGGCTTGCGTGCCAGGATAGGTGTGGCTTATGGTATTTACAGTGCTTTTACAAAGTATTCATGCCCCTTGACTTCTTCCACATTTTGTTGTGTTCCAGACTGAATTCTAAATGGACTACATTTATTATTTTTCACACCCATCTACACACAATATCCCATAATGACAAAGTGAAAACATGTTTTTAGAATTTTTTGGCAAATTTATTGAAATAGAAATACAGTATTAACAGCCCTGAGTCAATACATGTTAGAATCACCATTGGGAGCGATTCCAGCTTTGACTCTTTTTGGGTAAGTCTCTAAGAGCTATGCACACCCGGACTGTACAATATTTGCCCATTATTCTTTACAAAATTTTTCAAACTCTGTCAAATTGGTTGTTGATCATTGCTAGGCAACCATTTTCAAGTCTTGCCATAGATTTTCAAACAGATTTAAGTCAAAACTGTAACTTGGTCACTCAGGAACATTCATTGTCTTCTTGGTAAGCAACTCCTGTGTATATTTGGCCTCGTGTTTTAGGTTATTTTACTGCAGAAAGGTGAATTCTTTGTGGAATTGTGGAAAGCCGACTGAACCAGCTTTTCCTCTAGAATTTTGCCTGTGCTTAACTCCACTACGTTTCTTTTTTATCCTGAAAAATTCCCCAGTCCTTAACGATTGCAAGCATACCCATAACATGATGCAGCCACCACTATGCTTGAAAATATAGAGAGCGGCACTCAACAATGTGTTGTATTGTATTTGTCTCTGGTTTACTGACCCCTGCCTTGACCTGTCTATTGCCTGCCCCTGTTGGAATATTAAACTATTGTTTATTCAACGTGGTCTGCATCTGGGTCTTACCTTCATACCTGATAGTACGAACTGGCCATGACTGACCCAGCACACCCGGACCAGCTGCGCAACGCCATCTCCTCCCAAAGAGCCTCCATTGGTAGGTACGAGGTATTGCTTGGTGGGCTGATGGAGAGGGTCCAAACGTTGGCTGAGCGCCATGCCCAGGCGTTGGACATGCTGTTGGAGCAATTCCGCGGGTCGTCTGGGGGGCAGCCTGCCACAGTGGTAACCCCACCGCCTCTCAGCAACTTGGCGGTTAGCAGCGCCGCCCCACCGGCCACTCCACCTTCCCGGGAGCCCCAATTACCACCTCCAGAACACTTTAATGGAGAGCTGAGCACTTGTCGGGCATTTCTAGCTCAGTGTGCCCTCATTTTCGAGATTCAGCCCTCCTCCTTCCCCTCGGATCACTCCAAAATAGCCTACCTCATAACGCTGTTGTCTGGAAGGGCTCTCAACTGGGCTACCGCCATATGGGAACAGCAGCCGGCCATATGCTCGAGCCTGGAGGGGTTCGTGGAAGAGGTGAGGAAGGTCGTTGCGATGCCCCGTTCTTCGGGAAAGAAGCTGCCCAGAAGCTAATCCAACTCTAGCAGGACGCCCGCACTGTGGCCGACTATGCGGTGAATTTCCGTACGTTGGCAGCGGAGAGTGCGTGGAACCTGGAAGCATTGTTCGACATGTTCCTCCACGGCATCTTGGTGGAGGTTAAGGACGAGCTTGTGGCTCGGGAGTTACCCACAGATTTTGACTCCCTCATCGCTTTGACCATCCGCATTGATGGGCGATTGCGGGAACGACGGATGAGGAGGAAATCCGATTTCACTCGCACGTCCAGGGATTCCACCTCACCTCTGAGTTATCCCGGAAGTCCCCAACGGTCCCGTGACCGAGAGCACCCAAAATTTCCTGACCTACCTCGAGAGTCACCGAGGAGGGCTGCGGCACTGTTTCCCGAGCCCATGCAACTAGACAGGGCTGAGCTGTCATCAGCGGAACGGCAACACCGGATCAGCACAAGGAGCTGTCTGTATTACGGGACTTTTGGTCATTTTGTGTCTTCGTGCCAGGTAAAAGACCAGGCTCACCGGTAGGAGCGAGTACTCTGGTGGGCCATGTGGGGAACTTTTCTGCTTCCCTTACTCGTACCCCTTTTCATGTCATTCTGCTGTGGGGAAACCAGTCCAAATCTCTCCGGATCCTCATTGACTCCGGGGTCGATGAGAACTTTTTGGACGCCACTCTGGCTTCCGAGCTGAACATCCCCACTCAGCCCCTCTCCATTCTCGTGGATGTTAGAGCGTTGGACGGGCGCTCTATAGGTCGGGTCACACATAACACCACTCCCATCAACCTACGTGTGTCAGGGAATCACAGTGAGAGCATTCAGTTCCTGCTCATCAAGTCCCCCCAAATCCGCACGGTTTTGGGATTCTACTGGCTACAGCGACACAACCCACTCAACTGGTCTATGGGTGACATCATGGGCTGGAGTCCGTTCTGCCACACCCCGTAAACACGGGCACCCTCATAGATATCATCCTGACCAACCTGCCCTCTAAATACACCTCGGCTGTCTTCAACCAGGATCTCAGCGATCACTGCCTCATTGCCTGCGTCCGTAATCGGTCAAATGACCACCCCTCATCACTGTCAAACGCTTCCTAAAACACTTCAGCGAGCAGGCCTTTCTAATCGACCTGGTCCGGGTATCCTGGAAGGATATTGACCTCATTCCGTCAGTAGAGGATGCCTGGTTATTCTTTAAAAGTGCTTTCCTCACCATCTTAAATAAACATGTCCCATTCAAAAAATGTAGAACCAGGAACAGATATAGCCCTTGGTTCACTCCAGACCTGACTGCCCTTGACCAGCACAAAAACATCCTGTGGTCTACTGCATTAGCATCAAATAGCCCCCCCGATATGCAACTTTTCAGGGAAGTTAGGAACCAATATACACAGGCAGTTAGGAAAGCAAAGGCTAGCTTTTTCAAACAGAAATTTGTATCCTGTAGCACAAACTCCAAAAAGTTCTGGGACATTGTAAAGTCCATTGAGAATAAGAGCCCCTCCTCCCAGCTGCCCACTGCATTGAGGCTAGGAAACACTGTCACCACCGATAAATCCAAGATAATTGAGAATTTCAATAAGCATTTTTCTACGGCTGGCCATGCTTTCCACCTGGCTACCCCTACCCTGGTCAACAGCCCTGCACCCCCCACAGCAACTTGCCCAAGCCTCCCCCATTTCTCCTTCACTCAAATCCAGATAGCTGATGTTCTGAAAGAGTTGCAAAATCTGGACCCCTAAAAATCAGCCAGGCTAGACAATCTGGACCCTCTCTTTCTAAAATTATCTGCCGCAATTGTTGCAACCCCTATTACTAGCCTGTTCAACCTCTCTTTTGTATCATCTGAGATCCCCAAAGACTGGAAAGCTGCCGCGGTCATCCCCTCTTCAAAGGGGGAGACACTCTAGACCCAAACTGTTACAGACCTATATCTATCTTCAAAAGCCAAGTGAACAAACAGATCACCGACCATTTCGAATCCCACCGTACCTTCTCTGCTATGCAATCTGGTTTCCGAGCTGGTCATGGGTGCACCTCAGCCACGCTCAAGGTCCTAAACGATATCATAACCGCCATCGATAAAAGACAATACTGTGCAGCCGTATTCATTGACCTGGCCAAGGCTTTCGACTCTGTCAATAACCACTTCTTATCGTCAGACTCAACAGCCTTGGTTTCTCAAATGACTGCCTCTCCTGGTTCACCAACGACTTCTCAGACAGAGTTCAGTGTGTCAAATCGGAGGGCCTGTTGTCCGGACCTCTGGCATTCTCTATGGGGGTGCCACAGGGTTCAATTCTTGGACTGACTCTTTTCTCTGTATACATCAATGATGTCGCTCTTGCTGCCGGTGATTCTCTGATCCACCTCTACGCAGACAACATCATTCTGTATACTTCTGGCCTTCTTTGGACACTGTGTTAACCTGTTATGGATAGGGGGCAGTATTTTCACGGCCGGATAAAAAACGTACCCGATTTAATCTGATTATTACTCCTGCCCAGAAACTAGAATATGCATATAATTATTAGCTTTGGATAGAAAACACTCAAAAGTTTCTAAAACTGTTTGAATGGTGTCTGTGAGTATAACAGAACTCATTTGGCAGGCCAAAACCTGAGAAGATTCTGTACAGGAAGTACCCTGTCTGACCATTTCTTGGCCTTCTTGAACATCTCTATCCAAAACAAGGGATCTCTGCTGTTACGTGACACTTCCTACGGCTCCCATAGGCTCTCAGAAGGCGGCAAAAAGCTGAATCGTGGCTTTGCAGGCCCTGGCTGAAAAACATTAGCGCGTTTGGATAGTGGTCGGTAAGAGTACTATGAGACTGAGGCGTGTGCACGAGTCGACTCCATGTTTTTATTCTTTCGTCTTTGAACGTAAACAACGACTCCCGGTCGGAATATTATCGCTTTTTTACGAGAAAAATAGCATAAAAATTGATTTTAAACAGCGGTTGACATGCTTCGAAGTACGGTAATGGAATATTTCGATTTTTTTTGTCACGAAACGCGTCGGGCGCGTAACCCTTCGTCACCCTTGGATAGTGTCTTGAACGCACGAACAAAACGACGCTATTTGGATATATCTATGGATTATTTTGAACCAAACCAACATTTGTTATTGAAGTAGAAGTCCTGGGAGTGCATTCTGACGCAGAACAGCAAAGGTAATAACATTTTTCTTATAGTAAATCTGACTTTGGTGAGGGCTAAACTTGGTGGGTGTCTAAATAGCTAGCCTGTGATGGCGTGCTATCTACTCAGAATATTGCAAAATGTGCTTTCACCGAAAAGCTATTTTAAAATCGGACATAGCGAGTGCATAAAGGAGTTCTGTATCTATAATTCTTAAAATAATTGTTATGTTTTTTTGTGAACGTTTATCGTGAGTAATTTAGTAAATTCACCGGAAGTGTTCGGTGGGAATGCTAGTTCTGAACGTCACATGCTAATGTAAAAAGCTGGTTTTTGATATAAATATGAACTTGATTGAGAAAAACATGCATGTATTGTTTAACATAATGTCCTAGGAGTGTCATCTGATGAAGATCATCAAAGGTTAGTGCTGCATTTAGCTGTGGTTTTGTTTTTTGTGACATTATATGCTAGCTTGAAAAATGGGTGTCTGATTATTTCTGGCTGGGTACTCTGCTGACATAATCTAATGTTTTGCTTTCGTTGTAAAGCCTTTTTGAAATCGGACAGTGTGGTTAGATAAAGGAGAGTCTTGTCTTTAAAATGGTGTAAAATAGTCATATGTTTGAAAAATTGAAGTTTTTGTATTTTTGAGGAATTTGTAATTCGCGCCACGCCTATCATTGGATATTGGAGCAGGTGTTCCGCTAGCGGAACGTCTAGATGTAAGAACCTCCAGACGAGCTTCAATGCCATACAACTCTCCTTCCGTGGCCTCTATCTGCTCTTAAATGCAAGTAAAACTAAATACATGCTCTTCAACCTATCGCTGCCCGCACCTGCCCGCCTGTCCAGCATCACTACTCTGGACGGTTCTGACTTAGAATATGTGGACAACTACAAATACCCAAATGTCTGGTTAGACTGTAAACTCTCCTTCCAGACTCACATTTAGCATCTCCAATCCAAAATTAAATCTAGAATCGGCTTCCTATTTCGCAAAACAAAGCATCCTTCACTCATGCTGCCAAACATAACCTCGTAAAACTGACTATCCTACCGATCTTTGACTTCGGCGATGTCATTTACAAAATAGCCTCCAACACTCTTCTCAGCAAATTGGATGCAGTCTATCACAGTGCCATCCGTTTTGTCACCAAAGCCCCATATACTACCCACCACTGCGACCTGTATGCTCTCATTGGCTGGCCCTCGCTTCATATTCGTCGCCAAACCCACAGGCTCCAGGTCATCTATAAGTCTTTGCTAGGTAAAGCCCCGCCTTATCTAAGCTCACTGGTCACCATAACAGCACCCACCCGTAGCACGCGCTCCAGCAGGTATATTTCACTGGTCACCCCCAAAGCCAATTCCTCCTTTGGGCGCCTTTCCTTCCAGCTCTATGCTGCCAATGACTGGAACGAATTGCAAAAATCACTGAAGCTGGAGACTCATATCGCCCTCACTAACTTTAAGCATCAGCTGTCAGAGCAGCTCACAGATATTGCACCTGTACATAGCCCATCTGTAAATAGCCCATCCAACTACCTCATCCCCATATTGTTATTTATTTGTTTTGCTCCTTTGCACCCCAGTATCTCTACTTGCACATTCATCTTCTGCACATCTATCACTCCAGTGTTTAATTGCTAAATTGTAATTACTTTGCCACAACGGCCTATTTATTTCCTTACCTCCCTAATCTTACCTCATTTGCACACACTGTATAAAGATGTTTCTATTGTGATATTGACTGTACGTTTGTTTATTCCATGTGTAACTCTGTGTTGTTGTTTGTCGCACTGCTTTTATTTATCTTGGCCAGATCGCAGTTGTAAATGAGAACTTGTTCTCAATTGGCCTACCTGGTTAAATAAAGGTGAAATATATTTTTTTTTAAATTGTCGGAAGTCGGCGCAACCTGCCCCGGGACGTCTTCCTGGGCCCTCGGAGGTGGTTCCCGATCTCTCCGCCATTCCCGCGGAGTACCAGGATCTCCGGGAGGTGTTCAGCAAGTCCCGGGCCATTTCCCTTCCGCCGCACCGCCCCTATGACTGCGGGATTGACCTTCTCCATAGCACCACGCCGCCCCGGGGATATCTGTACTCGCTTTCGGGACCTGAAACCAAGGCTATGGAGGACTACATTGGGCACTCCCTAGCTACTGGATTTATCCGTCCCTCTTCCTCGCTGTCTTGTCCTTCATGTCCATGAAGAAGAACCCTGCGGCTGTGCATTGACTACTGGGGACTCAGTGACATCACTGTGTTATTTATTTGTAATAATGACAATTACAACAATACTGAATGAATACTTATTTTAACTTAATATAATACATCAATAAAATCTATTTAGCCTCAAATAAATAATGAAACATGTTCAATTTGGTTTAAATAATGCAAAAACAAAGTGTTGGAGAAGAAAGTAAAAGTGCAATATGTGCCATGTAAGAAAGCTAACGTTTAAGTGCCTTGCTCAGAACATGGGAACATATGAAAGCTGGTGGTTCTTTTTAACATAAGTCTTCAATATTCCCAGGTAAGAAGTTTTAGGTTGTAGTTATTATAGGAATTATAGGACTATTTCTCTCTATACGATTTGTATTTCATAAACCTTTGACTATTGGATGTTCTTATAGGCACTTTAGTATTGCCAGTGTAACAGTATAGCTTCCGTCCCTCTCCTCGCTCCTACTTGGGCTCAAACCAGGAACACATCGACAACAGCCACCCTCGAAGCAGCATTACCCATGTAGAGCAAGGGGAACAACTACTCCAAGTCTCAGAGCGAGTGACATTTGAAATGCTATTAGCGCGCACCCCGCTAACTAGCTAGCCATTTCACATCGGTTACACCAGCCTAATCTTGGGAGTTGATAGGCTTGAAGTCATAAACAGCGCAATACATTGCGAAGAGCTGCTGGCAAAACGCACGAAAGTGCTGTTTGAATGAATGCTTACGAGCCTGCTGGTGCCTACCACCGCTCAGTCAGACTGCTATATCAAATCATAGACTTAATTATAATATAATAAACACACAGAAATATGAGCCTTAGGTCATTAATATGGTAGAATCCGGAAACTACCATCTCGAAAACAAAACGTTTTTTTTTCTTTCAGTGAAATACGGAACCGGTCCGTATTTTATCTAATGGGTGGCATCCCTAAGTCTAAATATTCCTGTTACATTGCACAACCTTCAATGTTATGTCATAATTAATTAAAATTCAGGCAAATTAGTTCGCAACGAGCCAGGATGCCCAAACTGTTGCATATACCCTGACTCTGCGTGCAATGAAACGCAAGAGAAGTGACACAATTTCATGTTAGCAGGCAATATTAACTAAATATGCAGGTTTAAAAATATAAACTTGTGTATTGATTTTAAAGAAAGGCATTGATGTTTATGGTTAGGTACATTGGTGCAACGACAGTGCTTTTTTCGCAAATGCGTTGTTATATCATCACCCGTTTGTCAAAGTAGGCTGTGATTTGATGAGAAATTAACAGGTACCGCATCGATTATATGCAACGCAGGACACGTTAGATAAACTAGTAATATCATCAACCATGTGTAGTTAACTAGTGATTATGTTAAGATTGATAGTTTTTAATAAGATAAGTTTAATGCTAGCTAGCAGCTTACCTTGGCTTCTTGCTGCCCTCGCGTAACAGGTAGTCAGCCTGCCATGCAGGCTCCTCGTGGAGTGCAATGTAAGGTAGGTGGTTAGAGCGTTGGACTAGTAACCGGAAGGTTGCAAAAACGAATCCCCGAATCCCCCCTGAACAAGGCAGTTAACCCCCGTTCCTAGGCCATCATTGAAAGTAAGAATGAGTTCTTAATCTGACTTGCCTAGTTAAATAAAGGTGTAAAACAAAAAAAAACAAAAAACGGCAAATCGGTGGACAAAAATACCGATTACCGATTGTTATGAAAACTTGAAATCGGCCCTAATTAATCGGCCATTCCGATTAATCGGTCGACCTCTACCAAGGACTCCGTTCACGTGGTTCATGGCCGCGGACCGGGAGTTTCCCGGGATCTTAAACACTGCTTCACCATGGCTCCGATCCTGGTTCGACCCTTCCCGTCAGTTCATGGTGGAGGACGATGCTTCAGATGTCGGAGTGGGGGCTGTTCTGTCCCAGCGTTCTGCCCTGGACCTTAAGCTGCATCCCTGCTCCTTCTTCTCCCACTGCCTCACCGCCACGGAGATGTGGGGAACCGGGAGCTTCTCGCAGTGAAGATGGAGGCACTGGCTCGATGGGGCGGAACATCCGTTCATTGTGTGGACCGACCACAAAAACCTGGAGTATCTCCGCACCACCAAGTGCCTCAACTCCAGGCAGGCGAGATGTGCCCTGCTGTTTACCCGGTTCAACTTTTTCCTCTCCTACCGGCCGGGGTCCAAGAACATCAAGCCGGATGCCCTGTCTCGCTGCTATAACCCCACGGCTACCACCCCGGAGCCCGAGACCATCCTACCCACGTCGTGCCTGGTAACGGCACTCAGCTGGGGTATCGGGAAACAGGTCCAGGAGGCGCAACGGTCCCAGCCGAACCCTGGGGGGGGGGGCCCAGATAACCGGATGTTCGTGCATGACGCTGTCCACTCCGCGGTCCTGGATTGGGCCCATTCCTCCAGGTTTGCCTGCCACCCGGGCTCCCGGCGGACCCTGGCCTTCGTACGACAACGCTTTTGGTGGCCTACCATGGTTCCGGACATCACCGCTTTTGTTGCTGCCTGCACAGTCTGTGCACGGAACAAGACCCCTCGACAAGCTCCAGCTGGCCTCCTCCAACCTCTGCCCGTCCCTCATCTTCCCTGGTCTCACATCTACCTGGACTTTGTCACGGGTCTCCCCCCGGCATGGGTGGAACTCCAGCTTGTCCTCCGGGTTCCACCCCTAGTCTAACGGCCAGACACAGCAAGCCAACCAGGACTGCGAGACCACCCTGCGCTGCCTGGTCTCTGCAAACCCCACCACCTGGAGTCTGCAGCTGGTATGGGTGGAATACGCCCGCAACACACTTCCCTGCTCTGCTACGGGCCTATCACTGTTTGAGTGTTCCCTGCATCAGCCCCCGTTCTTCCCTGAGCAGGAAGAGGAGGTTGGCATACCTTCTGCCCAGATGTTTGTCCGCCACTGTTGTCGTACCTGGAGGAGAGCCCGGTCAGCCCTCCTCAAGACCACCTCCAGGTATCGACGACAAGCGGATCGCCATCGGACCCCGGCTCCCCGGTATCGTCTCGGGCAGAAGGTATGGCTATCGACCTGGGATCTGCCCCTCCGGGTGGAATCCCGCAAACTCTTCCACCGGTTTATCGGCTCGTTCCCCATCTCCAAGCTCATTAGACCCTCTGCTGTTCGTCTTCTGTTGCCCCGTACCCTTTGTATACATCCCACCTTTCATGTGTCCAGAGTCAAACCCATGTCTCACAGCCCTTTGTCTCCCGTTCTCTGTTTGTCTGTTGCCAGCTCGTCTTGTTTGTTCAAGTCAACCAGTGTTTTGTGTCTCAGCTCCTGCTTTTTACAGTCTCTTTTCTTGCCCTGCTGATTTTTGACCCTTGCATGTCCTGACTCCGAGCACGCCTGCCTGACCACTCTGCTTGCCCCTGACCCTGACTGCCGACCTGTACCTTTGCCCCCCTCTCGATTACCGACCTCTGCCTTACCCTGAGCCTGCCTGCCGTCCGGTACCGTTGCCTCACCTCTGGTTTACTGATCCCTGCCTGCCTTGACCTGTCTATTGCCTGCCCCTGTTGGAATATTAAACTATTGTTTATTCGAAGTGGTCTGCATCTGGGTCTTACCTTCATGCCTGATATGTGCCTTTGTAGTGACTGGGTGTATTGATGCACCATCCAAAGTGTAATTAATATCTTCCCCATGCTCAAAGGGATATCCCACTCAATGTTTGCTTTTTTTCTTCCAATAGGTACCCTTCTTTGCGAGGCATTGGAAAACCTCCCTGGTCTTTGTGGTTGAATCTGTATTTGAAATTCACTGCTCGACTGAGGGACCTTACATATAATAATTTCTGTGGGTTACAGGGATGAGGTAGTCAATCAAAAATCATGGTAAACATTATTATTGAAAAATTAAAGGAAAGCCGCACACTCTAGGAGCTCAGATGCAATAATTGAATAACCAATGTTTCGACAGACAAGCTGTCTTCATCAGGGTATATAACGCTATTATTGCACAAAGAGTGAGTCCATGCAACTTATTATGTGACTTGTTAAGCACATTTTTACTCTTGAACTTATTTAGGCTTTCCATAACAAAGGGTTGAATACTTATTGACTCAAGTCATTTCAGCTTTTCATTTTGGTACAAATGACATTTTGATGTATTGTGTGTAGGCCAGTGACAAAATAATCTACATTTTATACATTTTAAATTCAGGCTGTAACAAAACAAAATGTGGAAAAAGTCAAGGGATGTGAATACTTTCTGAAGGCACTGTAAGTGCCCGCTTGGGTATGTTCTGGTCAGTTCTGTTTGACGATTCGTTTGGGGAGGATGCAACTGAGTGTAGTAGACCCCACCTGTTTCTTTATGCTTAGGACAGGTTATGTCTGATAGGAGGCTTTTTTCTTTTTGAATACTGACATTTTGAAGTCAGATATTTGTAAATATATCAACCTGTGAATTGATCACCGTCATCACCAGCGCTGTCTAAATAAATACAACACTAATTTCCACCTCTACCTCCCTGCCTCCTGCTAATTTTTTGTCCTTGCGACTGCTACAACGTCCCTATTTTACACTCTAATAGTCCTATCTGTTCTATACAGTACCTTTGGAGCAATTTCATAAAATGAAATGATGAATATTGAACGTTGAACATTGAATGAGCGTTGAACGAGGGCTCACCTGTACTCTGGGCATGACAGACACAACAGAGGCTACGGCACAGAGGAGCAAGTTGAAGCTGATGAAGAACTTGTTGAGTAGACAGCCCTCTGACCGAGTGTAGAACATGTACATCAGGATGATGACGATAAAGGCCATGACGTAGTTCAGTCCAGTTACAGCGAGCAAGGCTAGAGACGAGAGGATAGACCGAATCAGATTCAAGTTGCATTGTTATTATAAAGCAGAACAGATTCTGTCTAAGAGCATTATACAGCACTATTGACACCTGCACTTACTGTATGTTACCGTTACCATTTATTTAGCTGGTATTTACTTAATACAGTAATTACTCTTTTGGATTCATTCAAATAATTACTGTTATGTGCTATTTGGTACCAGGTAGTTACCAATTGTGTTGAATTGATATCACTTACTTAAAAAAACAACAACTGGTGAATACTTGCTAAAACATCACATTAAACCTCACATCAGCATTCCTAATCACCAAAACATAAATAATTTGGCTAATCATAATGACTGTTTGAGTGTGTGTGTTTATGTTCTTTTCATCCCCTCTTTCATTTTATTGATTTACTGTTTACTAAGTGTGTTGCGATCGTAAGTGGATTTTAAAGTGGATTTGATTTGCCAGGAAGACTCACCTGCGTACCAGCCCCTGGAGTTCCCTCTCTCCATGTTGTCCACCCAGGATTCATTCCAGGAGTGGGCAAAGTCCACCAGCAGAACCAGCTGGATCAGGATGAAGCAGAAAGCCCCACAGGTACCCACCACAAACCACGCTACACACACACACACACACACACACACACACACACACACACACACACACACACACACACACACACACACACACACACACGCACACACACACACACACACACACACAGAGAGAGAGAGAGATAGAGACCATCATCATATGACACTTTTTCTTTTTTGATAAAACATTTTTTACCACCTTTTTCTCCCCAATTTCGTGATCTCCAATTGCAATCCAAATACGATCTTGTCTCATTGCTGCAACTCCCCAACAGGCTCGGGAGAGGCTAAGGTCGAGTCATGCGTCCTCCAAAACATGACCCACCAAACCACGCTCCTTAACACCCTCCTACTTAACCCGGAATCCAACCGCACCAATGTTTCGGAGGTAACACAGCTCAACTGATGACCGTGGTCAGCCTGCAGGCGCCCGGCCCGCCAGAAGGAGTCGCTAGAGCGCAATGTGCCAAGTAAAGCCCCCACGGCCAAACCCTCCCCTAACCCGGACGACGCTGGGCTAATTGTTCGCCGCCCTATGGGACTCCCGGTCACGGCCGGTTGTGACACAGCCTGGGAAAGAACCCGGGTCTGTAGTGATGCCAATCGGGATGCCCTCATCTTTATATTACACTTATCAACAAGCAGTTCCTAAAAATATTACTATTACTTATTACATGATTATCATTGTGAATATCAATAATTAATAGTGTTAATATTACACTACATTTTAATATCAAAGACTACCGTAATTTCCGGACTATTAAGCGCACCTGAATATAAGCCGCACCCACTGAATTAAAAAATATATATTATTTTGAACATAAATAAGTCGCACATGTCTATAAGCCGCAGGTGCCTACCGGTACATTGAAACAAATTAACTTTACACAGGCTTTAGCGAAACACGGCTTGTAACAAAAATAAATAGGCTTTAACGAAACACGGCTTGTAACAAAAAAAATAAAATTAGCAGTAAGCTTTAGTTGTCTTTTTGCACTGAGTCAATTCCTCACGCTGCTGTTTCCAACGTCTTATCATCGACTCATTAAGACCAAGCTCCCGTGCAGCAGCTCTATTTCCTTTTCCAACAGCCAGATCAATCGCCTTCAACTTGAAAGCTGCATCATATGCATTTCTCCGTGTCTTTGCCATGATGAGGGTGACAAAATGACTACCGTAATCAAAATGATGGTAAGTTTGAGGGCGCTCGATTTAATCTAAACAGTAAACAAAAAAGTTGTTTGACCTTAACCCGTTCGGCAATTTCATTGGTCTAATGAAAGCTTCATGCCGCCAAAAAACTAAGCACGTCACAGAATGTGTTTTTTTGGAGAAAAAAAATTGAAAGCGGGAAAAATCCATATATTAGCCGTGTCATTGTTTAAGCCGCGAGGTTCAAAGCCTGGGAAAAAAGTTGCGGCTTGTAGTCCGGAATTTACGGTAATAGTATATCACTCGTATATGCTGATTGTGCATGGTATGCATGGTCAAAGGCTGCATTGATAAATCATAATAATATACAAATATCAACTATCACATCCTAAACTATGACTGAAAGGATTTCAATTGTGTCAATCTTACCGCGAGTAAAAGGCCCTTCAGGAATGTAAAAGGCACCGACTGTCACGGCAACCATGGCAGCCACCTTAAAGAACCAAAACCTGGGGGGGGGAGAGTGAGGTAATTTATCAGCTAGTAAATATACGTGAATAGGCTTATGATGTCTTGCTGTTCCGGAAAACTCTAGTTCAGTTATTCTCCTCGGGTTCCTTGGCACGGTGGCCAGAAGAACGTTAGCTCAGACGTTCTGAACATGAGCATCTCACGCGACAAGAAGTTGCCCCCATCCCTCCTGCTAGTTTGGCAAACTTGCACATACTTTATTGTCTGTAAATGCTGGGAAATTCTGTAAATTAAGAGGACAATGTATTTTGAAAGATGAGATCTTGAGGATTATAATAAATACCGCTTTGATGTCATACAAGCAAGCCAAACAGCCGTGAGTCCAAATGTGTATTTTATAACTTAGCTACTCATATTGGCAATAGACCAGGCTTTCAAATGACGCCCATCTGAACCAGATTGCGATTTACAATAGACCGTTTTTTTGGATTGTGTAAACAACATCAGTAATTGTGTGAGAGCGGGGATGCAGGGTTGTGTTACAAACAAAACAACCTCTAGTGTGCTTGCTCTGGTTCCTCAACGGCAGGAGTAGGAGAGCAAAACAACAAAAAAAACATAAAGTTGAAGATTCTTCTTTGAGTCATAGAAATGTATTGAAATTACTTAGGACCTGTGCACACTTTGGAGAGGTGTGTGTGTGTGTGTGGCCATTTGGAGACTCCAGTTAGTCCTCTCACTCTAACCCTTGTAATGTTTATTGTCTTATGTTGCACCTACCACACATTTTCCAGGAATATTCCATAACATGTTACTGAATGTATACAGAGTATTTTCACATTTGAAATGTGGTGAAAAGTACAGTAAATGTGAAATGAACATAAAATCAACAGTGTAATGTTTGGATTCAGTCTTGTGTCAGGTGAACTGTTGTGTCCTCACCTTTGGTCTAATAATTTTACCATAATCTCAAACTGTTTCCTTTCCACTGCTACCATGGTTATGCATAGGCTTTCCATATTTCTTCTGTAAGAAACATTTCAATTCAGCCCTATCCATAAAGACCAATTCCCACAAGTGTAAAAGGTTAATAATAAAGGGTATCCAACGAAATACTGACTTTAAAGTCAAAGTTGGCATTTAAGTTTTATTACATGTAGTAATAAGTAGCACGTAGGCCCTTTTTCTTTTTTGAGGGGTGCATTGCATTATGGGGTGGTTACCCGTTGTGGATGGCGGAGCGCGGGTCTCGACTGTTCTTCACGTTGATCATGATCAGAGCGAACGCCAGGAAACACATGCTCATTCCGAAGCACACCCGGTACACGGCTTTATAGCCCACTAAGATCGTACAGTTGATGTTTCCATTGATGCCTGCTCCGTCTTCACAGAACCCAGGAATCTACAGGCACAGACGGACATAGGCACAAACCAATCAGGTAAATCTTAACTACTGTCAATTTCCATAGTCTGGCTGTGCGATTCTGCATTCAATAACATAACATTTCTGCTTTGGTACTGTAAATCAACAACAAGTTGGCTACTATCAGTATTGTACCACAAAAGTTTCACAATTTATAAGTAACCAACCATAGTCATTCAACATTCCCATTTGGAATGAATATATGTCAATGTTTAAATTTAGACAGAGTTGCAATGTTAATACAACCTTAACATACAGTAAGGTTGCATTGGAAGTTGCAACTCTGTGTGTAGGCCCCCACCGTTTTAAGTACATGTGACTTGACTCTTTCCACCAATAGCCTCCCCATGTATTCAAGCATTATTAAAGTAAATAATGATCATTCACCATATACACAAACATCTACTATGACACAACATGATTCATCGTCTCCATAACACCTCCACACACACACACACACACACACACACACACACACACACACACACACACACACACACACACACACACACACACACACACACACACACACACACACACACTTCCTGTCTCACTCAGGAAGTGTGTGTGTGAATGTAATTGATCGGGCCTGTCTCCTACCTTTTTTAGCTGCTCGTCCACTCCTGGTGACAGCATGATGCAGGCTATAATGGTCCCTAGCAACAGGATGAAGGCGTAGATGACTCGCGTTACCGTTGAGTTCTTGCTCTGGGGACAACATCTGCACAACAAGCATGTCGCACTGCTACACAGACACGGCACCTAGAGGGAAAGAGAGGAGGGAAAACCATTGTCAAACGTTCCTGTGAGGTTATAGATACAGGGGAAAATCATTGCCAAACGTTCCCCTAACATTGTAGGTCAGCTAGGGACAAGCCAGAGTCAGTGCAGACACTCAAGTGGACTGATTAACCTTCGTCTTGGCACTTTGAAGCACTACATACTGCAGCAATGTGGTAGTTGGCCTGAACCTAATCCAAACGCAATAAAAACAAGTCAACAACTTGTCTTTTTGACTGTGGGGGTAAAATCAAGTGTACTTAGGAGAAGTTGAGATATTGCTGTTACGTACTTATTCAACCAAGACAGAGAAACAACAAACACGTCTAATCCACCACAACAGTGATACAACAGTGTTACAGTAACCAGTAGCCGGTCCCGTGTGGCTCAGTTGGTAGAGCATGGTGGTTGCAACGCGAGGGTTGTGGGTTCGATTCCCACGGGGGACCAGTATGGAGACAAAATGTATGAAATGTATGCGTTCACTACTGTAAGTCGCTCTGGATAAGAGCGTCTGCTAAATGACTCAAATTGAAAATTACAAAGGCATGAAGCCATTGTACCTTTAAGACACCTGACTCTGTGGAGCCCTTGGTAGCCTACTAGCTTGTAAACAACGTAATACCCCAGACAGACAAGGTCAGCTTAGCCATGGGTAGCCAGAATATGGGCAAGCCGGCAAGACAAATCTTTTACACATGACCGATGAGGCCATCCTGTGGTTAACATAAACTTGGCCTGCTTTAGCTGGGTCAATGTGGAGAAGAACCAGGAATCACAAGTTGACTGTCTAATAGCTAGACAGTTACAATGGAGATCGGAAGACATTGGATTAGGCTTGTTGTTCTATGCGTTTGTCTCAATCCCAATACTACCCCCCCCCCCCTAGCAAATCCTAAATTCATATGTCTAGCGGTATGTACTAGAGTAGCTACTGAACGTCCTGGCCTACTAATGTTTTTGAAACTATTCATGGCAACGTTGTGTATTTGGTTGCTTGGCCTACACTTATTAGTTGGGCCTGAGACAAAGTACGACTGTATAACTTATCTCTGAGCTGCGCCCAATGCACGACAAATGCCCCTTTGTCCTCTTGTTGTTACATTATGACATATTTTGCTCTAGTCTCTAGTCTAGGCTATAATATGACAATAACACGACAATAACACATCTCTCTGGCATGAGATGACCAGAGATACATGTATTACATGTAGACTATTATATGTATGGTATTACATGTAGACTATTATATGTATGGTATTACATGTAGACTATTATATGTATGGTATTACATGTAGACTATTATATGTACGTTATTACATGTAGACTATTATATGTACATTATTACATGTAGACTATTATATGTATGGTATTACATGTAGACTATTATATGTATGGTATTACATGTAGACTATTATATGTATGGTATTACATGTAGACTATTATATGTACGTTATGACATGTAGACTATTATATGTACGTTATGACATGTAGGTTATATTGCTCCACATACATATTATGGCAACAGTTTAAGCATGCCATGGTCTTTGTTTTTGGACTAGGACAAGGCAGCAAGCACTGTTAATCCAATTAATCATGAGTAGAGCAGATGACTACTGGAAGCATGATTAACCCTTTAGGACTTACAGTAGCCCCATACTATGTGTGTATTGTGGGCTACTTGAGGGAGGCAAATAGTTTATGTTTCCCTTTTCCCTATGAAAATGTATATTCTGGTCTATAACGTGAACACATATTGATACCCTGACATTTGTGGAGACCAGAGCAAGCCAGAGCAAAAGCAGAGGCAAATCAAAACCTTGTTTTTCACACAAGCAGATACATAACCAAGTCCTAGTCAATCACATAGGCTACCACCATTGGAGTCCGTTAGTTCATGTAATTCGTTTCAAGATGAGTGACAGGCGCTTGCGCCTTCTCATGATTCTGACCTGTTGCTTACGTCGCATCATCCTGACAACCTTGTATGAGCTCAGTCGAAGATTGAGATACTAAGCCATTCTTTATGTTTGTCACATATGTCAACCTGGTTCTTGTGCAAAAATATGTTCGTGATATCATATGAGAAGAAACGTACCCAGCTTGCGACAGAATAGGCCGCCAAAACAGCTCCCATAATATTCCAGTTTCGGCACAGGAGTGCGCACAATCTATAGCGTTTTTCTTCCAGTAACGGCACCCGTTACTTTTCTGTCCCTCCAGGTTGAATTGTCAATGTAGATACAATTAGAGTACCAACTTTTGAAAATTGTAAATATTTTAATTAAACGATTTTGTTGTAGTGTCGTACAAGCGAGCCCTACTTCTTCAACTCGCGCAATCTTCTATGCTTTCTTGGTTAGTGGTTAGCGCAATCCGGGATACTTGGGACGTCCACACCCTAAACACTAACCTTAACCATTATCCTAACCCTAACCATAACCCTAACCTAAACCTTAACCTTTACTTTAACCGTTGTAGATGTCAACTTCAATGGGGTGACGTCAGAGTATGGACCTCCAAAGGATCCCACATAGCAAGTGGCGTGCTTTCTTTGCAGTGAATTATTTTTTACTATGCGTAACACAGGATGATGTCATTACGTTAATATCAGTACAGTCGATGCAACGTCGATGCTGCTGTGGCGGTGAATTCGAACGTCATTTTACTTTAGAGGGAACCTTGTTGCAATCGCAATCATCCCGTAATGCTGTCTGTCATTGGTGTAAAATCAAACGTTTGAATTCCAACCGCAACATACAGTTTAAGGTACAGTTGACATTTTATTTAGTAACCTACACAAACACAAATCTGTCATTAATAAAATGTAAATATGAATGAAGATTTCCTCTGTGGAGGCTAACTGTCAGATCTTCATTAAATATATTGTAGACCTAATAAAGCTTCCATTCAACGTCCCATGAGAAAACAACAACAACAACATTAAAAAAACATATGTTGTCATCTTTAGAATGACATGTTAGCCTTCATGAACCCGAAGCATCATTTGAACTGTACATCATAACATGGTCATAAACATGACATAACAAATGTCAAAACCTGTCATGACATCTTATGTGACAAGGCTGTGTCATTTTGTAATCGTTATAACAGGAGTAATTACATAAGTTGACCAAACAATACTACTTACACACTTAAGTAATTCTATGCCAATATTATGACACTGTTCTGACGTCCAGTTCATAAAAATTGTTACTCATAGCTACAGTGCATCCGGAAAGTATTCAGACCCCTTGACTTTTTACACATTTTGTTACGTTACAGCCTTATTCTAAAATTGATTAAATCGTTTTTCCCCCTCATCAATCTACACCAAATTCCCCATAATGACAAAGCAAAACCTGGTTTTTAGACATTTTTGCAAACGTATAAAAAAAACGGAAATATTACATTAACATAATAACTATTCAGACCCTTTACTCAGTACTTTGTTGAAGCACCTTTCACAGCGATTACAGCCGCGAGACTTCTTGGGTATGACGCTACAAGCTTGGCACACCTGTATTTGGGGAGTTTCTCCCATTCTTCTCTGAAGATCCTCTCAAACTCTGTCACGTTCGACGGGGAGCGTCGCTGCACAGCTATTTTCAGGTCTCTCCAGAGATGTTTGATTGGCTTCAAGTCCGGGCTCTGGCTGGGCCATTCAAGAACATTCATAGACTTGTCCCGAAGCCGCTCCTGCCGTTGTCTTTGCTGTGTGCTTAGGGTCATTGTCCTGTTGGAAGGTGAACTTTCATCCCAGTCTGAGGTCCTGAGCATTCTGGATCAGGTTTTCATCAATGATCTCTCTGTACTTTGCTCCGTTCATCTTTCCCTCAATCCTGACTAGTCTAGTGTTTCCAAACATCTTCCATTTAAGAATAATGGAGGCCCCTGTGTTCTTGGGGACCTTCAATGCTGCAGAAATGTTTTGGTAGCCTTCCCCAGATCGGTGCCTCGACACAATCCTGTCTCGGAGCTCTACAGACAGTTCATTCAACCTCATGGCTTGGTTTTGGTTCTGACATGCACTGTCAACTGTGGGACCTTATATAGACAGGCCTTCCCAAATCATGTCCAATCAATTGAATTTATCACAGGTGGACCCCAATCATGATGTAGAAACATCTTAAGGATGATCAATGGAAACAGTATGCACCTGAGCTCAATTTCGATCTGAATACTTATGTAAATAAGGTATTTCTGTTTTTTATTTGTAATAAATTTGCAACAATTTCTAAAAACCTGTTTTCGCTTTGTCATTATGGGGTATTGTGTGTAGATTGAGGAGATCATTTTTAAAATGGAATCCATTTCTGAATAAGGCTGTAACGTAACAAAATGTGGAAGAAGTCAAGAGGTCTGAATTCTTTCCGAATGCACTGTGTATCCATTGGCATGCCATAAACTCCAAGAAGTAAGGTGGTAGACAGATCCAGTATCAGTAGGCAGATGATGTTCAAGACAAATGCTTGCGCCCCCTTGTGATATTTTATTGCACGCCCATAATACCCCCTTGCAGAATCAACAGCGATGCCTCTGTAATAGGGCCAGACAGCTCAGTCTCCTGGTCAACAGCTCCCTGGTGTGACCCCATTCACAACACCTTTGACCAGCCGAGCACCACAATCCTTGAAAACCTAAAGAGAGAAGAGTCATTAATAAAACAGATACTTCTCATCCTATTTCTCATCCTACCAAAATGGCCACCTTTACTGAAAGGAAAGTGATGTCGGCAACCATTACATTGGTCCAGTGGCGATTTTAGCATGTACATCTTGATGGGCAAACTCCCCCATTGTTTTTTAGATGCATGCCAGCAAAGCCACTACACAACACTAAACAATACATTAATTGCACTAATATTGTGACAAATGGTGCCCACAAACTGTTAGGGCCTACATAAAGCTGTCCCAACAGCAGAGCTTTCTTTTCAGCACCATGGAGTGAGTCCTTACCAAATCAGATCAAATTGTATTTGTCACATACACATATTCAGCAGATGTTATTGTGGGTGTAGCAAAATCCTTGTGTTCCTAGCTCCAATGGTGCAGTAGTATCTAACAGTGCAGTAGTATCTAAAAATGATTCACAACAATACACCCAAATCTAAAAGTATAAGAATGGAATTAAGAAATATATAAATATTAGATTGAGCAATGTCGGTGTGGCATTGACTAAAAAACAGTATATACATATGAGATGATTAAAGCAGTATAGAAACATTATTTAAACATTATTAAAGTGACAGTGTTCCATTATTAAAGTAGCCAGTGATTCCAAGTCTAGGTATATAGGGCAGCAGCCTCTAAAGTGCAGGGTTGCGTAACCGGGTGGAGGCCGCCTAGTGATGGCTATTTAACAGTCTGATGGCCTTAAGATAGAAGCTGGCCTTGATGATCTTTTTGGCCTTCCTGTGACATTGGATGCTGTAGGTGTCCTGGAGGGCAGGTAGTTTGTCCCCGGTGATGTGTTGGGCAGACCGCACCACCCTCTGGAGAACCCTGCGGTTGCAGGCGGTGCAGTTGCCATACCAGGCGGTGATATAGCCCGACAGGATGCTCTCAATTGTGCATCTGTAAAAATTTTAGGGGCCAAGACAAATTTCTTCAGCCTCCTGAGGTTGAAGAGGCGCTGTTGCACCATCTTCACTAAACTGTCTGAGTGGGTGGACCATTTCAGATTGTCAGTGATGTGTACGCCGAGGAACTTGAAGCTTCCCACCTTCTCCACTGCGGTCCCGTTGATGTGGATAGGGGCATGCTCCCTCTGCTATTTCCTGAAGTCCACGATCAGTTCCTTTGTTTTGTTGACGTTGAGTGAGAGGTTATTTTCCTGCACCACTCTCCCAGGGCCCTCACTTCCTCCCCGTAGGCTGTCTTGTCATTGTTGGTAATCAGGCCTACTACTGTTGTGTCGGCGTGCATAGCCACGCAGTCATGGGTGAACAGGGAGTACAGGAGGGGGCTGAGCTTGCACCATTTCCGGGCCCCTGTGTTGAGGATCAGCGAAGTGTAGGTGTTGTTTCCTACCTTCACCACATGGGGGAGGCCCGTCAAGAAGTCCAGGACCCAGTTGCACAGTGCTGAGCTTGGAGGGTACTATGGTGTTGAATGCTGAGCTATAGTCAATGAACAGCATTCTTACATAGGTATTCCTCTTGTCCAGATGGGATAGGGCAGTGTGCAGTGCGATGGCGATTGCATCATCTGTGGATCTATTTGGGTAAGCAAATTGAAGTGGGTCTATGGTGTCAGGTAAGGTAGAGGCTATCAGCGGAGCCTTGTCTGACAACAAAACAGTTCATTCAGTCTCTTTTACTGCCTTTTAAAAAAACTACTGATATAGCTGACTTACCTTAAACAAATGTGATTTCTACTGACAATTGAGATGTACAAACTATGGCATAAGGGGACGACGAACGGATAAGAGGCAATCCGTAATTTCAATTGAGACATTAATGAGCAAGCTAGGACGGATGTAGTCAATATAACTATTTGTTCAGCACTTGTGAAATGTACAGCGACAGAATTTAGAACATGGGCCGTTCTTACAGTATTATCCCTGTACTCCAAGTCAGAACCGTAGGATAAATAAAGTGGGCATATAAGCACACAATGAAAGCTCTTCTAATATTCAATGATTACATTTATCTTAAACAGGCTATAGGCTACATGTACACAACCAAGTCAGAACAGTACTCTAAATTATGAGAGGAAAAGGGACCACATTATTAGGGTGAGGCACATGGGCTACTAACAGTTTACTACACAATATACACTTAGCATTACTAGAAAAGCGCCCGAGTTCCAGACTTGGAATTCTGAGTTGGATGACCGGTCAAAACTAATTTTTTCAGTCGGAGCTAGTTTTTTTTCCCAAGTTCCCAGTTGTCTTGAACTTACAGAAGTCTGAGATTTCCCAGTTCCAAGTTTCCAGTTGTTTTGAAAGCGGCAGAAGTCATGCTGGATTGACATGCTGGATTGACAGCATGGACACTGTTGAATTTTTATCCTTTTAAGCTTGGAAAAGAGACCCTTAAACCCAGACTTGGACCACACACCCACTCCTTTGAATAGCAGGCTAGTGATTGCTTTGCAAGGCTTGCAGTTAGTCACTGATTCCTACCAAGGATTGTTCTACTCAGTTATATCACCAGCTGGGTGTTCTGTGTGCAAGGAGTTTTGAATATATGTTTTCATTCAAAAATACTCCTTACTTCCCAGGGTGAGAGGCTGGAAGAAGACAGCCTAGTGGTTAGAGCTTTGGGCCTGTAACTGGAAGGGCGCTGGTTCAAATACCTGAGCCAAGAAGGTGAAAAATCTGCAGATTTGCTGTACTACTATGGCTGACCCTGTGAAACTGCACCTATCTGGTGTGTGACAATAAAAAAAATGAGACTTCTCGAACTTGACTCTGCTCTTGGCACTGCCAGCTCTGTCACCCCACAACCATAGTTGCGGGAAGTACGGGTGCTGAGGGCGCAGCAGCACTCCCTGATAAAAAAAAATCAATAATACATTTTAAATACATTTTCTTTCCCCCCACAAAATTAGTGAACTAGGCCTTTATTACTCCTGTATGAGCGGAGGAAAAAATACTCCTCAATGGTGGAGGGAGCCATTCGAGACCCCTCTAGCTAAGCCTCTTGTTCATGATGAAGGCAAAGGTCCTCTGCTCCTACCTCAGCTGACACATGCGGGTTTTCCATTGTCTCTGTCAGGCCCACATAGAAAAATAGAGAATTGCTATTAAACAGTAAACTATTTCAGTTGTGTATATTATTTAGATTCATTAGACAGAATTTTTCATTTTTAATTCCTCCACAGAATCTGAATAGAAGGGAAATGGATTAGGATTAGTAGTTAAAATTGCTTGAAATCACATGGTTGTGGTTAGAAAGTGACGTACTCACACCCTTCCCAGCCTTCCCAGCCTGACCAGATAGTGAAGACTGAGTTGGAATACAGTTTTCCCCCCCTCTCTTTTTGTTTGGAACTGGATATCCTCTGCAGGACAACAAACTTTACAGATTAGATCTAACCGAACATGAATTTTTGGGGACGTCAAGTTTGCCAATTGATTAGCACCAGTGACATCAAAGGACGTTGAGCTATTAATAAGACGTTATAAAGGCTCAAACATAGTTACACAGCATTATAGGCCTATCTGCAGACTTTAAGTATTAAGACTTTTAAGACATTAAGTGCTACCACATTTTTAGACACCATGAAAATGGTAAGCTAAACGGGCCCGCTTCAGACTTAGGAATTTATGCCTTTCCTACACACGCCTTTCCTATGTACTTCTCAGTATTTGGTATTCAGACTTACCTATTTCAGTCACGTAACGTGCTCTGCATGTGTGGCTACCTTGCGTGCTCTGAATACATTTCATTCAACTGCTGAAAACCCTCTCACTTGCTGGCCAACAGATTTTCATTCAACAGAAGTATCTGTTTTTGATCTAAAGCAGTCTCTTTAAATACGGACAACCTTTAATTAGAGTTTTGTCGACAGACTCAATAGAATACATAGAGAGAATGGGTCAGAATATAGGGATCAATGAAAGAAAAGCCATCTATGCATATCCGTCTGTTTCAGCACAAAGTGGTAGTTTAAAAAATACTCTGATCTTGTAGATTACTTAGGCAAATTTTAAGGTTATCAAAGTATGTATGAATAAATAAATAAACAATTTGGAGAACCTTTACGGACAAAATATATTGATGAATAAAATAATACAGTGGTTTGGTTCATCCTGAAAGCTGTCATATTCAAGTTCAATTCATAAAATATTGGAAGGTGGAAAAAAAGTGTACATTAGGGGTTTAACAATAATCCTATAAATCTACCCTAATTCTCACTAATCATGGAACTGGATGACAACGGTCCAGTTGTCTTGAACCGTGCGCCAGGCTCCAGGTTTAACCTGCTACGTGTGGTCTGAGTTCCATAATGATTCAAATAGGCTACATGTCCCAAATACAATCAGATCCCCAAATGGGCACATTTATATCCCTACATTTGCATGCAGGCCAGGTAGCCTATAAGCCAAAAGGCCTACTTCTATGCGTGTGTGTCCATACTCAACATTCACAGGAAAGATGAAAACAAATGACAATGACTAAATTGACAGAACTCATAAAAGGAATTAAATAAACCAAAAATTGTTTCTCACAAGTGTAGCCTAGGTTGTGCACTCTGCAAATAATGTGTCCATTCTGACAATAAGAACAGGAAGACTGGAATAATAATATTAAATGCATTAAAAGAAATGACTGTAACCAAAGTAACAAACATTGTAGATTAGAAATGATAGGAATTAATGGTAAATGTACTATTGGTGATATATGTAATGGGGAATTGATGTACACTAACAATCAAAGGCAAACAATTCACACAATGAAACGCTCATGCTTAAGTTCAAGGTCAGAATACGCGTAGAGAGAAAAGCGCATAAAAAGGGAATTACGTTCCATTTAGGCGAGCTTGACTCGGGTCGGAATTGAGGCCTAAATCACCATCTGAAGTCTAACTGCCTAGACAATTATTTACACAGTTAACAGAGCCGTACTTGAGTGGATAAAGTCACGTGATTCCATGAAAGTGAATATAATGTACACTTACTTTTTGGTAGTATTTAAAAAAAAATGTTTTGAATATGATTTTTTTGTTTTAGAAATTGAATATGCCGATAGAAAATAATTGTTTTAATTCCAAAGGAACATCAGGAGAAACTTGATTAAAAGTGTTACAATTGTGCCATCTAGAGGGGATATAATATAGTGTTATTGACCAGTTCTAAAATGGAAAAGATTCAGTAAATAAACCCATCTTCAAGGTTATGTTTTTATTTCATAATTCAGGATTCTCCACTAACGAACAGTGGGAGATTCATTTAATTATAATTTGTGTCACATATTACATCCATACATTTTTTGTACATTTTTTTGTTGTTGTAAGAAAGTAAGCTCTGTAAGAACAAGTGTAGCACAAGGTCATGAAACTGCAGTATGAGGTGGTAGCCATGCTGATTAAGTGTGCCTGATTCATGCAGTCTCCCCACTGAACAGTTGTTGAGATGTGTCTGTTACTTGAACTCCGTGAAGCATTTATTTGTGCTGCAATTTCTGAGGTGCAGTTAACTCTAATGAACTGATCCTCTGCTGCAGAGGTAACTCTAGGTCTTCCTTTCCTGTGGCGGTCCTCATAAGAGCCAGTTTCATCATAGCGCTTGATAGTTTTTGCGACTGCATTTGAAGAAACTTTCAAAGTTCTTGAAATGTTCTGGATTGACTAACCTTCATGTCTTTTAAAGTAATGATGGACTGTCATTTCTCTGCTTATTTGAGTTGTTCTTGCCATTGTGTGGACTTGGTCTTTGTAATGAGTGCGCTGAGAGTCGGGAAGCAAGTACAGGGAGTGAGTGTTTTAATGAATAAACAAAACAAAACAATAAACACGAAACACAAACAATGCACCGACATGGAACAGAGTCAATAACACCTGAGGAAAGAACCAAGTGGAGTGACAGATATAGGGAAGATAATCAAGGAGATGAGTCCAGGTGAGTGTCATGAGGCGCTGGTGCTCTTGACGATGGTGACAGGTGTACGGGATAATCAGCAGTCTGATGACCTAGAGGCCGGAGAGGAAGTATATGTGACAGTCTTTTACCAAATAGGGCTATCTTCTGTATACCACCCCTATTTTGTCACAACGCAACTGATTGGCTCAAACGCATTAAGAAGGAAAGAAATTACACAAATTAACTTTTAACAAGGCACACCTGTTAATTGAAATGCATTCCAGGTGACTACCTCATGAACCTGGTTGAGAGAATGCCAAGAGCGTGTAAAGCTGTCATCAAGGCAAAGGGTGGCTACTTTGAAAAATCTCAAATATATTTTGATTTGTTTAACACTTTTTTGGTTAGTACATGATTCCATGTGTTATTTCATAGTTTGATGTCTTCTCTTTTATTCTACAATGTAGAAAATAGTCAAAATAAAGAAAAACCCTTGAATGAGCAGGTGTGTCCAAACTTTTGACGTTACTGTATATATAAGTCAGAGGCAGTGATTGATACATTTACAGAAATGTACCTTAGATAATTTATTTGAGAAAATGCATTAAAAGTCCATAGAGGGCATATATTAATTTAAAAAAATGGTTTCCTCATTATGTTGAGATCACGACTGATTTATCTCATGATCACTACATAACAAAAGTTGTTTTGTCGAGATCACAAGATAAAACTCTTGTGATCACAACATAACAAAAATGTGGACACCTGCTCATCGAACATCTCTTTCCAAAATCATGGGCATTAATATGAAGTTGGTCCCCCCTTTGCTGCTATAACAGCCTCCACTCTTCAGGCCAGTCAACTTCTTCTACACTGATCTCGACCAACCATTTCTGTATGGACCTCGCTTTGTGCATGGTGGCATTGTCATGCTGAAACAGGAAAGGGCCTTCCCCAAACTGTTGCAACAAAGTTGGAAGCACAGAATAGTCTAGAATGTAATTGTATGCTGTAGCGTTAAAATTTCCCTTCACTGGAACAAAGGGGCCTAGCCCAAACCATGAAAAACTCCAGACCATTATTCCTCCTCCACCAACCTTTAAAGTTGGCACTATGCATTGGGGCAGGTAGCGTTCTTCTAGTAACCATCGGGCTGCCAGATGGTGAAGCGTGATTCATCACACCAGAGAATGCGTTTCCAGTGCTCCAGAGTCCAATGGCGGTGAGCTTTACACCACACCAGCCGACACTTGGCATTGTGCATGGTGATCTTAGGCTTGTGTGCGGCTGCTCGGCCATGGAAACCCATTTCATGAAGCTCCCGACAAACAGTTATTGTGCTGATGTTGCTTCCAGAGGCAGTTTGGAACTCTGTAGTGAATGTTGCAACCGAGGATACACGCTTCAGCACTAGGCGTTCCTTTTCTGTGAGCTTGCGGCAGCTGAGCTGCTGTTGCTCCTAGACGTTTCCACTTCACAATAACAGCACTTACAGTTGCCTGGGGCAGCTAATTTGAAAGGTTGTCCACATACTTCTGTATATATAGTTGTCAAGCCTAAATGATAATTCTTCACGTTTTACTGGTGAAACTGCATCGGCATGCCAATCGTTTGATTGATCTCAATCAGTTTCATGGGAATATGCATTTAGATCTTGAATTACTGCTTTGTGAGCGAATTAGAGCAGATGGTGTTAACAAACTCTTAGTCTTCTTGTATTTTGTTTTAATGAAAGCACATAAGCTCTGCTGAGTTTGGGCCATGAGAAGAAAATTGAGACTAAAATTGCTAACCATCCTAAAATCTCGTTAGAAATTAGGTGTTTTTGGTGTAACAGTAACGTTATAGGCCTACTATCCTATACTATTATATTTGGTTCTCTTATGTAAAATACTAATGAATCATTATGTGATCTTGCAAGCATTGAATCAAGCATTGACTCAGCTTTGATCTAACTTTACTAAACAAGCACCATTGTGAGAAGTGATACTCTTCTACTGGCAACAACAATAATAAGTGATGAGGAGGACTATTAGGCGTAGGCAACAGATCTTGATGAGTGTTATTTTAAACGATTGGAGCCCTTCGTGGTACTGAAAGGACAGTGCCAGCATCACACAATGATGTTAAAGAAGATGAATCAACTTGTGGTGCTGAAGGACAGCTGAATGATAGCTCTGCCATTCGGCCAGTTCAGAAACAAACAATAGTATAGCCTAATAGGCCTACGACTACGTGGTATACCAATTTGCAGGCTATAGTCTAATGTAAATACAAATACATATAGCTTAATATCATTGAACTGTTTGGGATATTCCAGGTTTTTGTGGTCTGTCAACACAATGAACGGATGTTCCGCCCCCTCCAGCCAGTGCCTCCACTCCTCCAATACCATCTTCACCGTGAGAAGCACGCGATTCCCCACATCGTAAGTTCTCTCCGTGGCGTTGAGGTGATGGGAGAAGAAGGCGCCAGGATGTAACTTGAGGTCAAGGGCAGAACACTGGGACAGGAGAGCTCCCACTCCAACATCCGAAGCATCGGCCTCCACCACGAACTGGCGGGGCGGGTCAGGATGAACCAAGGTGGGAGCTGTGGTGAAATGGTGTCTGAGATCCCGGAATGCCTGGTTATCAGCTGGGGACCACATGAATGGAGCCTTAGGAGGGGTGAATGCAGACAGGGGGGAAGCCAAGTTTCTGTAACCCCGGATAAATTGGCGATAAAAGTTGACGTATCCCAGGAAACGTTGCTGTTGCACTCTGGACATAGGCTGGGGCCAATCCACCACTGCTCTCACCTTTTCGGGATCCATCTGTACACTCACTGCAGCGATGATGTAACCCAGGAAGGGGATGGTGGAGCGATGGAATTCGCACTTCTCTGCTTTCACAAAAAGTTGGTTCTCCAGGAGGTGTTGGAGAACATGTCAGACATGGAGCATGTGTTCTTGTGCGGAGCAGGAGCAAACGAGGATGTCGTCAAGGTAGACGAAGACGAATCGGTTCAACATGTTGCGGAGAACATCATTCACCAGAGCCTGGAACACAGCAGGGGCGTTGGTAAGGCCAAATGGCATGACCAGATACCATAGAGACTGCTGGCCGTGTTGAAGGCAGTCTTACACCTGTCCCCTTCCCATATCCGCACCAGGTGGTAGGCGCTCCGTAGGTCCAGCTTGGAGAACATGGTGGCCCCCTGGAGCGGCTCGAAGGCCAAGGAGATGAGTGGTAGCGGGTAGCAGTTCTTCACCGTGATGTCAGTTGAGCCCCCGGTAGTTGATGCACGGGCACAGGGTTTTATCTTTCTCCACAAAGGAAAACCCTGCGCCAGTGGGGGAGGCAGAAGGGTGGATGAACCCTGCAGCTAGGGAGTCCTCAATGTAGGTCTCAGTCGTGCCCGGAGCAGAGTGGTGCCTGGGAGAAGGTCGATCCCGCAGTCATAGGGTCGGTGGGCGGAAGCGAAGTGGCCCGGGCCTTACTGAACACCTCACGGAGGTCCGCGGGACTAGCAGAGAGCTCCGGAACAACTTCCGAGCCCCGAGGAAGATGCCCCGGGTTAGGCTGCGCTGACTTCAGGCAATGAGCATGGCAGAACGGGCTCCAGCCCATGATGGCACCAGCAGACCAGTTAATAAGGATATTGTGTCGCTGGAGCAAAGAGAATCCCAATACCACGGGAACCTGAGGAGACTTAATAAGCAGGAATTGGATCGTCTCACTGTGGTTCCCTGACACACGTAGGTTGATCAAATCAAATCCAGCTTTATTTGTCCCATGCACCGGATACAAGTGTAGACTTTACCGTGAAATGCTTACTTACAAGCCCTTAACCAACAGTGCAGTTCAAGAAGAGTTAAGAAAATATTTACCAAGTAGACTACAATAAAAAGTAACAATAAAAAATAACACGATAAGAATAACAATAACGAGGCTATATACACGGGGCACCGGTACCAAGTCAGTGTGCGGGGGTACAGGTTAGTTGAGGTAATTTGTACATGTAGGTGGGGGTGAAGTGACTATGCATAGATAATAAACAGCGAGTAGCAGCAGTGCACAAAAATGGAGGTGGGGGGTCAATGTAAATTGTCCGGTGGCGATTTTATTAATTATTCAGCAGTCTTATGACTTGGGGGTAGAAGCTGTAGAACCTTTTGAGGATCTAGGGACCCATGCCAAATCTTTTCAGTCTCCTGAGGGGGAAAAGGTTTTGTCGTGCCCTCTTCACGACTGTCTTGGTATGTTTGGACCATGATAGATCGTTGGTGATGTGGACAACAAGGAACTTGAAACTCTCGACCCGCTCCACTACAGCCCCGTTAATGGGGGCCTGTTCGGCCCGCCTTTTCCTGTAGTCCACGATCAGCTCCACGATCAGCTCCTTTGTCTTGCTCACATTGAGGGAGAAGTTGTCGTCCTGGCACCACACTGACAGTTCTCTGACCTCCTCCCTATAGGCCATCTCATCATTGTCGGTGATCAGGCCTACCACTGTTGTGTCGTCAGCAAACTTAATGATGGTGTTGGAGTCGTGTTTGGCCACGCAATCGTGGGTGAACAGGGAGTACAGGAGGGGACTAAGTACACACCCCTGAGGGGCCCCAGTGTTAAGGATCAGCATGGCAAATGTGTTGTTGCCTACTCTTACCACCTGGGGGACAGCCCGTCAGGAAGTCCAGGATCCAGTTGCAGAGGGAGGTGTTTAGTCCCAGAGTCCTTAACTTAGTGATGATTTTCGTGGGCACTATGGTGTTGAACGCTGAGCTGGAGTCAATGAACAGCACTCTCACATAGGTGTTCCTTTTGTCCAGGTGAGAAATGGCAGTGTGGAGTTTGATTGAGATTGCATCATCTGCGGATCTATTGGAGCCGTATGGAAATTGGAGTGGGTCTAGTGTGTCCGGGTGGATGCTGTTGATGTGAGCCATGACCAGCCTTTCAAAGCACTTCATGGCTACCGACATGAATGCCACAGGGTGGTAATCATTTAGGCAGGTTACCTTCGCTTTCTTGGGCACAGGGACTATGGTGGTCTGCTTGAAACATGTAGGTATTACAGACTCGGTCAGGGAGAGGTTGAAAATGTCGGTGAAGACACTTGCCAGTTGGTCTGCGCATGCTTTGAGTACATGTCCTGGTAATACGTCTGGCCCAGCGGCTTTGTGAATGTTGACCTGTTTAAAGGTTTTGTTCATATCGGCTACCGAGAGCGTTATCACAGTCATCCAAAACAGCTGGTGCTCTTGTACATGCTTCAGTGTTGCTTGCCTCGAAGCGAGCATAAAAGGCATTTAGCACGTCTGGTAGGCTCGCGTCACTGAGCAGCTCGCGTCTGGGTTCCCCTTTGTAATCCGCAATAGTTTTCAAGCCCTGCCACATCCGACGAGCATCAGAGCCGGTGTAATAGGATTCAATCTTAATCCTGTATTGACACTTTGCTTGTTTGATGGTTCGTCTGAGGGCATAGCGAGATTTCTTATAAGCATCTGGATTAGTCTCCCATTCCTTGAAAGCGGCAGCTCTAGCCTTTAGCGCGATGCGGATGTTGCCTGTAATCCATGGCTTCTGGTTGGGATATGTACGTACAGTCACTGTGGGGACGTCGTCATCGATGCACTTACTGATGAAGCCGATGACTGAGGTGTTGTACTTCTCAATGCCATTGGATGAATCCCGGAACTTATTCCAGTCTGTGCTAGCAAAACAGTCCTGTAGTGTAGCATCTGCGTCATCTGACCACTTCCGTATTGAGCGAGTCACAGGTACTTCCTGCTTTAGATTTGACTTGTAAGCAGGAATCAGGATGATAGAATTATGGTCAGATTTGGCAAATGGAGGGTGGGGTAGAGCCTTGTATGCATCTCATTTTCGCCTAAAATGACATACCCAAATCTAACTGCCTGTAGCTCAGGCCCTGAGGCAAGGATATGCATATTCTTAATACAATTGGAAAGGAAACACTTTGAAGTTTATGGAAATGTGAAAGGAATGTAGTAGAATATAACACAATATATCTGGTAAAAGATAATACAAAGACAAAAACAACCGTTCTTTTGTATTTTTTTGTACCATCATCTTTGAAATGCAAGAGTAAAGGCATAATGTATTATTCCAGCCCAGGTGTAGTTTGGATTTTGGCCAGTAGATGGCAGCAGTGCATGTGCAAAGTTTTAGACTGATCCAATTAACCATTGCATTTCTGTTAAAATGTTGTATCAAGACTGCCCAAATGTGCCTAATTTGTTTATTAATAACTGTCATGTTCAAAATTGTGCACTCTCCTCAAACAATAGCATGGTATTCTTTCACTGTAATAGCTACTGTAAATTGGACAGTGCAGTTAGATTAACAAGAATGTACATTTGCCTGCATTAAAGTCCCCGGCCACTAGGAGCACTGCTTCTGGGTGAGCATTTTCTTCTTTGGTTATGGCCTTATAGAGTTGGTTGAGTGCGATCTTAGTGCCAGCTTCATTCTGTGGTGGTAAATAGACGGCTTCGAATAATATAGATGAGAACTCTCAGTAGATAGTGTGGTCTACAGGTACTCTACCTCAGGCGAGCAATACCTCGAAACTTCTTGATGGGGGTGGTATTGTGGGTGACCCGGCCTATAGAGCGCCTGTCCAGCGCTCTAGTGTCCATGGGAATGGAGAGGGGCTGAGTGGGGATGCCCAGCTCGAACGCCAGGGTAGCTTCCATAAAGCTCTCATCGGCCCTAGTCAATGAGTACCCAGAGAGATTTTGACTGATTCTCCCACAGCAAGATGGCATGAAAAGGGGTGCGAGTAAGGGGAGAGGAAAAGTTATCCTAATGGCCCACCAGAGTACTCGCTCCTACCGGTGAGCCTGGTCTTTTAGTGGACAGGTGGCCACAAAATGAACAGTAGGTCCCGCAATACAGGCAACTCTTCGTGTGAAGCCTGTATATCCGTTTGGCTGGGGACAGCCTGGCTCTGCCTAGTTGCATCGTCTCGGGAAGAGGTGAATTGGCAGACTTTGGAGACTCTCGGGGGAACTCAGGTAGCCTCGGGTTCTCTCAGCAATGTGGCCATCGGGGACTTCCAGGATCGGGGACCTCCTCTACTTCCTACGCTCCCGTAGTTGCCCATCGATCCGAATGGTCAAGGCGATGAGCGAGTCGAGATCCATCGGTAGTTCCCGGGCTGCAAGCTCGTCCTTTACTTCCGCCGATACTCTGTGCAGGAACATGTCGAAAAGCGCTTCTGGGTTCCAGGCACTCTCAGCTGCCAACGTGCGGAAATCCACTGCATAGTCTGCCATACTGCGGGAGTCTTGCCGAAGCTGGAGTAACTTCTGGGCAGCCTCTCTCCCGGACAATGTACAATCGAAAACTTTCTTCACCTCCGCCATGAATTCCTCCAGACTGAAGCATACAGCCGACTGTTGTTCCCATACTGCCGTAGCCCAGGCAAGATCCCTCCCGGACATCAGCATGATGAGGTATACTATCTTAGAGCGGTCTGAGGGGAAGGAGGAGGGCTGTAGCTCGATGATGAGGGAACACTGAGCGAGAAACGCCCGACAGGTGCCTGACTCTCCATCGAAGCGTTCTGGGGGAGGTAAGCGGGGTTCCCGGGAAATCGGAGTGGCCAGGGAGGCTGGGAAGTTACCGTTGTGGTAGGCTGCCTAACAGACAACCCGTGGAATTGCTCCAGCAATGTGTTCAACGCTCAGTCATGGCATTCAGCCAAGGTCTGGAACCCTTCCATAAGACCACGAAGCAACTCCTTGTGCTTTCCAATGGTGGCTCCTTGGGAGGAGATTGCATTGCGGAGCTGGTCCAAGTCTGCTGGGTCAGTCATGGCCAGTTCATACTATCACGTTTCAGGAGAAACCCAGATGCAGACAGTGTCCAAATAACAAAAGTTTATTACTTGAACAGAGGGCTGGCGAAACGACAGGTCAACGGCAGGCAGAGGTCAGTAATCAGGGTGTGAAAGTTATGGGTATGCTTGTCATCAGCAGGAACTGGGGAGTTTGTCAGGATCAAAATAAACATGAAAGGAGCAAAGCCCAGGAAATTAGTTAAAGGAAAACCTGCCACAGTTTTATTTTTCAGCGAGACAATTACACACATTTTTAGGCTAAAGACACACCAAGAATGGCTTTCCAAGAGGTGTTGAGTGTTCCTGAGTGGTCTTGTCTCAGTGCTGACTTAAATGTGCTTGAAAATCGGAGACAAGGTTTGAATATTGCTGTCATCAATGATTCCCATCCAAATTTACTGAGCTTGATCAATTTTTACAAAAACAATGGAGTGCACAAAACCTTAGGAACACCTGCTCTTTCCATGACATAGACTGACCAGGTGAAAACTATGATCCCTTATTGATGTCACCTGTTAAATCCACTTCAATCAGTGTAGATGAAGGGGAGGCTGAGACATGGATTGTGTATGTGTGCCTTTCATAGCGTGAATGCGCAAGACAAAATATTTAAGTGCCTTTGAATGGGGTATGGAAATAGGTGCCAGGTGCACGGTTTTGAGTGTGTCAAGAATAGCAACGCTGCTGGGTTTTTTACACTCAACAGTTTCCCATGTGTATCAAGAATGGTCCATCCAGCCAACTTGACACAACTGTGGGAAGCATTGGAGTCAACATGGACCAGCATCCATGTGGAACGCTTTCAACACCTTGTAATCCATGCCCCGACGAAATTGAGGCAATTCTGAGGGAAAAAGTGTCTGCAACTCAATATTAGGAAGGTGTTCCTAATGTTTTGTACACTCAGTGTGTTGCCCTAAGAGTTGTGCGAAGTTGGTAGAATCTTATTTGAAATGATTCACAGCTGTAATGGCTGCCAAACGTGCTTCCTCCAAGTATTAACTCTGGGGTATGAAGACATACGCAATCAAGACATTCTTTGTTTTTTTATTTGTAATTAATTTAGAAAATGTTCTAGAACTTTCTTTCTGTAGATTACATTTTTTTTATCCCTTTTTAGATTTAGCAAAATGTGAAGACTGTGCAAGGGGTGTGTAGACTTTCACTAGGCTGTGTGATGGTACATTTCTATTTTTATGTACTGTATTATCTTATTTATTTGACTGATTTTCGGATATTACAGGGGTCTATTTTTCAGCTTAAACTTGTTTTAAACGCTAAGAAAACAAATGTCATGTTTTTTTCTAGGTCGAAACTCTCAGTTAGAAACACTTTTGTAATCACTAGCTTGGATGGTACTCAAATCAAACAGGTCTCTGCATATAAATACTTAGGGGTATGGTTAGAGGATAGGCTTTCTTTTAAAAAACATGTTACTGAATTGGGAAAAAAGCTCAAATTCAAGATAGGGTTCCTTTACAGAAACAAGGTTTGTCCTTCGTAAATAGAAAACTAATTGTGCAGGCTACTTTTATGTCCATTTTAGATTATGGTGATATTATCTATATGCATGCATCGGCAAACACATTAAAACCACTGGATGCTATTTACCATTGTGCACTCAGGTTTATCACAGGTGATAGTTACAAAACTCATCACTCACCACTCATCCTATATCAACATGTGGGTTGGGCCTCTCTATCTGTGAGGCGAGCGCAACATGCTCTCTTGTTTATTTAAAAAGCACTTCTTTTAAAACTACCTCCATATATATCATCATTAATTTCCACTAGATATACTAATTTTAAAACCAGAGCACAGATGTGGATTACATTAGAGACTCCTGCGGTCTCCACAGAGTTGGGTAGGACTGCCTTTAGTTCCTTTGCACCTTATTTATGGAACAAACTGCAGATCCAACTTAAGTTAGACACTCTGGTGTCCCTTGCCCATTTAAAAAATGTTATGGAGGATCAATATGATGTTGTCTGTGATTGTTTCTGTTGAATTGTGTCTTTGTTTTGTATGTTTGAAATGTTCTTGTCTGTATGCCTAAAACTGTACATGTCAACATGTTTACACAGGGCACAGCCGTAAAAGAGATCCAGGTCTCAGTCTGTTTTCCCTGTTAAAATAAAGATTTAAAAAAACTTCTTAACCCTTTCACATGTACCATCATACCATCATACGGGTGTGATCGTTCTACAGTGGTCCCTGAAGCGTACGATCACACCCGTGTGATTAGAATGCTTATTTAGAACGGCACGTTTCGAATGACGCAATAATCAGCATTTGAGCTGGCCACACTTTTTTCAGATACTATTTACACAAACACAGTCTTTACAAAGTTATGTCCAGAATGTGAGCAGTTATTTTTGGATGCAATGTTCAGATATTCACAGAAGTATCTATAGCATTACACAATCATCCAAACTGGACTAATGTAGGCTACATTTGTCCTAGCGCTAACTGAGGAAAGATTGATGCAACACAAGCGGTCATATTTTATAACTCTCTGCTGACATAAACTACAATATGAATTAGTTAACCTCTCTGGGCTAGGCGGGACGAATTCGTCCCACCTACGTAACAGCCACTTGCAGCCTGTGGCGCGATTTTCAAAACCTTAAAAATCCTATTACTTCAATTTCTCAAACATATGACTATTTTACAGCTATTTAAAGACAAGACTCTCGTTAATCTAACCACACTGTCCGATTTCAAAAAGGCTTTACAACGAAAGCAAAACATTAGATTATGTCAGCAGAGTACCAAGCCAGAAATAATCAGACACCCATTTTTCAAGCCAGCATATAATGTCACCAAAACCCAGAAGACAGCTAAATGCAGCACTCACCTTTGATGATCTTCATCAGATGACAACCCTAGGACATTATGTTATACAATACATGCATGTTTTGTTCAATCAAGTTCATATTTATATCAAAAACCAGCTTTTTACATTAGCATGTGACGTTCAGAACTAGCATACCCCCCGCAAACTTCCGGGGAATTCGCTAACATTTTACTAAATTACTCACGATAAACGTTCACAAAAAGCATAACAATTATTTTAAGAATTATAGATACAGACCTCCTCTATGCACTCGATATGTCCGATTTTAAAATAGCTTGTTGGTGAAAGCACATTTTGCAATATTCTAAGTACATAGCCCAGGCATCACGGACTCGCTATTTAGACACCCGGCAAGTTTAGCACTCACCATAATCATATTTACTATTATAAAAGTTTCATTACCTTTTGTTGTCTTCATCAGAATGCACACCCAGGACTGCTACTTCAATAACAAATGTTGGTTTGGTCCAAAATAATCCATCGTTATATCCGAATAGCGGCGTTTTGTTCGTGCGTCCCAGACACTATCCGAAATGGTAAAGAAGTGTCGCGCGCATGGCGCAATTCGTGACAATAAAATTCTAAATATTCCATTACCGTACTTCGAAGCATGTCAACCGCTGTTTAAAATCAATTTTTACGCCATTTTTCTCGTAGAAAAGCGATAATATTCCGACAGGGAATCTCCTTTTCGGCAAACAGAGGAAAAAATCACAAAGGCGGGGGCGGTCGGGTCACGCGCATAAGCCCAGAGTCCCTTGATCGGCCACTTGAGAAAGGCGATAATGTGTTTCAGCCTGGGGCTGGAATGACGACATTCTGTTTTTTCCCGGGCTCTGAGCACCTATGGACGACGTGGGAAGTGTCACGTTAGAGCAGAGATCCTTAGTAAAAGATAGAGATGGAAAAGAAGTTCAAGAAATGGTCAGACAGGCCACTTCCTGTAAAGGAATCTCTCAGGTTTTGACCTGCCATTTGAGTTCTGTTATACTCACAGACACCATTCAAACAGTTTTAGAAACTTTAGGGTGTTTTCTATCCATATGTAATAAGTATATGCATATTCTAGTTACTGGGTAGGAGTGGTAACCAGATTAAATCGGGTATGTTTTTTATCCAGCCGTGTCAATACTGCCCCCTAGCCCTAACAGGTTAATAGCAATTACTATTTATAATTAATCACATCACGGGTGAGCTCACCATTGATCGAAATAATTGAATAAAACACTTTCTAGAATTCGACGATGAGTCGTTTCAGCGCGCCGCCATTCTTTTTTTCCTCACAGAAACCAAAGATAATAAGAGAAGACAAGATGAGTTTGGTCTGTTTATAGTATGCATGTTGAAGGGGTGTGTCGTCTACCATCGTTCACATTCCACCATTCACTTCCTGAAGTTCTCAAAAAATGAGTCAACCCTTACTCACTTCATTTTGTTATAGCATCTTAGTCCGACAGACGATTACGTGAAACCCAGAATGCATTGTATGTCAACAAACATGGCTGCACACATAGCTGGAATTAGCTGAGCTCATCATAATCAGTTCAACCTTCAAAAAAGTATTTTACACACATAATATCGGAATGCATGATTTATCACCGGTACTTGAAAAACGTGAATAAAACCGTAAATATATCAATAATTACCACACAAAACATTTTCTGACAGTGATTTATTGATACAAATGGCACGTGCAGGCAGTCAATCACGTAACCTCTTACTCCCACTCTGAGCCATTCAGTGTTGTTGTTTAAGTATGTAGCTAGTGAGCTAAGCTGTAGCATTAGCAATGTCTTTCAAAAGGAGACAACTCACAACTGCAGAAATTCTGGAGATTTTTTACAATTCTGACAATGAGTCTGAAAGTCAGGAATGAGATTCTGACAGTGACAATGAGGAGCTGCCCCCCAGCCATTGAGAACCCTGAATCTGAGGACCCCTTGTCCACTGACAAAGTCCCAATTCCCTTTGAAGATGCTGGTGGTGATGGAGGCAGACCAACACACTCACGCTGGGGCGACCGTTAGAGGTATTTGAAACTCATGAAAGGGCTAATAAACTGACATTGTTTTTTGCAGACATATTCAAGAGAAGTGACTGAAATGTATTTGTTCAGTCACTTCCATCCCCTCTGTTTGGAGGATAACTGTATTACTATGGCTAGGTAGGTAACCAAAACCAAGGGCTCTAATAAATCCGTAGCGTGATTAAAGGCAATGTTCCCGCAGTCGCAGAGACTACATTCCCGGTTATTCCTGGTTATGCCTGGTTATTCTTTAAAAGTGCTTTCCTCACCATCTTCAATAAGCATGACACATTCCAAAAAATATAGAACTAAGAACAGATATAGCCCTTGGTTCATTCCAGACTTGACTGCTCTTGACCAGCACAAAAACATCCTGTGGCGTACTGCAATAGCATCGAATAGCCCCCGCAATATGCAACTTTTCAGGGAAGTTAGGAACCAATATACACAGGCAGTTAGGAAAGCAAAGGCTAACTTTTTCAAACAGAAATTTGCACCTTGTAGCACAAACTCCAAAAAGTTCTGGGACACTGTAAAGTCCATGGAGAATAAGAGCACCTCCTCCCAGGTGCCCACTGCACTGAGGCTAGGAAACACTGTCCCCACCGATAAATGTACGATAATCGAGAATTTCAATAAGCATTTTTCTACGGCTTTCCACCTGGCTACCCCTACCCCGGTCAATAGCTCTGCACCCCCCACAGAAACTTGCCCAAGCCTCCCCATTTCTCCTTCACCCAAATCCAGATAGCTGATGTTCTGAAAGAGCTGCAAAATCTGGACCCCTACAAATCAGCTGGGCTAGACAATCTGGACCCTGTCTTTGTAAAATTAATTACTGGAGTGGAGTCTTATATCTCCCTCACTAACTTTAAGTGTCAGCTGTCAGAGCAGCTTACCGAACATTGCCCCTGTACACAGCCCATCTGTAAATAGCCTACCCAACTACCTCATCCCCATATTGTTATTGTTTTTGTTTTCTCCTTTGCACCCCAGTATCTCTACTTGCACATTCATCTTCTGCACATCTATCACTCCAGTGTTTAATTGCTAAATTGTAATTATTTCGCCACTATGGCCTATTTATTGCCTTACCTCCCTAATCTTACTACATTTGCACACACTGTATATAGACATTTCTATTGTGTTATTGACTGCACATTTGTTTTTCCCATGTGTAACTCTGTGTTGTTTGTGTCACACAGCTTTGCTTTATCTTTGCCAGGTCACAGTTGTAAATGAGAACTTGTTCTCAATTGGACTACCTGATTAAATAAAGGTGAAATAAAAAAATGGTAAACGCTGCAAATGTCGGCTCAGTCGGAAATTATCTTTACATTTTAACGTGGCTCTTCCGCGATACTTTGGTGATACGGATTTAATCTAGCACCCCATCTAGCGGTCTCTCCTTGTCTGTAGACTGCTTGCCAGCCTAAGGAAACAAACAAAAATGTAATTTTGTGATTTGGGTGAACTATCCCTTTAACCCTGTCAATCACACAAATCTTGCAGTGAGTTCTGAGAAAAATAATTACTTCTTTACCACAAAACCTAGAGAAGGGCCAAAGGATGTGTGTGGATTCAACATACCTGCAGATGTTCAAATCTAGAACGACGGTGTCCATAGCTGTGCCAGGGATGGTCTTTGCTCTGTAGGTTTTTGTGCACTCTGTGATAAACACACACACAGAGAGAGAGAAATGCGTCATATGACCTCCCCCATAGAGAAACTGTGCAGTCATGGGGTAGAAGCTGCTTTGTGGGGTTATGTTATTGTAACAGCAGATGCTTGAGAATGTTTCAGCAGACAGCGTCATTTATACTTCCTTCATACTGTATTGGTGGGCAAAAATACATCCAACTTTGAGGAAAAGGCTTGTTTTTGGAAGCAGGGAAGCAAACAGTAGTCTAGTCTTTGGTCTGTCTTTGGTAGACAGATGTGGCGAAGTCTGTTGCAAGTTGTAAGTGTAGAACAGTAGTGGTCATATAACATTTTAGCTACATTGGTGGGGCATTGTAGCCCTACAATGTAAAGTACTTTGAAACCTAGTGAAATAAATACTGTATCATGTAAATGCAATTCATGATCATTATCTTTCAGGTGTCTTGTATGATTACATTGAATTGATGAGTGTGCCCATCTAAAGTCAAATAGTTATGTATGGACTAGCTTGTTATTGCTTGTGTGGGAATGCTGTGTGGCAATATACTGTATGCCAAGAAAAATCTGTCAAATCCATTTGATTCATTATTGAGAATACGTTTCACTATGACCTGCCCTGCCTTTACACTGTAGTGCATTGAGACAACAATAGCTGATTTTTTCACATGCAATGCATAGACATAGGCAAGTGTGTGCTAATTATTGACACATATCTACAGGCTTCTGAGGGCTAAGCTGTTGCCTTAATTCAAATGCAATGATACACCATTTTAAAGTGACTTTTATTAGCCTGTAGAACAACCACAAGTTTCATCACAGTGAAAATAACTCAAATCAAATCAAATTTTATTGGTCACATACACATGGTTAGCAGATGTTATTGCGAGTGTAGTGAAATGCTTGTAAACTTCAGCTGTACTTGCAGTGGTTGAGAGTCACTTAAACTCGGCACCCAGAACAGAATCTCGCCGTCTAATATTTAAATGTTAAAGTCTGTCACAAGAGACTAAAAGTCACTCTAACCAAAGGTTGGGCATACAGTAGAAGTTACCTTGGTGAACCTCTATCTATTACACAGTGCCAACAAAACACCAGGTCAAAGCAGGAACATCATCCCGGTAAGAAATACAGACAATTTAACTCAGCCACGACCAATCGCAAGCACAATTCACCACCTCAATACACAGTATATGGACTTCAGTCTAAACTGCCTCTAAAAGCCATGAAAGTCTTCGGAAAAAGTGCTTGGCTTGGAGAGAAAGAGAGAGAGCGTGAGAGACTAAGGAAATGGGTAGCAAGAATGTGGAATTACAACTATTTTTGATTCCTGTCCAGTAACTATTTACATTGCAGTCAACCGTCTGTGACATCAGAAGGCAGACTTTATAAATGAATGGAGAGAGGCAGGCAGTTTGCTAACACACAGCATTAATGGCATCGCGGCTTTCTTGAGGAGATAGAGCGACAAGAGAGAGTGAGAGAGAACTGGCTAACCCCTGAAGATGGACCGAAGAGATGCTACGCTCCTTGGTTCCCTGCTGTTGTGTATCATCACTCAGGTGAGGGTTGACAAGCTCAAGAATTTCCTTAAGAATTCAAGTTGTCAAACATCTTTCATTTGTCAAAGTAAGCTTGTGATATTTTGGGGAAGAAATGGAATTTAATGTTTGAGGGACGTCATGGGATGATGAACTTGTTTGCAACATACTGTATGCACTTGTTTTTGGTAAGTGAATAGTATATGGTGGTTCACAAACTGATACTAAACGTTATCAATACAAATAAAAAACATCCATATACACTATCAGTGGAGGCTCCTCAGAGGAAGAAGGGGAGGACCATTCTCCTCAGTGAATTTCAGTAAAATAAAAATAGTGAAACAATAAAAAAGTTATCCTTTTTAGATAAAACTATACTAAATATATTCACGTCACCAAATAATTGATTAAAACACACTGTTTTTCAATGTAGCTCTACAGTAGCCTCAACAGCACTCTCTGGGGTAGCACCATGGTGTTGCCGGGGTACAGCTAGTTTCTGTCCTCCTCTGGGTACATTGACTTCAATACAAAAACGAGGAGGCACATGGTGCTCACCCCATACCTTAGACTTGCACAGTAATTATGACAACTTCCGGAGGACATCCTCCAAACTATCAGAGCTCTTGCAGCATGAACTGACATGTTGTCCACCCAAACAAAGGATCAGAGAATGAATTTAGCACTGAAAGCATAAGCTACAGCTAGGTAGCACTGCAGTGCATAAATTGTGGTGACTAGTTGACTCAAAGAGAGAGAAAGACAGAAGCAAGAAAGAGAGAGAGAGAGAAAGCTAGCTATATTTTGTTGTATTTTTTTTAACTTTCACTTACTTAGCTAGTGAATGCAGCTAGCTAGTTTAGCCTACTCAAACATCCGGCTCCAACAGAAAGGGATGCTATGTTAGCTGGCTATGGCTATTCAACGTTGAAACTCTTCCAAGTCAAGGTAAGCTTTTGGTTTTATTAATTTATTGCCACCAGGGCCCGAAGGTGTAACTGCTAAACTGCTTGCTTACTATACACTGTACTGCATGATTGAAGCAGGTTTACTAATGCCTTAGTTCTAGTAGGTATGTTGACTATGACGTTAGCTAATATGGTGACAATGATGTAGGCTGTGTGTAGTGGTTAGCGGTTATGGTATGAAAGTTTAGCTTGGAAAGGTTTCTTCGCCTGGTCACAGACAGCTGTTGTGTTGTACACTGAAGTCCACAAGCGAATGGAAATGGTGAGAGGAGGACAGCGCGTAAATGCGAGAAGGAATTATACAATGAACAAAGTGATCATGCTGTTTTTATGTGTGCTGCTATGAAAGTGAACTGTATTTGTGGGTGATCAGGGGTGTATTTATTCCACCAATTCAGTTGAAAAAACATTTCTTAAACGGAAGCAAATAGAAAGAAACGGGGATAAACAGACTTGAATTTGTCCAATCGAAACTCTTGTTTGCAACTGTTGGACTAATGATTACACCCTAGATCAGTTAGATGCAGGCAAGAGTGTGCAAGGTGGTATTGAATGTGTCACTGTCTGTCACCTTGATTACAAAAACATTTCTGTAGTCCTGTGCACCTGCGCTGTAAACTTTCATTCATAGGCTAAGTTGTCGCAACCTCATGATGGGTAAAGTTATAATGTACATTAGTAGCCTAAACCTGTCGATGTTACATTGAGCTGGGTGAATGGAATATGAAGGACAGTCATCCAATATGCTGTAATAGAATTAAGGCCATGCTCATTAAAAAAAAAGTGTTCTCCCTCATCTTAAACGGCACCGAACACCACTGATACACATCAATTATACACCAATATATACATCAATATTCACATCAATACACTAAAAGCAAAACACAATCATAGAAAACAAACACATTTTTCTGTAAAAAGGTCCTCAATCAGCCTTTAGAATTGCCCTAGAGGCACCAATTCAACCAATTTTAGAGAGCGCTGGAGATTACAAGTATGGTGCAATTTTTTTTTATTTACATAAGTCACTGGAGATTGAAGGGATTTCCGGAGTTAGCCATCCCTGAGACCGGGTCTAGTATCTTGTATGTCGATTAGCAAACAATAAGATAAGGTAAGGTGGAAGTTTATGCAGGAGGGCTTTAAAAACATAAAGAGTACAATGCGTTTGCACTGCAGGAGGGCAGTATTTTACCAGAATTATCAAAATAATCGCATCAACAGGATTTGAATGTTTAGTCCATAGTGTTGCTTGATTGGTGGTTAGGCTATTAGCTGAACAAAATTAGGCTACATGAAAAAAGTGCAATACTGTTACTATAACTGTGTTTGTTAGTGCTGGGTTTCAGTGAATGTATTTAAATCACAAAGCTTATCTGCATTTCCTGCAGGGAAAAAAAGTGATCAAATTAAGATTCAACATAAATTTAAGTGATGCTATGAATGACCAGCATACAGTTTTTCTGCGTAATATGTGTGCAATATATCCTATGATGTTCATGGTTAAAAAATTCCAGGTTAGAGGATTCCCTTGCATTTTATTCCCTGCTGATTCCGGAATACCTCCAATTGGGATTTTGGGAAGCTGTAAGGATTTTAACCCTACAGGTTATACAAACAAGTACAGTAACATTTATAGTACAGTCACAGACAAAATAGCCTTAACCCCTACAGTCAACAAAAGGCTACCGGTGAAAACTGCAGTCTCACACATATTTTATCCACAAACGCTACTGCAGTTAATCATCCTACTGTCAACCCACATGTGTTAGGTGTGCTGCCAGCTATGCGGGGGCCCGTGTCACAACTGCCCCTGGCCCGCACCACGCTGCCCTCTGGGGGTGCCCACGGTGTTGGATGGGTGCCGCTGCTGCCAGGTGTGCGCCAGACAGGAGGGCGAAGACTGCACGGAGAGGTTTGTGTGTGACAGCCAGCAGGGCCTGCAGTGTGACTACAGCGCCAGCTACCCCGGTGGTCCTGGAGAGTGTGTCAGTGAGTACAGCGCTACCCTGTTAAACTGGTCCCAGGTCTGTTTGTGCTGTCTTGCCAACTGTGAGATATATCTGTTTGTGGTATCTTGCCAACTGTAAGATCCAACTACAAGACAACAAGGCAGTATAGTTGGCAAGACAGCGCAAACAGATCTGGGACCAGGCGACTACTTTGCCGGTTACAAATACTGTACAAAGCCTCAAAGCATTTCCATTATGTGATCATGATAATGATAATGATAATAAGAACTCAAATGGAGTGAGATGTAAGAGTGTATCCCAGTTTTCAAGCACAGCAAATCTTTGACTAAGATGAATGTTGAATGTTCTATTTCATAGCCATAAATAATAGGAAAAGAGCCAAGTACTTAAGTTATTTAGGATTGGGAACGGCAGCCATGGGTAATAATCCCACAATATCCAGTTGGATACAACAAGTATTGCGACATTGATGTTAATAAAGGGCAGCCATGAGAAGTGTTCAAAAAAGTAAAAAAATGTATGCACTCACTACTGTAAGTCGCTCTGGATAAGTGTCTGCTAAATGACTCAAATGTTATTTTTGTACACATGTCTTCTCCCTAGATTTGACACCACATACAGTGGCAAGAAAAAGTATGTGGACCCTTTGGAAATACCTATTTTTCTGCATAAATTGGTCATAAAATTTGATCTGAGCTTCATCTAGGTCACAACAACAGACAAACATAGTGTGTTTAAATTAATAACACACAAACAATTATATGTTTTCATGTCTTTATTGAACACACTGTGTAAACATTCACAGTGCAGGGTGGAAAAAGTATGTGAACCCTTGGATTTAATAACTGGTTGAGCCCCCATTGGCAGCAATAACCTCAACCAAACGTTTTCTGTAGTTCAAATCAAAAATCAAATCAAATTTATTTTTATATAGCCCTTCGTACATCAGCTGATATTCTCAAAGTGCTGTACAGAAACCCAGCCTAAAACCCCAAACAGCAAGCAAAGCATGTGAAAGAAGCACGGTGGCTAGGAAAAACTCCCTAGGAAAAACTCCCTAGAAAGGCCAAAAACCTAGGAAGAAACCTAGAGAGGAACCAGGCTATGAGGGGTGGCCAGTCCTCTTCTGGCTGTGCAGGGTGGATATTAAAACAGAACATGGTCAAAATGTTAAAATGTTAAAATGTTCATAAATGACCAGCATGGTCAAATAATAATAATCATAGTAGTTGTCGAGGGTGCAACAAGCACGTCCGGTGAACAGGTCAGGGTTCCATAGCCGCAGGCAGAACAGTTGAAACTGGAGCAGCAGCACGGCCAGGTGGACTGGGGACAGCAAGGAGTCATCATACCAGGTAGTCCTGAGGCATGGTCCTAGGGCTCAGGTCCTCCGAGAGAAAGACAGAAAGAGAGAAAGAGAGAATTAGAGAGAGCATATTTAAATACACACAGGACACCGGATAAGACAAGAGAAATACTCCAGATGTAACAGACTGACCCTAGCCCCCCGACACATAAACTACTGCAGCATAAATACTGGAGGCTGAGACAGGAGGGATCAGAAGACACTGTGGCCCCATCCGATGATACCCCCGGACAGGGCCAAACAGGCAGGATATAACCCCACCCACTTTGCCAAAGCACAGCCCCCACACCACTAGAGGGATGTCTCCAACCACCAACTTACCGTCCTAAGACAAGGCCGAGTATAGCCCACAACGATCTCCGCCATGGCACAACCCAAGGGGGGGGGGGGGGGGGGGGCGCCAACCCAGACAGGAAGACCACGTCAGTGACTCAACCCACTCAAGTGACGCACCCCTCCCATGGACGGCATGGAAGAACACCAGTAGGCCAGTGACTCAGCCTCTGTAAAAGGGTTAGAGGCAGAGAATCCCAGTGGAAAGAGGGGAACCGGCAAGGCAGAGACAGCAAGGGCGGTTCGTTGCTCCAGCCTTTCCGTTCACCTTCACACTCCTGGGCCAGACTATACTTAATCATAGGACCTACTGAAGAGATAAGTCTTCAGTAAAGACTTAAAGGTTGAGACTGAGTCTGCGTCTCTCACATTGGTAGGCAGACCATTCCATAAAAATGGAGCTCTATAGGAGAAAGCCCTACCTCCAGCCGTTTGCTTAGAAATTCTAGGGACAATTAGGAGGCCTGCGTCTTGTGACCGTAGCGTACGTGTAGGTATGTACGGCAGGACCAAATCGGAAAGATAGGTAGGAGCAAGCCCATGTAATGCTTTGTAGGTTAGCAGTAAAACCTTGAAATCAGCCCTTGCCTTAACAGGAAGCCAGTGTAGGGAGGCTAACACTGGAGTAATATGATCAAATTTTTTGGTTCTAGTCAGGATTCTAGCAGCCGTATTTAGCACTAACTGAAGTTTATTTAGTGCTTTATCCGGGTAGCCGGAAAGTAGAGCATTGCAGTAGTCCAGCCTAGAAGTAACAAAAGCATGGATTAATTTTTCTGCGTCATTTTTGGACAGAAAATTTCTGATTTTTGCAATGTTACGTAGATGGAAAAAAGCTGTCCTTGAAACAGTCTTGATATGTTCTTCAAAAGAGAGATCAGGGTCCAGAGTAACGCCGAGGTCCTTCACAGTTTTATTTGAGACGACTGTACAACCATCCAGATTAATTGTCAGATTCAACAGAAGATCTCTTTGTTTCTTGGGACCTAGAACAAGCATCTCTGTTTTGTCCGAGTTTAAAAGTAGAAAGTTTGCAGCCATCCACTTCTTTATGTCTGAAACACAGGCTTCTAGCGAGGGCAATTTTGGGGCTTCACCATGTTTCATTGAAATGTACAGCTGTGTGTCGTCTGCATAGCAGTGAAATTTAACATTATGTTTTCGAATGACATCCCCAAGAGGTAAAATATATAGTGAAAACAATAGTGGTCCTAAAACGGAACCTTGAGGAACACCGAAATTTACAATTGATTTGTCAGAGGACAAACCATTCACAGAGACAAACTGATATCTTTCCGACAGATAAGATCTAAACCAGGCCAGAACTTGTCCATGTAGACCAATTTGGGTTTCCAATCTCTCCAAAAGAATGTGGTGATCGATGGTATCAAAAGCGGCACTAAGATCTAGGAGCACGAGGACAGATGCAGAGCCTCGGTCTGACGTCATTAAAAGGTCATTTACCACCTTCACAAGTGCAGTCTCAGTGCTATGATGGGGTCTAAAACCAGACTGAAGCGTTTCGTATACATTGTTTGTCTTCAGGAAGGCAGTCAGTTGCTGTGCAACAGCTTTTTCTAAAATTTTGGAGAGGAATGGAAGATTCGATATAGGCCGATAGTTTTTTATAATTTCTGGATCAAGATTCGGCTTTTTCAAGAGAGGCTTTATTACTGCCACTTTTAGTGAGCTTGGTACACATCCGGTGGATAGAGAGCCGTTTATTATGTTCAACATAGGAGGGCCAAGCACAGGAAGCAGCTCTTTCAGTAGTTTAGTTGGAATAGGGTCCAGTATGCAGCTTGAGGGTTTGGAGGCCATGATTATTTTCATCATTGCGTCAAGAGATATAGTACTAAAACACTTTAGTATCTCCCTTGATCCTAGGTCCTGGCAGAGTTGTGCAGACTCAGGACAATGGAGCTTTGGAGGAATACCCAGATTTAAAGAGGAGTCTGTAATTTGCTTTCTAATGATCATGATCTTTTCCTCAAAGAAGTTCATAAATTTATTACTGCTGAAGTGAAAGCCATCCTCCATTTGCGAAGGCTGCTTTTTAGTTAGCTTTGCGACAGTATCAAAAAGAAATTTCGGATTGTTCTTATTTTCCTCAATTAAGTTGGAAAAATAGGATGATCGAGCAGCAGTAAGGGCTCTTCGATACTGCACGGTACTGTCTTTCCAAGCTAGTCGGAAGACTTCCAGTTTGGTGTGGCGCCATTTCCGTTCCAATTTTCTGGAAGCTTGCTTCAGAGCTCGTGTATTTTCTGTATACCAGGGAGCTAGTTTCTTATGACAGATGTTTTTAGTTTTTAGGGGTGCAACTGCATCTAGGGTATTGCGCAAGGTTAAATTGAGTTCCTCGGTTAGGTGGTTAACTGATTTTTGTCCTCTGACGTCCTTGGGTAGGCAGAGGCAGTCTGGAAGGGCATCAAGGAATCTTTGGGTTGTCTGAGAATTTATAGCACGACTTTTAATGCTCCTTGGTTGGGGTCTGAGCAGATTATTTGTTGCAATTGCAAACGTAATAAAATGGTGGTCCGATAGTCCAGGATTATGAGGAAAAACATTTAGATCCACAACATTTATTCCATGGGACAAAACTAGGTCCAGAGTATGACTGTGGCAGTGAGTAGGTCCAGAGACATGTTGGACAAAACCCACTGAGTCGATGATGGCTCCGAAAGCCTTTTGGAGTGGGTCTGTGGACTTTTCCATGTGAATGTTAAAGTCACCAAAAATTAGAATATTATCTGCTATGACTACAAGATCCGATAGGAATTCAGGGAACTCAGTGAGGAACACTGCATATGGCCCAGGAGGCCTATAAACAGTAGCTATAAAAAGTGAGTGAGTAGGCTGCATAGATTTCATGACTAGAAGCTCAAAAGACGAAAACGTCATTGTTGTTTTTTTTTTTGTAAATTGAAATTTGCTATCGTAAATGTTAGCAACACCTCCGCCTTTGCCGGATGCACGGGGGGTATGGTCACTAATGTAACCTGGGGGTGAGGCCTCATTTAACACAGTAAATTCATCAGGCTTAAGCCATGTTTCAGTCAGGCCAATCACATCAAGATTATTATCAGTGATTAGTTCATTGACTATAACTGCCTTGGAAGTGAGGGATCTAACATTAAGTAACCCAATTTTGAGATGTGAGGTATCACAATCTCTTTCAATAATGGCAGGAATGGAGGAGGTCTTTATACTAGTGAGATTGCTAAAGCGAACACCGCCATTTTTAATTTTGCCCAACCTAGATCGAGGCACAGACACGGTCTCAATGGGGGAAGCTGAGCTGACTACACTGACTGTGCTAGTGGCAGACTCCACTAAGCTGGCAGGCTGGCTAACAGCCTGCTGCCTGGCCTGCACCCTATTTCATTGTGGAGCTAGAGGAGTTAGAGCCCTGTCTATGTTCGTAGATAAGATGAGAGCACCCCTCCAGCTAGGATGGAGTCCGTCACTCCTCAACAGGCCAGGCTTGGTCCTGTTTGTGGGTGAGTCCCAGAAAGAGGGCCAATTATCTACAAATTCTATCTTTTGGGAGGGGCAGAAAACAGTTTTCAACCAGCGATTGAGTTGTGAGACTCTGCTGTAGAGCTCATCACTCCCCCTAACTGGGAGGGGGCCAGAGACAATTAATCGATGCCGACACATCTTTCTAGCTGATTTACACGCTGAAGCTATGTTGCGCTTGGTGACCTCTGACTGTTTCATCCTAACATCGTTGGTGCCGACGTGGATAACAATATCTCTATACTCTCTACACTCGCCAGTTTTAGCTTTAGCCAGCACCGTCTTTAGATTAGCCTTAACGTCGGTAGCCCTGCCCCCTGGTAAACAGTGTATGATCGCTGGATGATTAGTTTTAAGTCTAATACTGCGGGTAATGGAGTCGCCAATGACTAGGGTTTTCAATTTGTCAGAGCTAATGGTGGGAGCCGTCGGCGTCTCAGACCCCACAACGGGAGGAGTAGAGACCAGAGAAGTCTCGGCCTCCGACCCCGACTCGCTTAATGGGGAGAACCGGTTGAAAGTTTCTGTCGGCTGAATAAGCGACACCGGTTGAGCATTCCTACAGCGTTTCCCTCCAGAAGCCATGAGAAAGATGTCCGGCTGCGGGGACCGTGCGAGGGGGTTTATACTAACGTTACTATCTGTACTTACTGGTGGCACAGACGCTGTTTCATCCTTTCCTACACTGAAATTACCCTTGCCTAACGATCGCGTCTGAAGCTGGGCTTGCAGCACAGCTATCCTTGCCGTAAGGCGATCGTTCTCCTGTATATTATAAGTACAACGACTGCAATTAGAAGGCATCATGTTAATGTTACTTAGCTTCGGCTGTTTGAAGTCCTGACGAACCATGTCCAGATAAAACCTCCGGGGATGAATGAAAAAAGTTGAGTGAGGAAAAAAGTTGAGTGAGGGAAAAAGTAAAAATATACGGTAATGAAAAAGTAAAAAACCGTCAGGTATCAAAGTAAGATCGGCAACAAAAACGCACAGCAGCGTAAACAAGTCTGCAAGTTGTGACCGGAAACAGGAAGTGTTTGGGTAGGCAGATAAGACCTGCACAACAGTCAGGAGGAATTTTGGACCATTCCTCTTTACAAAACCGTTTCAGTTCAGCAATATTCTTGGGATGTCTGGTGTGAACTGCTCTCTTGAGGTCATGCCACAGCATCTCAATCGGGTTGAGGTCAGGACTCTTTCTGGGCCACTCCAGAAGGTGTATTTTCTTCTGTTGAAGCAATTCTGTTGTTGATTTACTTCTGCGTTTTGGGCCGTTGTCCTGTTGCATCACCCAACTTCTGTTGAGCTTCAATTGGAGGACAGATGGCTAACATTCTCTTGCAAAATGTCTTGATAAACTTGGGAATTCATTTTTCCGTCGATGATAGCAAGCTGTCCAGGCGCTGAGGCAGCAAAGCAGCCCCCAACCATGATGCTCCCTCCACCATACTTTACAGTTGGGATGTTGGTTTTGATGTTGGTGTGCTGTGCCTTTTTTATCCACACATAGTGTTGTGTGTTCCTCGCAAGCAACTCAACTGAAGGTTTCGTCTGTCCACAGAATATTGGTGCACTTTTGCAAACTTCAGACGTCCAGCAATGTTTTTTGGGGACAGCAGTGGCTTCTTCCGTGGTGTCCTCCCATGAATACCATTCTTGTAAAATTCAGTGTTTTACGTATCGTAGACTCGTCAACAGAGATGTTAACATGTTCCAGAGATTTCTGTAAGTCTTTAGCTGACACTCTAGGATTCTTCTTAATGTCATTGAGCATTCTGCGCTGTGCTCTTGCAGTCATCTTTGCAGGATGGCCACTCCTAGGGAGAGTAGCAACAGTGCTGAACTTTCTCCATTTATAGACAATTTGTCTTACTGTGGAGTGATGACCATCAAGGCTTTTAGAAATACTTTTGTAACCCTTTCCAGCTTTATGCAAGTCGACAAGTCTTAATCTTAGGTTTTCTGAAATCTATTTTGTTCGAGGCATGGTTCACATCAGGCAATGCTTCATGTGAATAGCAAACAAAACATTTGTTTTTTATAGGGCAAGGCAGCTCTAACCAACATCTCCAATCTCGTCTCATTGATTGGACCCCAGGTTAGCTGACTCCTGACTCCAATTAGCTTTTGAAGAAGTCATTAGCCTAGGGGTTCACATACTTTTTCCAACCTACACTGTGAATATTTAAATGATGTATTCAATATAGAGAAGGAAAATACAATAATGTGTGTGTTATTAGTTTAAGCACACTATATTTGTCTATTGTTGTGACTTAGATGAAGATCAGAAGAAATTTGATGACCAATTCATGTAGATATCCAGGTAATTCCAAAGGGTTCACATACGTTTTCTTGCCACTGTATGTTGACACAAGCAAAAATTAAAGCAGAACGCACCAGTGACTCGGTCAATAAAAAAGTGTTCAGATGAAGCAGATGCAAAGCTACAAGACTGTTTTGCTAGCACAGACTGGAATATGTTCCGGGATTCCTCCTATGGCATTGAGGAGTACACCACATCAGTCATTTGCTTCATCAATAAGTGCATCGATGACGTCGTCCCCACAGTGACCGTACGTACATACCCCAACCAGAAGCCATGGATTACAGGCAACATCCGCACTGGGCTAAAGGCTAGAGCTGCCACTTTCAAAGAGCGGCACTCTAACCTGGAAGCTTATAAGAAATCCTGCTATGCCCTTCGACGAACCATCAAACAGGCAAAGTGTCAATACAGGACTAAGATCGAATCGTACAACACCAGCTCCAACGCTCGTCAAATGTGGCAGGGCTTGCAAACCAGTACATACTACAAAGGGAAGCACAGCCAGGAGCTGCCCAGTGACACGAGCCTACCAGATGATCTAAACTACTTCTATTTTCGCTTTGAGGCAAATAACACTGAAACATGCATGAGAGCACCAGCTGTTCCGGATGACTGTGTGATCACGTTCTCCGTACCCGATTTGAGTAAGACCTTTAAACAGGTCCACATTCACAAGGCCGCAGGGCCAGACGGATTACCAGGACTTGTACTGCGAACATGCGCTGACCAACTGGCAAGTGTCTTCACTGACATTTTCAACCTCTCCCTGTCCGAGTCTGTAATACCAACATGTTTCAAGCAGACCACCATCCCTGTGCCCAAGAACACTAAGGTAGCTATGAAGTGCTTTGAAAGGCTGGTCATGGCTCACATCAACACCATTATCCCAGAAACCCTAGACCCACTACAATTTGCATACCGCCCTAACAGATCCACAGATGATGCAATCTCTATTGCACTCCACACTGCCCTTTTCCACCTGGACAAGAGGAACACCTATCTGAGAATACTATTAATTGACTACAGCGCAGCGTTCAACACCATAGTGCCCTCAAAGCTCATCAATAAGCTAAGGACCCTGGGACTAAACACCTCACTCTGCAACTGGATCCAGGACTTCCTGACGGGCCGCCCCCAGGTGGTAAGGGTAGGTAACAACACATCCGCCATGCTGATCCTCAACACAGGGGCCCCTCAGGGGTGCATGCTCAGTCCCCTCCTGTACTCCCTGTTCACTCATGACTGCACTGCCAGGCACGACTCCAACACCATCATTAAGTTTGCCGATGACACAACAGTGGTAGGCCTGATCACCGACAACGACGAGACAGCCTATATGGAGGAGGTCAGAGACCTGGCCGTGTGGTGCCAGGACAACAACCTCTCCCTCAACATGATCAAGACAAAGGAGATGATTGTAGACTACAGGAAAAGGAGGACCGAGCACGCCGCCATTCTCATCGACGGGGCTGTAGTGGAGAAGGTTGAGAGCTTTAAGTTCCTTGGTGTCCACATCACCAACAAACTATCATGGTCCAAGCACACCAAGACAGTTGTGAAGAGGGCACAATAAAACCTATTCCCCCTCAGGAGACAGGAGAATGGAGAAAGATTTGGCATGGGTCCTCAGTCCTCGATGGTGCAGTTCTACAGCTGCACCATCGAGAGCATCCTGACTGGTTGCATCACTGCCTGATATGGCAACTGCTCGGCCTCTACAGAGGGTAATGCGTACAGCCCAATATATCACTGGGGCCAAGCTTCCTTCCATCCAGGATCTCTATACCAGGCGGTGTCAGAGGAAGGCCCAAATACATTGTCAAATACTCCAGCCACCCTCGTCATAGACTGTTCTCTCTGCTACCGCAAGGCAAGCGGTACCGGAGCGCCAAGTCTAGGTCCAAGAGGCTTCTAAACAGCTTCTGCCCCCAAGCCATAAGACTCCTGAACATCTAATCAAATGGCTACCTAGACTATTTGCATTGCCCCCACCCCTATTTTACGCCGCTGCTACTCTCTGTTATCATCTATGCATAGTCACTTTAATAACGTTACCTACATGTACATATTACCTCAATTACCTCGACTAACTGGTTCCCCCGCACATTGTCTCTGTACTGGTACCCCTTGTATATAAGTCTCGCTATTGTTATTTTACTGCTGATCTTTCAGTACTTGTTACTTTTATTTCTTATTCTTCTTCATATTTTTTAAACTGCATTGTTGGTTAGGGGCTTGTAAGTAAGCATTTCACTGTAAGGTCTAAACCTGTGGTATTCTGCGCATTGTGAGTAATGCAATGTGATTTATTTTGTTTTGAGCCGCTTCACCTAAAACTCAGGAAAAAAAGAAACATTCCTTTTTCAGGACCCTGTCTTTCAAAGATATTTTGTAAAAATCCCCAAAACTTCACAGATCTTCATTGTTAAGGGTTTAAACACTGAGATGCCCAGGGTCCCTGCTCATCTGCGTGAACGTGCCTTAGGCATGCTGCAAGGAGGTATGAGGACTGCAGATGTAATGCAATGTCCGTACTGTGAGATGCCTAAGACAGGGTTACAGGGAGACAAGACGGACAGCTGATCGTCCTCGCAGTGGCAGACCACGTGTAACAACACCTACACAGGATCGGTACATCCGAACATCACACCTGCGGGACAGGTACAGGATGGCAACAACTGCCCGAGATACACCAGGAACACACAATCCCTCCATCAGTGCTCAGACTGTCCACAATAGGCTGAGAGAGGCTGGACTGAGGGATTGTAGGCCTGTTGTAAGGCAGGTCCTCATCAGACATTACCGGCAACAGCATCGCCTATGGGCACAAACCCACCGTTGCTGGACCAGACAGGACTGGAAAAAAGTGCTCTTCACTGACGAGACGCGGTTTTGTCTTACATGGGGTGATGGTCGGATTCGTGTTTATTGTCGAAGGAATGAGCATTACACCGAGGCCTGTACTCTGGAGCTGGATACTTTGGAGGTGGAGGGTCCGTCATGGTCTGGGGCGGTGTGTCACAGCATCATTGGACTGAGCTTGTTGTCATTGCAGGCAATCTCAACGCTGTGTGTTACAGGGAAGACATCCTCCTCCCTCATGTGGTACCCTTCCTGCAGGCTCATCCTGACATGACCCTCCAGCATGACAATGCCACCAGCCATACTGCTCGTTCTGTGCGTGATTTCCTGCAAGACAGAAATGTCAGTGTTCTGCCATGGCCAGTGAAGAGCCCGGATCTCAATCCCATTGAACACGTCAGGGACCTATTGGATCGGAGGGTGAGGGCTAGGGCCATTCCCCTCAGAAATGTCCGGGAACTTGCAGGTGCCTTGGTGGAAGAGCAGCAAGAACTGGGAAATCTGGTGCAGTCCATGCGGAGGAGATGCACTGCAGTACTTAATGTAGCTTTTGGCCACACCAGATACTGACTGTTACTTTTGATTTTGACCCACCCTTTGTTCAGGGACACATTATTCAATTTCTGTAAGTCACATGTCTGTGGAACTTGTTCAGTTTATGTCTCCGTTGTGAATCTTGTTATGTTCATACAAATATTTACACATGTTAAGTTTGCCGAAAATAAACGCAGTTGACAGTAAGAGGACGTTTCTTTTTTTGAGTTTACTTAACTGATCAAAGTTCACTCTCTCACTTCCCCATCTGTCTCCCCATCTATTCCTCTCTCTGTGACCAGGCCAGAACATGCTGGGATGTGAACTGAACGGCATGCACTTCGAGGAGGGCCAGACATTCCAGCCGTCGTGTGCACAGCTGTGCCACTGCCTGGGTGGTGGGGTGACCTGTGTGCCACTGTGCAGCGATGACCTACAGGTTCCTGCCGCAGCCAACTGCCCCAACCCTCAGCTAGTGCGCCAGCCTGGGAGGTGCTGCAGGGAGTGGGTCTGTGAAAGCCTGGACAACAACATTTACCCAGACACTATGGCTGCAGGTACAGTACTCGATAGGCAAAAATGTGAAAATAATACTTTGATTAGGAAGGATTAATAGTAATCATTTATTACATTTGTAAATCGCTTATCATTTTACAAGAATAGTCTCAAAGTGAATAAAGTAAAAAGATAAAATGGAGAAATAGTAAAAAAACAAAAAATGATATAATTCGGAAAGTATTCAGACCCCTTGACTAGCAATGATAGGAGAGACCATGTGAGGATATGACAGAGCCAAGTGACTTGGTGTATAGTGAGAATAGGAGAGGGCCTATAACTGAGCCCTGGGGGACACCAGTGGTGAGAGCACGTGGTGCGGAGACGGATTCTCGCCACGCCACCTGGTAGGCGCGACCTGTCAGGTAGGACGCAATCCAAGAGTGAGCCGCGCCGGAGATGCCCAACTCGGAGAGGGTGGAGAGGAGGATCTGATGGTTCACAGTATCAAAGGCAGCAGATAGGTCTAGAAGGATGAGAGCAGAGGAGAGAGAGTTAGCTTTAGAAGTGTGGAGAGCCTCCATGACACAGAGAACAGCAGTCTCAGTTGAATGACCAGTCTTGAAACCTGACTGATTTGGATCAAGAAGGTCATTCTGAGAGAGATAGCAAGAGAGCTGGCCAAGGACGGCACGTTCAAGAGTTTTGGAGAGAAAAGAAAGAAGGGATACTGGTCTGTAGTTGTTGACATTGGAGGGATCGAGTATAGGTTTTTTGAGAGGGGTGCAACTCTCGCTCTCTTGAAGACGGAAGGGACGTAGCCAGCGGTCAAGGATGAGTTGATGAGCGAGGTGAGAAGGTCTCCGGAAATGGTCTGGAGAAGAGAGGAGGGGATAGGGTCAAGCGGGCAGGTTGTTGGGTGGCCGGCCGTCACAAGTCGCAAGATTTCATCTGGAGAGAGAGGGGAGAAAGAGGTCAAAGCATAGGGTAGGGCAATGTGAGCAGGACCAGCGGTGTCATTTGACTTAACAAACGAGGATCGGATGTCGTCAACCTTCTTTTGAAAATGGTTGACGAAGTCATCCGCAGAGAGGGAGGAGGGGGGGGGGAGGAGGATTCAGGAGGGAGGAGAATGTGGCAAAGAGCTTCCTAGGGTTAGAGGCAGATGCTTGGAATTTAGAGTAGTAGAAAGTGGCTTTAGCAGCAGAAACAGAGGAAGAAAATGTAGAGAGGAGGGAGTGAAAAGATGCCAGGTCCGCAGGGAGGCTAGTTTTCCTCCATTTCCGCTCGGCTGCCCGGAGCCCTGTTCTGTGAGCTCGCAATGAGTCGTCAAGCCACGGAGCAGGAGGGGAGGACCGAGCCGGCCGGGAGGATAGGGGACATAGAGAGTCAAAGGATGCAGAAAGGGAGGAGAGGAGGGTTGAGGAGGCAGAATCAGGAGATTGGTTGGAGAAGGATGGAGCCAAGGGAAGAGGGGCCAGATGGAAGCCAATCCTCAGTAAAAAGCACAACAGCCTGGTTGGAGTTTGCCAATAGGCACCTAAAGGACTCTCAGAGCATGAGAAACAATATTCTCTGGTCTGATGAAACCAAGATGGAACTCTTTGGCCTGAATGCCAAGCTTCACGCCAGGAGGACACCGGGCACCATCCCTACGGTGAAGCATGTTGGTGGCAGCATCATGCAGTGGGGATGTTTTTCAGCAGGAGTGACTGGGAGACTAGTCAGGATTGAGGGAAAGATGAATGGAGCAATGTACAGAGAGATCTTTGATGAAAACCTGCATCAGAGCGCTCAGGACCTCAGACTGGGGCGAAGGTTCACCTTCCAACAGGACAACGGGACTTAGCACACAGCCAAGACAATGTAGGAGTGGTTTCGGGACAAGTCTCTGAATTTCCTTGAGTGGCCCAGGCAGAGCCCGGACTTGAACCCGATCTATTAACTCTGGAGAGACCTGAAAATAGCTGTGCAGCAACGCTCCCCATCCAACCTGACTGAGCTTGAGAGGATCTGCAGAGAATGAGAAAACTCCCCAAATACAGGAGTGCCAGGCTTGTAACGTCATACCCAAGAAGGCTCAAGGCTGTAATCGCTGCCAAAGGTTCTTTGACAAAGTACTGAGTAAAGGGTCTGAATACTTATGTAAATGTAATATTTCAGTTTTTTTATTTTATTTTATAAATTTGCAAAGATTTCTAAAAACCTGTTTTTGCTTTGTCATTATGGGATATTGTGTGTTGATGAGGGAAAAAAGGATTTAATCAATTTCAGAATAAGACTGTAACGTAACAAAATGTGGAAAAAGTCAAGGGGTCTGAATATTTTCCGAAGGCACTGTATATATGAAATTTGTCCTGAAGACGCGAAATGTCTTGCAATGTGAGATCGGGTTGCCAAAATGTGCAATCAGGTTCCAAGATGCTGGGCTCATTCACTCATGACAATTGCAACATTCCCTCGACATTGTGGCGTCCTATAAATCATAATTTGGTTCAATTATGACTTATAGGACACAACAACCTTGAGGGTTAAGTCGAGGCATAACGTTTTGAATGTCTCACACGGGAATGCCTCACTCCCCCTTGCAAGCAACTCTTCTACAACTCTGCTGTCCTCGCATGGACAAATTCCACAACGCCTCCCAACTGCATACTGTAACTACCTTGTACAAACATTTTGAAAAGAAACCTAAAGCTGGTGATCAGGCTGAACTTTCCATTGTCTGTCCATTTTGTTTACAAGAACAATATTTTTGAAGAAATTTACAGGTTGTCAAAGTATATATTTTTTTGCATCTACAGATAATCTTGCGGAGACATTTAAAATAAAGTGGTCCCAATATAAATATTTATTTTTCTTTTATTTTCTTTTACATTTATTTTAAATACTTAAAGGGATACTTTGGGATTTTGGCAATGATGCCTTTTATCTACTTCCCCAGAGAGCTGAACTCATGGATACCATTTTTAAGTTGATGTGTCCAGTATGGTAGTTTCACGATCCAATGCAAACTAGCATTAGCGCAATGACTGGAAGTCTATTGGTATCTGCTAGCATGCCAGTGATTGCGCTAATGCTAGTTAGCATTGGCTCTTGAAACTACCTTTAACACCCTTCATACTGGACACATAAAAATGGTATCTACAAATTCATCTGACTCTGGGGATGTGGATAAATGACATAATTGCCAAAATCCCAAAGTATCCCTTTAACTACAAATTTATAATTTTGAGTTACAGATCACAGTAACAAAATAGAGAATCCCTTGGTCAAAATGTTGAAAATATTTAGCAACAACTTGGCGTGACGTTAAAGTCTTGAAGTAACTTAGGTGATGCAGTGCGATTTACTGCTTGTTTGCCAGGATAAAACATCTTCAAGTGCACAACACAGAGGAATTTGGATGTATCACTGATCTTTAATAAGATTTACCTATCGGCCTCACAGCCTTGGTCAGAGCTTTGACGAAGATCAGTGACACTATTAAGAGCAGTGTGCGGTTTCCTTTTCCCCTCAACTATTTCCTTTTTGACAAAAGGGTGCAGTTTAATTGAACCTGCATGGCAGTGTTTACACAGTAGCATTCAGAGGGCAAAATAACATAATGGAATCGTTTTTTTAATACTATTAATAACAGGTAGACTATTGTTTTGGAGTAACCCTTTAATTGAAGCACTCATTATACCTTCATAAAATACCAGCTTTATGAATGTTACAGTATCATTAAAAAAAGTTCTTAATAACAATGTTCTTAACACATGTTATGAATGGTTTCATAAAGGTGTTATGAATGCCTTATGTAAGTAAAGTGTTACCCTTTTTTGTAGCTAACCTGTTGATGCTTCAACGGAAGACACGTGTGTGCAAGGAGTAGTCACATCATACAAATAGGCAGGATGTATTGAATCCAGAAGTCACATATATTTAAGAATTTAAAACCACAATATTCATATTTAATGGACAAGAAATGTACATAACATTTCCTTTGTGTGTAATAGCATAGCCATATCAATATCCTCACATAACGAACCCAATGAGTATACAAATGGACTAACAGCATCACATTGCCCTTGTCTTTCAACACTACCCAGTGGAGAGACCACTAGAGCGGGAGAGGGTGCGTCAGGGATTTCGTGGTGATGGTGGTGGGGCTCAGTCTCCAGGCCAGGGCCTGAACTCCAACTGCATTGAGCAGAGCACAGACTGGAGCCCCTGCTCCAGCAGCTGTGGCCCAGGTGTCTCCACCCGCAGCTCAAACAAGAACTGGGCCTGCCGCCCGCAGACCCAAACCAGACTGTGCCAAGTCAGGCCATGCCAGGCCACTGCCGTGCCTCGCAGCAGGTCGCATGTGGTGAGTGGGAGCAGCGGTCTCCGCCTTTCTTTACCTCAAACACTCTCAAACACTTTGCAAATACTCTTACTGCTGTCTGGCCATATTGTTTTCGAGGTTAGTTGAGGTAGAATGAATTGCCACTTGAGGTGGGTGGACAGTTTGGCCATTAGAAATGTTTTGCTTTCATTCTTGTACCTCACTTTTTGGCAAATGGGATGAATTACTTGATATAATTTACATTGTACCTTTTCTTAGATACAGCATTGACCATAAATGTGTGCCATCAGAATAACTGCATTATGAAGAATTGTATTGAGAGTTGTCAAAATGTCCTAATATTTCAATGTCCATGTAGATCAACTAAAAGTTGAAATAAGAGATCATTTAAAATCATTCAATGTTTTTAATTGAAGTCCACTGTTATGTGTATTGCAGGGAACGGGTGCCTGCGATAGCAGCTTCAGGTCTCCCGTGCCCATTCATCTGGAGCACCAGGGCTGTTTGAGCATGTGGGCCTACAGGTTCCGGTTCTGTGGCCTGCAGTGTCTGGAAGGCCGCTGCTGCAGCCCCTACCGCACCAGGACCGTCAGCATGGCCTTCCGCTGCCCCCAGGGCAGGATGATCCACCAGCAGGTGATGATGATTGAGTCCTGCTCCTGCCACCACTACAATTGTCCCCAGTCCCCATTCACAGCCTACAGGAGAGCCATTCCCTGGCTTTAGAGTATAGGACCATGGAGAGTGAAATAGCCAGAGATGGGCAGGACCTGTCAGTGAAGATACTGGACAATGACATACGAATAGGAATCGAAGGGTAGGGTGGGATTCAATCAAACTTGCACTGTGGGAAAAAACACATGGTTCCTGCGCTGTTGAAAAAGCACCATTAGTTTAACACAGTAAATATAGTCAAATGCTTTGCATTGATTAGAATATGTGTAAAAACAGTGTTAACAATTTCTGCAGTGCATGTTTGATTGAATTTCATCCTCTATTTGATTTTGAATATTGATTAGGGCCATTTAATTTAAATGAATACCTCCATCATCAAGATTCTTAGAAAAGGTGTGTGTGTGTGAGAGAGGGAGAACGAGAGAGAGAAAAAGAGGAAGAGAGAGAGAGAGGATGAGTGACTAGTTGATTGATTGATGCATGGTGGTGGATGGAGGTGGAGGCCTATTGCGGCCGTTTCGGTTACCTCAAAGTAAACATGGAACTGAATGTACAGTAGGTAGTTACTGTAAGTAAGAATAGGTTGGTGTCAACTCCAAGTGACCTTCATGTGCAAGCTTAGCTGTCAGTCATCATTTCAGTAAACTGTAAGTATTAGGTTATCAGTCAAATATTTTTTTCAGTAATATTGTTATTATGCTATGTTACAATGAGCATAAAGACACCTGAATTACTGTCTTGTAGATTGGTATGGTTAATAATTAAAACATCATCAATTAAATATTGAAATTCTCACATTCATGCCTTAATAGCCTATTCACACTGGGCACACACTGGTTGAATCAACATTGTTTCAATGTCATTTGTCAACCTATTGTGACGTGGACTCTACATGAAAAACACATTTGGATTAGTAAAAAGTAATCAACCATTACTATTTTCATTTTATTTCAACCAGCATTGTAAACATTAAAATTAGAGTAAGACGTAAACTTAAATACAACGACTTAACCTGATTCACAGGTTGTTACGCCAGTCTAATTTCAACATAATCATCAGAACTATGTAAACATTGAAATTGTTTTGGAAATTCCACATCAAAAATCTTTTTCATCCTATGCTCATGCATTCGGAAAGTATTCAGACTCCTTGGACTCAGCCAGAGCCCAAGGGGTCTGAATAGAGTGTGCAAAGCTGTCATCAAGGCAAAGGGTGGCTACTTGGAAAAATCTAAAATCTAAAATATATATATTTATATACCGTAAATTCCGGACTATAAGCCGCAACTTTTTTCCCAGGCTTTGAACCTCGCGGCTTAAACAATGACGCGGCTAATATATGGATTTTACCCGCTTTCAATTTTTTTTTTTTTTTCAAAAAAACACATTCTGTGACGTGCTCAGTTTTTTGGCAGCATGAAGCTTTCATTAGACCAATGAAATTGCCGAACGGGTTAAGGTCAAACAACTTTTTTGTTTACTGTATAGATTAAATCAAGCGCTCTCAAATTTCCCATCATTCTGATTACGGTAGTCATTTTGTCACCCTCATCATGGAAAAGACACGGAGAAATGCATATGATGCAGCTTTCAAGTTGAAGGCGATTGATCTGGCTGTTGGAAAAGGAAATAGAGCTGCTGCACGGGAGCTTGGTCTTAATGAGTCGATGATAAGACGTTGGAAACAGCAGCGTGAGGAATTGACTCAGTGCAAAAAGACAACTAAAGCTTACTGCTATTTTTTTTTTGTTACAAGCCGTGTTTCGTTAAAGCCTATTTATTATTGTTACAAGCCGTGTTTCGTTAAAGCCTATTTATTTTTGTTACAAGCCGTGTTTCGTTAAAGCCTGTGTAAAGTTCATTTGTTTCAATACCTTCCCTGTAGCTCAGCTGGTAGAGCCTGGTGTTTGCACGCATGGTGTTTGCAACGCCAGGGTTGTGGGTTCGATTCCCATGGGGGGCCAGTATGGGGAAAAAAAATGTATGAAATGAAATGTAAGTTGCTCTGGATAAGAGCGTCTGCTAAATGACTAAAATGTAAATGTAATGTACCGGTAGGCACCTGCGGCTTATAGACATGTGCGGCTTATTTATGTTCGAAAAAATTAAATTCAGTGGGTGCGGCTTATATTCAGGTGCGCTTAATAGTCCGGAAATTACGGTATATATATATTTTAACACTTTTTTGGTTACTACATGATTCCAAATGTGTTATTTCATAGTTTTGATATCTTCGTTATTATTTTACATTGTAGAAAATATGAGTAGGTGTTTCCAAACTTTTGACTGGTACTGTAAGTACTCAGTACTTTGTTAAAGCACCTTTGGCAGCGATTACAGCCCAAGTCTTCTTGGGTATGACGCTACAAGCTTGGCACACCTGTATTTGGGGAGTTTCTCCTATTCTTCTCTGCGGATCCTCTCAAGCTCTGTCAGGTTGGATGGGGAGCATCACAGCACAGCTATTTTCAGGTCTCTCCAGCGATGTTTGATCATGTTCAAGTCCGGGCTCTGGCTGGGCCACTTAAGGACATTCAGACACTTGTCCTGAAGCCACTCCTGCGTTGTCTTGACTGTCTGAACCTTTGCACCAGTCTGAAGTCCTGAGCTCTCTGGAGAAGGTTTTCATCAAGGATCTCTCTGTACTTTGTTCCGTTCATCTTCCTCTCGATCCTGTCTCCCAGTCCCTGCCGCTTAAAAACATCCCCACAGCATGATGCTGCCACCAGCACGCTTGGTGGAGTGCTGCAGAGATGGTTGTCCTTCTGGAATGTTCTCCCATCTCCACAGACAAACTCTGGAGCTCTGTCAGAGTGACCATCAGGTTCTTGGTCACCTCCCTGACCAAGTCCCTTCTGCCCTGATTGCTCAATTTGGCCAGGCGGCCAGTTCTAGTTTGCCTCTTGGTGGTTCCAAACTTCTTCCATTTAAGAATGATGGAGGCCACCGTAGTGGTTAATTTCTGTGTTATCAATGAGGAGAGACAAACTTATCACACAAGTCAGAGTTATACTTAAACTGAATCTTTATTAGTGAGAGCTCTGCAATAGCGATGGCTGGTCGACGAACCACCCTCAGATGATTCGTTGAGAGCCCCGACACAAAGGATACAAAGACCTTTTTATAGCAAAGATACACCCCCTTAGTCTACATAGCAAACAACAGATGTGTGGAATGGGTCCGAAGGTGAGACTTGATAATTGAGAAAGGAGTATCCCCCAGCCAGATAGCATTTGCTATGAAGACTGTTCTTATTGTACAGAGTTTGGCCCCTAAGACAAGGCTCAGATCACGTCCCTGGTACTTCATAGTACATAAACACCAACTCATTCTATGGCATAAATCAACTGTCAACTCCAGATACCCCTATCTCAAGTAAAACCCATGTCCTTGATCACACGCCTAGACGAGCTCACAGAGGAGAGTGAGCATCTAAGTCATACACAATCCCAGGATAGGTGCAACATCAGAGATGCAGCTGAGTTCAATTTCAAGTCTCATAGCAAAGGGTCTGAATACTTATTTAAATAAGGTATTTCTGTTTTAGATTTTTTATAAATTTGCAAAAATGTCTAAAAACCTGTTTTTGCTTTGTCATTATCAATCAATCACATTTATTTATAAAGCCCTTCTTACATCAGCTGATATCTCAAAGTGCTGTACAGAAACCCAGCCTAAACCCCAAACAGCAAGCAATGCAGGTGTAGAAGCACGGTGGCTAGGAAAAACTCCCTAGAAAGGCCAGAACCTAGGAAGAAACCTAGAGAATAACCAGGCTACGAGTTGTGGCCAGTCCTCTTCTGGCTGTGCCGGGGGGAGATTAACAGAACATGGCCAAGATGTTCAAATGTTCATAGGTGACCAGCAGGGTCAAATAATAATAATAACAGTGGATGCCGAGGGTGCAACAGGTCAGCACCTCAGGAGTAAATGTCAGTTGGCTTTTCATAGCCGATCATTGAGAGTATCTCTACCGCTCCTGCTGTCTCTAGAGAGTTGTAAACAGCAGGTCTGGGACAGGTAGCACGTCCGGTGAAAAGGTCAGGATTCCATAGCCGCAGGCAGAACAGTTGAAACTGGAGCAGCAGCACGGCCAGGTGGACTGGGGACAGCAAGGAGTCATCAGGCCAGATAGTCCTGAGGCATGGTCCTAGGGCTCAGGTCCTCCGAGTGAGAGAAAGAAAGAAAGAAAGAAAGAAAGAGAGAAAGAGAGAGAGAGTTAGAGAGAGCATACTTAAATTCACACAGGATAGGATAAGACAGGATAAGACAGGAGAAATACTCCAGATATAACAGACTGGCCCTAGCCCCCCGACAATACCCCCGGACAGGGCCAAACAGGCAGGATATAACCCCACCCACTTTGCCAAAGCACAGCCCCCACACCACTATAGGGATATCTTCAACCACCAACTTACCATCCTGAGACAAGGCTGAGACAAGGCCGCCACGGCACAACCCAATGGGGGGCGCCAACCCAGACAGGAGATCACGTCAATGACTCAACCCACTCAAGTGACGCACCCCTCCCAGGGATGGCATGGAAGAGCACCAGTAAGCCAGTGACTCAGCCCCTGCAACAGGGTTAGAGGCAGAGAATCCCAGTGGAGAGAGGGGATGGGGTATTATATTTAGATTTCTGAGGAACAACATTTATTTTATAAATTTTCTAATAAGGCTGTAACGTAACAACATTTGAAAAAAAAGGGAACGGGTTTGAATGCTTTCTGAATGCTTTGTTATTGAAAGTAATTTCATATATTATTAGACATATTTTATTTGACCTTGTTTAAATGTTGATAGTAAAAAGGTATGTTTGATTCAATGTAATTGTTTCAACGTCATCAACCTAAATAAAGGGAATATTTAAATAAAATGTGAAGCCACAGTCCAACAATTCCTGCCTGAACCGTAACTACTGGTATTTGAGGGGTAATGCACTTCAGTGAGAACAAGTCTAACATCTCGATGCATACCTCTATGTACCCTTTTAAGCTTTGTAAACACGCTGCGTTCATTTCAGCTGAGCTATCATGTCAACACATTTAGACGTTGAACATACTCATTTGCGTAGACTACCAAAATAACATTGAATAGTGGAAAGTAACTCCTCTAACTTTTCTTACACAAGCTGAACGTAAATTCGGAGTGAGGTTTGGTTTATGGGGGCTACATTGACATGTGATTTGCCCAAAGGACACAATCATTTCAGCATGAAGCTAGGTATACTTTCATTCATTCATGGTTGATTGGATCTTTGGAAGTTTAGAAGTAGTAACATTAGCCCTATAAATAGGATACCAAATTCATGATATTAGCAATAAACTTTTACCTTTGGATATTGTCTTTTATATATGTTTTTCATGATATATACAGTATATACCATCCAAACTGAAGATACATCTCCCTCAAGTGTAGATTTGGTTGCGTTCATTCAATATCCAGTTTGTCTGCAAATGAATGATTAATATGTTGGATTCACGTTTCTATCGCAACCAAGAATCTGTTAAAGAACAGCACTAAATCAAATAAAACTTAAAATGCACTTCAAATTAAGTTTGATTGGATCTAGTCCTATTTGATTTTTGGTTGAGATGGAGACGTGAATCTAACATGTGAATTATTAACTTGTAAATGACATTTGAAATCAACCAACCATCCTTCATATAAAAGAAAATATCCACAGGTAAAAGTTTATTATTAATATCATGAATTTGGCATCCTATTTATAGGGCTAATGATAACGACATCTAAATGTCCAAAGATCCAATCAACCATGGATGAATGATACATAGCCACACTTTGAACTAATGGTGTCCTTTGGGCAAATCAATAGTAAATGTGGCCTACATTAACCCAACTTCACTTCGAATTGACTTTCACATACAACTTGTGTAAGAGAAGTTAGAGTTAGGTAGTCTACAAAAAAATGAGTATGGAACCTCATCTATGTCTAAATGTGGTTACATGATAGCTCAGTTGTACTAGCTGCAAGGTGTTGCCAAAGCTAAGCAGGTTTCATAGAGGAAGATCTCTGCATGGTAGGCTTGTTCTTACTGAAGTGCATTATTCCACATCATTATCAGTAGGAGTCACTGTTCAGGCAAGAGTTGTTGGACTGTGGTTCCATATTTTAATTCAATATACCTCTTTATTTAGGTTGATGGCATGACATTGAAACAATGACATTGATTAAAAAATACAATTTTACTATCAACATTGAAACAAGGTCAAATGAAATGTCTATACAAATATGAAATTCCACAAAATTTGAACCACCCCAATAACTGAGTGTTTAAAACATTCAGAACACCTTCCTAATATTGAGTTGCACCCCCTCCTTTTGCCCTCAATTTGTCGGAGCATAAACTCTACAAGGTATCGAAAGCGTTCAACAGGGATGCTGGCCCATGTTGACTCCAATGCTTCCCACAATTGTGTCATGTTGGCTGGATGTCCTTTGGGTGGTGGACCATTCTTGATACAAACAGGAAACTGTGGAGTGAGAAAAATCCAGCAGCGTTGCAGTTCTTGACACAAACCGGTGTGCCTGGCATCTACTACCATACCCCTTCCAAAGGCACTTAAATCTTGTCTTTCCCATTCACCCTCTAAATGGCATACATACACAATCCATGTCTCAATTGTCTCAAGGCTTAAAAATCCTTCTTTAAAGTGTCTCCACCCCTTCATCTACACTGATTGAAGTGGATATAACACATGACATCAATAAGTGCTCATAGCTTTCACCTGGTCAGTATATGTCATTCTTAATGTTTTGTACACTCAGTACAAAGGATGAAAAATATTTGTTACATTTCTACATGGAATTTCTGACTCAATTCCAATGTATAGATAGTTCTGATGATTATGTTAATGTAACAACCTGTTAGTCAGGTTAAGTCATTGTACTTAAGTTTAAGTTTTTCCCTAATTGCAATGTTTACAATGCTGGTTGAAATGAGATGAAAACAGTAATCTACTGGTGATGACTTTTTTCAAATCCAAATGTGCTTTCCACTTATATTTCACGTCACAATAGGTTGACCATTGAAACAATGTTGACTCAACCAGTGTGTGCCCAGTGGGTTGTTACTCATATCTTAACTTGCAGTAATAATTGCAGGATACTATAACTCTGCTAATTTATCTTTCGATACAGTATCACATTACCTCCTGTAAACTAATGGAATAATCCTTATATAAAAATAAAAAAAAGTGTATACACTTTTAGTTTCACATTAGGTAGTCATGCGCAGCATGTTTGTGGACGGCTACGATTTCAGAAGTGTGTCCATGTCCAAGTTTGATTTCATTAACTTCTGGGCGTCATCGATTGATATTCTTCTGCAATTCGAAAAATAGCTTGTGTCTTGACTTCACTCTGAAAAGAACGAAGATGAAAATGTCAGAGGACCACGATGTGCACGTTCTCAACACGACCACATGTGCAAATATTAACCAGTTTTTTACGCACAGATTTTTACCAGCTGTGTTCGTGCTGGTGTTTGTCGTCGGAACTTTTGCAAACTTCTGTGGGTTAAAAACTGTTTTTACACGCTGGAAGAAAATTGGAAGTATTAACATATTTATTCTCAACCTTGGAATAGCGGACTTGCTATACCTATTTACATTACCATTTTTGGTTGTCTATTACGCGCTAAACAGTACATGGATATTTGGACAAACATTCTGCAAGATCACCAGATTCTGTTTCAATTTGAATCTCTACGGCAGTATCGGGTTCCTGACATGCATCAGTATTTATCGATACCTTGGTATTGTGCACCCAATGCACGTGATGGGAAGAATCACCACTCGCCACTCTGTGGCAATAAGTTTTCTTGTCTGGATTTTGGTTTTTATTCAGATACTTCCCGATATGTTCTTTGACAAGACAGCGCCAAATTCCTCAGATGCGTGCTATGACTCAACAGCCGACCACCTTATCAAGGATTACCTGCCGTATAGCATTGGCTGGACCGTTACCGGATTCGTTATACCATTGCTCGTCATTGTTGCTTGCTATGGACATATAGTAGTGGTCCTTGCCACCAAAGCCAACGTCAATACTTTATTGAAACAGAGGTGTCTAAAACTAGTCATCATCTTGACTGTGTTATTCTCAATTTGCTTTATCCCTTACCATGTTTTGCGAAATCTCAATTTGAAGATAAGGATTTTGAAAATGGAAGGCACCTGCAAAGCAAGCTTCGATGACATCTATGTTGTTCATCAAATCAGCCGCGGCCTAGCTTGCCTGAATAGCGCAATCAATCCGTTGATTTACTTGATTGGAAATGATGATTTCCTCATGCGCTTTCATGATGTCAGCAAACGAGCCAGGATGTCTCTTGTTCATTGGACTGGTGCTGTAATTTACCGCAAGGCAGATCCATCAACAGAAGAATTTCAACCAGCAAACTTTGACCAGCTAGTTATTTAAACCAATATTGTACCAAAGGCCTGTATGTAAACATACTGTACTTTATGCTTCATTCATCGTTCTCAGAGTATTTGATTGTGTTATGTGAGAGCCTATGAGTGGCTGAATGCACTTGTGTATAGTGATATATTGTTCCATTTAGTCAGTGACATGTAGAGCTATATCACTGAAAAAAACTAACTCAATATGCATTTCCGATATTACATAAGAATGACAGGTATTCCAGCATCCTATTACATAACAATGGCAGAAGTATTCCTCTGTTTTCAATAAACAGTACAATTGTGTCAAGCTCAAAGGACTTTGTCCATCTTACCTTGTCCTTGAGACAGGGGAAACAAAAGATTTGAACTGAGGGCAAAAATCCCTCAACACCAACATGCACAGGAAATTGATGTCATACATATTTATTAATTGCATATGACTGGTCAGTAGGGTTTTAGGTACAGGTTAGAGAATCGGGACTTGAGGCTCACTTTATTTAGAAGACTCAGCAGACAGACATACACAAGGTTGTGTCCCAAAATGCATCCCAAATGGAACCCTATTCCCTTTATAGTGCACTCCTTCTGACCAAAGCCGATAGGGCTCTGGTCAAAAGTAGTACACCATAAAGGGAATAGGGTGCCTTTTGGGAAAAATTCTAGAACCTAATGACAAGTAGTGCAGTCAAAATAGGAAAACAGAAACACTTTCTCTCAACATTACTTAAAAAGAGGGGGACTGTTTGACTGGCTAGAATGATAATGCATAACAGTTTATACTCTGCATAAATAACTTTCATTTAAGAACAGTTGATAAAAACAAAGCCAAGTCTGTTTGTGCAAGCATTCGAGTGCAAGAAGTTGGATGTTTGCACAAAACAGGCGTAGTGAAAATTCTCACTCTCCAGCAGCACAAGCATGCAGTGATATTTCACTCCCTTCTGTTACCTTCACAGACCACTGAGAGCTGGGGGTTTGGCATTAGGGCAAGTCCTAGCGGATGACTGTTATGAGAAAATGGTGCCAAGAGAAGTTTAAATAAAAACAACTGCAAATGCAATGTTTTGAATCTATGACCTACACCTTTTATTGATTGAGTATGACCTCAACCGGCAGGCACTCCATTGCGGTTAGCAGTTCAAGAAAACTGTCAGACTACAACTTGCCATTGAGAGCATGACAATGAGTGGCAAATGAGTTCACATGATAGCACAAACAGATCTGGGACCAGGCTAGAGCACTTCTATCAGTCACACATACTGTAGAGCAGAGTTCCATGTACTAATTTATCTAAACCTTGTTTAACACTTGTCGAAACACTTGTTAAAGCATAACCAAAATAAACCCAGCCTGGTTTCCAGTCTCTGTTCAGCTATTACGTTCCACTAATGTTTAGCATGACAGGAGTGGCAATGAGTGAAATCATAGCTAAACAGACTGGTACCAAGGCTGCAATACACCACCTTAAATACAGTAATACAGGAAAGAAGCATGCTGTATTGTGTTAAGACTCAACATGCAAGACAAGGGAAACAGTGACTGTAAATGAAAGTGAAGCCGATATTTCCGTTTCATCTGAAATACCCCCCAAAACCCACGAATTACTCATAGTAATTCCAGTCCATTACAGTGAGCCAGTCCTCCTATAGCTCCTTCCACCAGCCTTCACTGATGTGGGTGTAGTGCACCTATGGGAGAGCTAAGCAGCCTCTTGTTGTGAAACGTCTACCGAGGATGGACTCAAGAATTTGAAATGGCAGCTCTAGCAGGGCAGCCATTTGACGAACTGACTTGTTGGAAAGGTGCATCCTATGACTGTGCCACGTTGAAATGAACTGAGCTCTTCATTAAGGCCATTCTACTGTCTATGGAGCTTGCACGGCTGTGTGCTTGATTTTATACACCTGTCAGCAACGGGTGTGGCTGAAATAGCCGAATCTACTAATTTGATTGAGTGTCCACATACTTTTGTATATATGGTGTAATTCATAATACCAAGGGCACTGCTTGTGGTTTCTCATAGTTAATTTTTTCCTTAACACGGCTAGTTCAGACCATTCTCGGCATTTGAAATACAGATAAATCCAAGCACTGATTCATCCACCTCTGTCTGTCTGATACGTGGGAGGCCGGAGATGAGAAAGGATGCGTCCCAAATGGCACCCTATTTCCTATGTAGTGCACTACTTTTTGACCAGGGTCTTTAGGGTTCTAGTCAAAAGTAGTGCACTATATAGGGAACAGGGTGTAATTTGGGATGCAGGCATTGTTTTGTCTATGAGGTCTTATTAAGGCCTCACACACACTTTCGTAGGGTGTCGCATTATAAATATTAGCATTTTTAATTTGTGAGAGAGGCAATCCCTGATGCTATATATGGGTGATTCTACAGAAGTGGTGCAAATTGCAGTCCCACCCCCAAAAAACTATAAAAACAATACTTGAGTCTCCAAACTTAGTACATTTATTTACATAATGACATTTTCAAATTCAATCCTAGGCATATACGAACATATTGTTAAATTAATATAGTACAAAGTCATTGTTTATACACCTATTTCTATTTAGAGGTGGCTGTCCCAAACCCTTCTTCCTAAACTTCATGTATGAAAATAAGAAATAGAACTTCTTGAGTTGTTCTATTACATTGAAAGATACTGATCTATTTTTACTTTCTCAACAAAAATGCTGTCCAAACTTTTGATGGTAGTACCAAAACACACACATTAAAAAACTCTGTGCTCTACTGTACTGTACTGTACTCTACTGTACTTTACTGTACTGTAGTCTACTGTACTGAAGTTTATTGTACTTAAGTTTCTTACAATTAAAGAAAGGGCCCATGGTCTCTTGACCTAGTGGTCTTGGTCTTGAAACCATTCAAGACCATATCGATTCGGTCTTTAACTAACTTGTCATGGTCTCAACTCACTGGGTCTAGATCTTGGGACCAATGTCCTGGAATAAATCTTGGTCTTGGCTCCTGGATATTACTTTAGTCTTTGGTTTACAAACCATAGGCAACCCAATTTGAAGAAGAAAATGCTCTCTGATCACTGGCTGATCACTCCCAGCCCATTGGAAGCCCACCCAGTTGATTACTTTTAAATGGGGAAAGCCCTCAATGGAAATGTTTATACTAAAACGAGTTATATCTTCCATTATATCCTCCAGTTATCTCTATGATTGACACTTGACACCGAAGCAGCTGATATTTTGCCAAAATAACGATAGGTAATGAAGTGATATTTAAAATATCTAACAACATAATTAATTAGATCCACAAGTAATTCCCCCTTTCTCCTTCACTGCTGTGGCTGGAAATATTTTAATAAACTCATCAGAGAAAAAAAAAAATCAAAGGCAGATAAATGTAGCTATCTTGCTTGCACTTGATACAGTTCCAAATGAACTAGCTTGCTAACTTGCTAGACTAGTAACGTTAGTTAATCATCAACATACTTGTGGACATTGGATAGCAAACTGCCATTACAATTGTGGCAGCAATATTACAGAGTGTGAGTAATATATACACTGAGTGTAGGAACACCTCCTAATATTGAGTTGCACCCCCTTTTGCCCTGATAACAGCCTCAATTCGTCGGGGCATGGACTCTACAAGGTGTCGAAAAAATTCCACAGGGATGCTGGCCCATGTTGAATCCATAGTCAAGTTGGCTGGATGTCCTTTGGGTGGTGGACCATTCTTGATACACACAGGAAACTGTTGAGCATGAAAAACCCAGCAGCATTGCAGTTCTTGACACACTCAAACTGGTGTGCCTGGCACGTACTGCCATACCCCGTACAAAGGCACACAATCTTTTGTTTTGCCCATTCACCCTCTGAATGGCACATATTCACAATCCATGTCTCAATTGACTAAAGCTTAAAAATCCTTCTTTAACCTGTCTCCTCCCCTTCATTTACACCAGGCCTGGGCAATTCTTTTCCACATTAGGGCCACATTAGAATATATTTTTGCCATTGCAGGCCAGAATCATATTACAGGATTATACATTATGTGTATGACTGTGTTGACAGATACAGTATATCTACTGTAAATCCTGTCCAGATATGCTACTTATTTTACTTTTTTAACATGCACAGAAATAAACCGCATCCATGTTCTCCTTTTGGTAGGTATTTTCATTATTAAACATTATTAAGCAATGAACTACACAGAGGGAAAAGTACACTGTGCATTCAGCACCACGGATAGAACTCTTGTTAATGGGAATGCACAAAAACACAAGAAAGAGAGAGAGCTCAACATTACATTTAAACTAATCAATCAGTGCGAGGAGTGAAGTCTCTGATGGGCATTGACTAGAGCAGTGAAGTCAGGTATAGTTTCTGACGTCGCTATGCGCAGGATTGCTGAGAGGTGAGAGTCGGTAAGAGATGATCTGTGCCTTGACTTGTTATATTTCATCACTGAAAATGTCTGTTCGCATACATAGTTTGACCCAAACAGTACAAACATCTTCTGAGCATGACTCCTAATCTTTGGAAAGTTTTGTTCGTCAAGAGATGCATAGAACCTCGTCAGTGACATTGTTTTGAATAGTTCTCCAATCACTGCATAAGACTGAAGATTGATAAGCTCAAGTTGCAGGTCAGTGGGAGCGTTATCCACATTGAAGGTGAAAGGAGAGGAAACCAACAGCATGTCATTTTCCAACACTTTGAAATCCTCAAATTGATGAGAAAACTCACCGTTCAAAGCACGCAGCAATGATGTATACTTCTCCCGCTGGTCATCTGATAGGCAACAAACTAGTAGTGTCGGAAGGTGGGTGAGATCGTTGGCTTCTACTTGGCGGGTCAGGAGGAGTAATTTTCCCTTGAACGCTTGACAAGACTGTATATCTGATGTGCAAAAAGGCCATTCCCTTGTAGTTTGGAATTCAGTTCATTATTCAGGGTCATGATGTCACAGTGAAGGCAAATTCAGCCAACCATTCTTTATCTTGCAGTTGAGGGAAATCCACATATTTTCCTTTCATTTGCAAAAACTCAGTAATCTCTGACTTCAGGTTCCACACCCTTTTAAGCACCTACCCCAAATTCAGCCATCTCACGTTTGTGAGGTAGGGGAGTTCTGCATGACTGGAGTCTGTCTCTTCCAACAGTGAGACAAACTGCCTGTGGTTTGAAGAGTTTGCTCTTATGAAGTTTACCACTTTAGTGACTGTATCCACAACATGGCTCATTTTCAGAGCACATTCACAGAGCACTTCCTGATGAATAATGCAATACAGGAAAATAATTTGCGCAGCTATTTTCAGGTCTCTCCAGAGATGTTCGATTGGGTTCAAGTCCGGGCTCTGGCTGGGCCACTCAAGGACATTCAGACACTTGTCCCGAAGCCACTCATGCATTGTCTTGGCTGTGCACTTAGGGTCATTGTCCTGTTGGGAGGTGAACCATTGACCCAGTCTGAGGTCCTGAGTGCTCTGGAGCAGGTTTTCATCAAGGATCTCTCTGTACTTTGCTGTGTTCATCTTTCCCTTGCTCCTGACTAGTCTCCCAGTCCCTGCTGCTGAAAAACATCCCCACAGCATGATACTGCCACCACCATACTTCACCATGATGCTTGGCATTCAGGCCAAAGAGTTCAACCTTGGTTTCATCAGACCAGAGAATGTTTCTCATGGTCTGAGTCCTTTAGGTGACTTTTGGCAAACTCCAAGCAGGCTGTCATGTGCCTTTTACTGAGGAGTGGCTTCCGTCTGGCTACTCTACCATAAAGGAGTGATTGGTGGAGTGTTGCAGAGATGGCTGTCCTTCTGGAAGTTTCTCCCATCTCCACAGAGGATCTCTGGAGCTCTGTCCTTGGTCACCTTCCTGACCAAGGCCCTTCTCCCACGATTGCTCAGTTTGGCCAGACAGCCAGCTCTAAGGAGAAATCTTGGTAGTTCCAAACTTCTTCCATTTAAGAATTATGGACCTCCTGAGTGGCGCAGCAGTCTAAGGCACTGCATCAGTACAGACCTGAGTTTGATCCCAGGCTGTGTCACAACCAGTATTGACTGGGAGTCTCAAAGGGCATCGCACAATTGGCCCAGGGTCGTCCATGTTAGGGGAGGGTTTGGCCGGGGGGGGGGGCTTTACATGGCTCATCGTGCTCTAGCGACTCCTTGTGGCAGGCCAGGCGCCTGCAGGCTGACTCTGGTCATCAGTTCAATGGTGTTTCCTCTGCAGCTGGCTTCTGAGTTAAGTGGGCGGGTGTTAAGAAGGACGCATGACTCGACCTTCATTTCCAGAGCCCGTTGAGGAATGAGACAAGATGAGACAAGATCAAAATTGGGGAGAAAAATGATCAAGGCCACTGTGTTCTTGGGGACCTTCAATGCTGAAGAATGTTTTTGGTACCCTTCCCCAGATCTGTACCTCAACACAATCCTATCTCTGAGCTCTATGGAAAATGAATTCGACCTCATGGCTTGGTTTTTGCTCTGACATGCACTGTCAACTGTGGGACCTTATATAGACAGGGGTGTGCCTTTCCAAATCATTTCCAATCATTTGAATTTACCACAGGTGGACTCCAATGAAGTTGTAGAAACATCTCAAGGATGATCAACGGAAACAGGATGCACCTGAGCTCCATTTAGAATCTCATAGCAAAGGGTCTGAATACTTATGTAAAAAGGTATTTCGGTGTTATTTTGAATACATTTGCAAACATTTCTAAAAACCTGTTTTTGCTTTGTCATTATCGGGTATTGTTTGTAGATTGATGAGGATTACATTTTTTTACATTTTAGAATAGGGCTGTAATGCAAAAAATGTGGAAAAAGTTAAGTGGTCTGAAAACTTTTCGAAAGCATTGTATTTGAAGCCTCCAAACAAAGTGGTGAATGGAAAGAGACGTCTGTTACACAAAACAACAAAACGTGTAATGACATTTGCCAATTGTCATTAGGAAAAAATTAATGACACCACTGCTGTTCGCACGTGTCTCGGTTTCGGCCACTCATCTCTGCCTTAGCAAAATGTCAGTATTCTTGTCGAACCACATCACATTTTGCATAGGATATACCACCTGTTTTCAAGTCCATTTGCAAGTGTTTCATGCCTCTGACATGCAGTAATGATAGATAATGATGTAATAGCCTAGAGGTTTCTTGACATTTTGTTTTCATTATTGTGATAGGCTCATGTTTTACTGGGATGCCGTACCAGACCGTACTGCCTTACTTTCACCCCTGGGTTTTATACACTTTTTGCTCAAGCCCATGCCTCATTTGACTACAGCCACACAATACATCCTCCCCTTACACATAACATTTAAGAAAAGTTACATAAAACACTGTCTCCTTTAAATGTGATGTCTACACAGAGTCAGGTAACACATTGGTTTCTTCGGAGGTAACGACAAACCGTCATGTCATCTGCTTCATGGCCCATGTGCCATCCGTCAACTCTACCAGCTCACACCCAGGGCTTGATTTTGAAGGGGGTGTTGCCAAGATGAACGTCCGCCCTCCAGTAGAGGAACATCTGCATACAGTACATCCTGCTGCTCTCTCGCTGCTTGTGGTTGAGGCTGCTTCCTGACCTTCTTCCGCTTCTTCTTGCTCTTTCTTGTTTCAGTATTACCAGAGTTTATTCTGGGGACTAGAGGAGTCATATTCAAGTAACATTGAAAAGGCTCATTCATGATAGTGTACAGGCCATGGAAGAACTGTGGCATTTTCAACTTCCATGAATTGAGTACAGATCCTTGTGACATGGGGCTGTGCATTATCATGCTGAAACATGAGGTGATGGCGGCGGATGAAATGCACGACAATGGGCCACAGGATCTTGTCACGGTATCTCTATGTATTCAAATTGCTATTGATAAAATGCAATTGTGTTTGTTGTCCGTAGCTTATGCCTGCCCATACCATAACACCACCATGGGGCACTCTGTTCATAACGTTGACATCAGCAAACCGCTCAACCACACAACGCCATACACATTGTCTGCCAGCTGCCGTGTACAGTTGAAACCGATTCATCCATGAAGAGCACACACACACCATCAAAGGTGAGCATTTGCCCAATGAAGTCGGTTACGGCGCCGAACTGCAGTAAGGTCAAGGCCCTGGTGAGCATGACAAGCATGCAGATGAGTTTCCCTGAGACAGTTTATAACAGTTTGTGCAGAAATTCTTCGGTTGGTCAAACCCACAGTTTCATCAGCTGTCCGGGTGGCTGGTCTCAGACTATCCCGCAGGTGAAAAAGTCGGATGTGGAGGTCCTGGGCTGGCATGGTTACACGTGGTCTGCGGTTGTGAGGCTGGTTGGACATACTGCCAAATTCTCTAAAATGACATTGGAGGTAGCTTATAGTATAGAAATGAACATTCAATTATCTGGCAACAGCTCTGTTGGACATTCCTGCAGTCAGCATGCCAATTGCACGCTCCCTCAAAACTTGAGACATCTGTGGCATTGTGTTGTGTGACAAAACTGCAGATTTTAGAGTGGCCTTATATTGTCCCCAGCACAAGGTGGATGGATTATCTTGGCAAAGGAGAAATACTCACTAACAGGGATGTAAACAAATTTGTGCACAAAATTTGAGAGAAATAAGCTTTTTGTGCATATGGAAAGTTTCTAGGATATTTTTTTTCAGCTCATGAAACATGGGACTGACACTTTACATGTTGCGTTTATATTTTTGTTCAGTGTATATTTTACAGATGCCAGATTTATAAAAGGTTAATTTCAGGGGGGCTGGGCATTTCCCACATGCGGTTATTCATCAGAAGAACTGTATAAAAAAGCAACACAGCAATAAATAACTTTTCTTAAAATGAAATGTTGCTAAAAGTAATTAGGGAAGAAGTGGAGGGTGTTCAACCAACGTGAGTCGAGGTGCAACCAAAACATTAGCTCATCATTGAAAAGGCAAAGGCGCAACTCTCGTTCACCAGTTTAACTATTAAAAGCTTCTTAAAAGTAATTAGGTTGTTTTAAAATCATCTGAAAATTAAGCATTTCAATAAATAACACAAAGACATGTCAAATCAGGTAATATCAAATTCCAGACTGAAGGAAGTATGCTTTGAATTCATTTCCCTTAGTCATTAGTTAAATGTTTTGATCACTCTCACTTCTAACAAGTGCTTGAGAGCATCAGAGAGGCACATACGTGTTCCTGAGAGTTGTAGCTTTCAGGAATGGGGTCATAATATTTTGTAGCTTAAACCGTTCCAACACTAGAGCCAAAATCAGATGAAGACAAAATAATCAACATGCTACATAGACAGAACCCCCCCAAAACCTCTAGAAACTACACTATAGACCAGGGTTCCTAAAATGTATCACTCGGGACCCCTTTCCAGCAGTTTGGGCACCACTGCTATAGACAACCACCAAAGTCCTTTTAATTTTGGCACTCAATGTCAGATTGTGGCTGGAATATTTTTGCTGATAATTTATTAATGTTCAGAATTGATCAAAGCCCTGATGTAGAGAATCTACATCATGTAGAGAATCTATTTTCAGGTATATGTTTCATGCCTGCAAAGTTAGGTTAAGGGCGCAGAGTGACAAAACCTCACCTGATTGGTCGGAAGAAAAGGCAATGCGCTCATGTGATTGATCGGAGTAAAAGGTAATGCGCTCAACTAATTGGTTGGAAGAAAAAGCCCTGCCCACACCAGAGCCATCATGTCTTTCTCTTGCTGTGTTCGAGAGGATCAAAACCATAATGTATCATGGGTAAATATATAATAATGAGTAGTTGGCCTCCCGGGTGGCGCAGTGGTCTAAGGCACTACATTGCAGTGCTAGCTGTGCCACCAGAGACTCTGGGTTCGAGCCCAGGCTCTGTCACAGCTGGCCGTGACTGGGAGGTCCATGGGGTGATGCACAGATGTCTGGGTTAGGGAGGGCTTGGCTGGCAGGGATATCCTTGTCTCATTGTGCACTAGTGACTCCTGTGGTGGGCTGGGTGCACTGCATGCTGACCAGGTCGCCAGGTGACACATTGGTGTGGCTGGCTTCTGGGTTGGATGTGTGTTGTGTCAAGAAGCAGTGTGGCTAGGTTGGGTTGTTGGAGGACGCATAGCTCTTGATCTTCGACTCTCCCGAGTCCACATGGGAGTTGCAGTGATGAGACAAGACTGTAACTACTACCAATTGGATACCATGAAAAGGGGGTAAAAAAAATTATGAGTAGTTATTTATGATACAAAGTTCTTGGTAGTCGGCACCGTCGGCTGCAATGTCGAACAAGCCAATTGGGCGCGTTCAAGAGGATCACTTTTGTCAAGAAGTGTCTTTAGTCAGCGTCTTTCAAAGTGTGTTGCAAAAAAGTGGGTACAAAATATGTCTGACTTGCGACCTTTACAACAACCATGTGATGGGGGTCATAAACTTTCAACTGCTGTCAACTGGAAATTTCTGCAGTTTTTCCCCACCAACTGAAACTTGAAATTGGAACCAAAGCATTGTGGGAGACAACCTTCTTTTTTTTTTGGAAGCTGAAGGCCCTTCATGCTCATAAATGGTTGATGTCGCCATTATCAATGCATGTTTGCTTTTTTGGGGATGACTATTTAGAGCTTGAATACATCTTTATCCTTACATCCTTACAACATAATTACATAGGCTTAGATGTGATCCAAATTTCTAACATAAATAAATGAAATATCCTACAATATAGCTAATGCATTTATCGAGATGTTACTGTGATGTTGTGTCCCATGTTATGCCCCAAAATCTGTCTTGTCTGTAATACTGTTGTCACCAAACAATTTTTGATTGTCTATTAAATGTGAATAAAATGGAATACATATTGTTGACTAGACATTGGTTATTGTGGGGGATGTCTACACTGGCAATTTTACAAGCTTAATCTATGTCTGGGATTCCAGCCCTTAATGAGCAAGCACCCCAGACACCAGTTGTGGGGTCAATACCAAGTGCATTTGACTGCTTGGCATATTGATTGGCATACTGTTTTTGTGAACTGATGTCCATGTAGTCTAATCATTTTCATATTGTTTAGCCAGTATGTGAACTGATGTACATGTATAGTCTAATCCTTTTCTGTACAATAAGTGTTTTGTCCATCATGTGAATGAATAAAATGTATGTTCTTTACATGCTTACTGACAAAAGCAACATAAAGGTTGAGAATTAAAGAAATACACTCCAGCTGTAGTGACGCTGACATGCTATCAATTACCATACAGTAAGAATATTTGGGGACTCCATTTAATCACATCTATTACAATTCCATGTTGCACAATCACAAATAATAACGAGGAAGGTACAAGGGCCTGAAGTAATGGAAACAACATATCACTGTTATGCTGAAGTAAAATGTTATGCTGAAGTACTGAAATTCCCACAGAACAATGTTGTTTCTTAATTTGAGAACAATACTTTAAATAAAACCATGTAGGAAACTTATACCAATTATCATTGGTGTAAAGTATTTAAGCAAAAATATTTTAAAGTACTACTTAAGTAGGTTTTGTTGGGTATCTGTACTTTACTATTTATATTTTTGACAACTTTCACATTTACTTCACTAATGAAAATAATCTACTTTTTTCTTCATACATTTTCCCTGACACCCAAAAATATTTGATACATTTTGAATGCTTAGCAGAACAGGAAAATGGTCCAATTCATACACTTATCAAGAGAACAGCCCTGGTCATCCCTACTACCTCTGATCTGGCTGACACACTAAACACACATGCTTCGTTTGTAAATTATGTCTGTGTTGGAGTGTGCCCCTGGGTATCCATAAATAAAAAAATGGGGCCGTTTGCTTAACATAAGGAATTTGAAATTATTTCTACTTTTACACTGAGCCAAGGCTTGTGCAAGGCTTCTTATAGGCCCAACATATGAACTGCTCCAGTCAGTGTCCCTCTTTATCCAATGATCCTTACCACCAGGAACTTGAATCCTAGCCCCGTCCTGTTGTATAGGACCAATGAGATTAGGATTAACCTGGTTTGAGTGGCAGGAGGAAAACAGTCACTATCGTGCCTCTCTCCGTGGCTCTGGGATTAAGTTGACCCTAGGCACAGTGTCACGGCTGTCGTAGTGATGAGACCAAGGCGCAGCGGGTTGCGTGCTCAACATATTATTTATTAAAGACGTGAACACGAAAAAACAAGAAAATACAGAAACACAACAGGAACAGTTTTGCAGGCTAACAAAACGCATTGCAGAAACAACTACCCACAACTAAACAGGTGAAAACAACCACTAAACAGTCCTGTCATGTGCACAGACACAAAACAGGAGCCAACTACCCACAAATCCCATTACAAAAACACCCCTATACATAGGACCTTCAATCAGAAGCAACGAGGAGCAGCTGCTTCCAATTGAAGGTCAACCCCATTAATTAAACATAGAAATAGAAAGACTAGAACTAACATAGAAATACACTTACATAGAACATAGACCAAAAAAAACCCGGAACACATAAAACAAACACCCCTCTTACATAAGCACATAGCCCAACAAACCCCGAACCACATAAAACAAACACCCCCTGCCACGTCCTGACCAAACTACAATAACAAATAACCCCTTTACTGGTCAGGACATGACAACCTTAAATACTACACTACACTACACTAGTTCCAAGGAAATAGACATGTAGTGTGTGTACAGTGTTATGATAAGGGTTGGGTGGCCATGCAAGAAAAGGGGAACACCTGCTTATCTCCAGCCGTGACTGTAAATGAAAGTCAAGCTGGTATTTTCATTTCACCTGAAATGGAAATGGTCACTATTTACAAGTTTCTGGGAAATAAAACAATACGAGCGTGCAAATACCCCCCCAAAACCCATGAATCACCCGAAGTAAAACAGGAAGGAGTTTGGAGTTAATGAGGGGGGAAAAAGACATAGTGACTGCAAAATGTTCATGAACTGTTTGTTGCTTCTACAGTATCTCTGTCGTATATTTAGCCCTGTCCAGCAGACCTGGGTTCTAATACTATTTGAAATCTTTCAAATACCTTGAGTGTTTGCACATTTGGGACTTTTCTATAGGTTCCATTGCAACATGCCAGCTCAATCAGGCACACTTAAAGTATTTGAAATGATGTCTAATAGTATTTGAACCCAGGTCTGCTGTCCAGCTCTGGCCCCTTGTGGTCAAGGTGTCCTTTCTGTGCAGTGATCAACAGGACCTGGAGGCTGCTCAATACCGTTAATTCATCTGGAGTCCATGACACACTGCACTTTCTCTCTGGTTTGCATTTTGGCTCATGGTATGGCAGTAAACAGGAACACACAGTTGAACAGTATGCTCCTGGTGTGAAACGTCCACAGAGGCTGGACTCAAGAACTTTAACTCAAAATAAACTGGAACAATTTCGGCATCCCAATGCACAATTCTTACAGTGCCCTTAGTGCCCAGTGCCCTTCTTGTGTAATCAGTTATACACCCCCAACATGACACAATGTAAAAACTGGGAAGGGCTTAATGCTGGAAGGTTGTAATGCACTACAAGCATTCACATATTTCACAATAACAAGGGCTCTGAACGTCACGTCTCATACTTTTTTTCCTTAACAGGCCTAGTTCAAAAGAAAACTTTGAGAGTTAAGTGTTAGCCAGACAAGTTCAGACCATACTTGGCATTTGAAATATGAACACATCCAAGCACTGATTCATCCCCCTCTATCTGTCTGATACATTGGAAGCTGGAGATGAGATTTTTGTGTCCCAAATGGCAACCGATTTCTTATGTAATGCACTACTTTTGACCAGGGTCCATAGAGCTCTGGTCAAAAATAGTGGTCTATATAGGGAATAAGGTGGCATTTGGGATACAGTCATTGTTTTGTGTAGGGCTTATTAAGGCCTCACATACAGTACCATTCAAAAGCTTTGCCAAGAGTGTGCAAAGCTGTCATCAAGGCAAAGGGTGGCTACTTTGACAAATCTAAAATATATTTTGATTTGTTTAACACTTTTTCGGTTACTACATGATTCTATATGTGTTATTTCATAGTTTTGATGTCTTCACTGTTATTCTACAATGTAGAAAATAATAACATAAAGAAAAACCCTTGAATGAGGTGTGTCCAAATGTACTGCATGTTTTTGTAGACATAAAATAAATATTAGCATTTTCCATTTGTGAGAGAGGCAATCCCTGATGCTCTAAAAAAACCTATATGATTGCATAAACATAGTGTGTTGAGTTAAATGTCAGATTGTTTGATTGCGAGTAATCCCAACCACAGAGATGCAATACCACACACAGCTTCAAAAGACTACCAATAATAACATGCTGTTATGTGAGATATGGCAATATGTCTAGGATGTAGACATAACAATGTCATAACTACATATCAGACAAACATTCATTTTTTGCTCTGTATCATTAAAGGACTGAGCTCCAAAAAATTCTATATTGACAACGTCTTTTATTAGAGAGATGAAAAAATAAATATATAGCTATGCACTCACGCCCCACTAGCCCACTACAAGGGAAATATCCTCCTCTGCTCTTGCCTCCTAGTGAAGCCCCCTGGTGATAGTTTCTGGGCACCATGGTGTCCTTCCAGAACCCGTTGACCAGGCAGCAGGCATCGGTCCGCTTCACCGTGAACTCGTAGCACCTCTGCGCCAACAGGTTGTTGACCTGTATGCAGAATGAGTCACAGGTCACTGTTCCTAGCTGGTTCCCTTCCTCCATGTTGGTCAGCTGGAGGAGCTTGTAGCAGATCTCAAACTGCTCCCTGGGCTCCTGCTCCTCCTGCCCCAGTGCAGCCGGACGCTGTCAGCCAGAGACATGTCGAACTTCCTGTGCATCTTGACGGACAGTCTCAAATGGATCTGGGGCATCTTGGCTTTGCCCGTCTCAGAGATGAGCCTGTGCTTTGTGTGCTGCTGCCCTGACATTAGTAACGAGTTCAAGTCCGCAATCGCCTTAATGAGCTGCACAATCCACTGATGTATGTAGTCGACCTCCTGATATCCATAGGCTATGGCCTCCATCTCCACTTTGCCCTTGCAGCTGCTCATCATTCTTTTCCTTTTAGCTGCAAGACATAAATGGACATTTTCCTTAGATTATAATTGATCTCTGTCTGTATTACTTTGCTACATACTGTGTATTCTTTCTTATCTGGAGGTTACACTGAACACACGCTCAAGCTGAGCAACGATAAGCTTGGCTAGTTCTTTTTTGGTCAGGTTTTCCGTTGAAGACAGATTTGAGACTTCCTCTTTCAACCTAACTTGTTCTCCCCAATTAAGGTGTTACCAACCTCCTATGGTAGAAATCACAGGCAGCCATGTTACAAGACAAGCTCATTAAATTATAGGCTAGCTAATGTATTCTCAGTATTGATTCATTCTTAGCAGTAGCACCAGTAATCATAATTTCAACCACATGAAAATATATTAATCTTTACTCCCCAAATTACTGAGATTGTGTCCAGACAATTCATATATGATAGGCTACTAATAGCAGAAGATGGCAAGTGCAAATTTACAGAAGGCCAAGGCTTTCGGGAACAGTGGTCAAAACATGCACAGAGAAGATGTCTTTTCTTCAAGTTGAACAATTCTCTATGACTAACCGACGGTGTACATTTGGCCTACTGAATTTCAAGTATAATAACTTACCTGCTCCGTCTAATGAATTGCCATCTTGCACAACGAATGGTTTGAAAACATCTGGAAGTCTTCGCAGAATTTGTGTTTTGAAAGGTGTGCTTCAAAATTACCATAGCAATGAACACAAATAACACAGGTTCAACGTTGTGAGGTTATTTTGTATACATTTGAGAAAAGTCCTCGAAAATGTCTGACGATTACAGCAGCCAGAGGTCTTCGTATCAGAGTGTGTGGAATTTTTCAGAAAGTATTTATACCCCTTGACTTATTCCACATTATGTTGTGATACAGCCTGAATTCAAAACGGATTACCACACAATACCCCATAATGACAAAGTGAAAACATGTTTTGAGATTTATTTGCAAATGTATTGAAAATTAAATACAGTAATATCTCATTTACATAAGTATTTACACCTTTGAGTTAATATACAGTATGTTAGAATCACCTTTGGCATCTTGGCTTTGCCTATCTCAGAGATAACCCGGTGCTCAGCTGTGAGTCTTTCTGGGTAAGTCTCTAAGAGCTTTGCACACCTGGATTGTACAATATTTTATCATTATTATTTAAAAACATTATTCAATCTCTGTCAAGTTGGTTGTTGATCATTGCTAGACAGCCATTTTCAATTCTTGCCAAGCTAATTTAAGTCAAAACTGTATCTAGGCCACTCAGGAACATTCAATACTCCTGTGTGGCTCAGTTGGTAGAGCATGGTGTTTGCAATGCCAGTGTTGTGGGTTTGATTCCCACGGGGGACCAGTACGAAAAAAAAAATGTATGAAATGTATGCATTCACTACTGTAAGTTGCTCTGGATAAGCGCGTCTACTAAAATGTAAAATGTAATGCTGTCTTGGTAAGCAATGTATTTTTGACCTTGTGTTTTAGGTTATTGTTGGAAAGCAGAGTAAACCAGTTTTCTTTCTAGGATTTTGCCTGTGCTTAGCTCTCTTCCATTTCTTTTTAATCCTAGAAAACTCCCTAGTCCTTGCTGATTACAAGCATACCCATAACATGATGCAGCCACCATCATGCTTGAAAATATGAAGAGTGGTACTCAGTGATGTGTTGTGTTGGATTTGCCCCAAAAATAACACTTTTTATTCAGGACAAAGTTAATTTCTTTGCCACATTTGTTGCAGTTTTATTTTTGTGCCTTATTGCAAACAGGATGTATGTTTTGGATATTTTTTATACTGTACAGGCCTTCGTTCTTTTCACTGTCATTTAGGTTAGTATTGTGGAGTAACTACAATATTGTTGATCCATCCTCAGTTATCTGTAAAGTGAAATCCCTGAGCGATATCCTTCCTCTGCGGAAACTGAGTTAGGAAAGATGTCTTTATCTTTGTTGGGACTGGGTGTATTGATACACCATTCAAAGCCTAATTAATAACTTCACCATGCTCAAAGAGATATTCAATGTCTGCTTTTTATTTTTACCCATCTACCAATGGGTGCCCTTCTTTGCGAGCCATTGTTAAACCTCCCTGATCTTCATGGTTGAATCTGTGTTTGATATTCACTGCTCGACTGAGGGACCTTACAGATCATTATATGTGGTGTACAGAGATGCCACTTATTATGTGACTTGTTAACTTCTCTAGGGTAGGGGGCAGTATTTTGACGTCCGGATGAAAGGTGTGCCCGTAGTAAACTGCATGCTACTCAGGCTCAGAAGGTAGGATATGCATAGTATTAGTAGATTTGGATAGAAAACACTCTGAAGTTTCTAAAACTGTTTGAATGATGTCTGTGATTATAACAGAAATCATATGGCAGGCAAAAAACGGAGAAAAATCCAACCAGGAAGTGTGGAAATCTCAGGTTTGTAGTTTTTCAAGTGATTGCCTATACAGTATACAGTGACTTAGGGTTCATTTTGCACTCCCTAAGGCTTCCACTAGATGTCAACAGTCTTTAGAACGTTGTTTCATGCTTCTACTGTGAATAGGGAGAGAATAAGAGCTCCTGGAATTAGATGAGTGAGAAAATGACATGAGCTCAGTGGCGCGCGCTCACATGAGAGTTAGCTGTGTTCCTTTTCTTTTTTGAAGACACAGGAATTGTCCAGTTGGAATATTATGGAAGATTTATGATAAAAACATCCTAAAGATTGATTCTATACATCGTTTGACATGTTTCTACAAACTGTAGTATAACTTTTTGACTTTTCTTCTGGACTTAGTAAGCGCGTGCCTTACATTTGGAATAGTGAACCTAACGCGCGAACAAAATGGAGGTATTTGGACATAAAAATTAACTTTATCGAACAAAACAAACATTTATTCTGTAACTGGGATTCCTGGGAGTGCATTCCGATGAAGATCATCAAAGGTAAGTGAATATTTATAATGTAATTTTTGTCATTTCTGTTGACTCCAAAATGGCGGGTATCTGTATGGCTTGTTTTGATATCTGAGCGCTGTACTCAGATTATTGCAAAATTTGCTTTGGCCGTATAGCTTTTTTGAAATCTGACACAGCGGTTGCATTAAGGAGAAGTGTATCTATAATTCTTTTAATAACTGTTGAATATTTTATCAACGTTTATGATGAGTATTTCTGTAAATTGATGTGTCATTCACCGGAAGTTTTGGGAGGCAAAACATTTCTGAACATTACACGTCAATGTAAAATGGGGTTTTTGGATATAAATATGAATTTTATCGAGCAAAACATACATGTATTGTGTAACATGAAGTCCTATGAGTGCCATCTGATGAAGATCATCAAAGGTTAGTGATTAAATTTAGCTGTATTTCTGTTTTTTGTGACGCTAGCGTCCCACATACCCCAGAGAGGTTAAGAAAAATAATTCATTCCTGAACTTATTTCGGCTTGCCATAACAAAGGGGTTGAATATTTATTGACTTAAGATACCGTATTTCAGCTTTACAATGTTTATGGGGTATGGTGTGTAGGCCAGGGACACAAAAATCTAAATGTAATACATTTTACATTCAGTGTGTAACACAACAAAATGTGGAAAATGTCATGGGGCGTGAATACCTTCTGAAGGCTTCATAATGCGCTCAAAATTGAATGTTTTGAACACATCGATTATAATCAATAATTTGCATGCTGCATCGGTTGCATAACCGCCTGGTATGGCAACTGCTCGGCATCTGACCGCAAGGTGCTATATGTACTAGGCAGTGTCAGAGGAAGGCCAAAAAATCGCCAAAGACTCCAGTCACCCAAGTCATGGACTGTTCTTTTTGCTACCGCATGGGAAGTGGTACCAGAGCGCCAGGTCTAGGACCAAAAGGCTCCTTAACAGCTTCTACCCCCAAGCCATAAGACTGCTGAAAAATTAATCAAATAGCCACCTGGACTCTTTACATTGACCCCCCTCCCTTTGTTTTAAACTGCTGCTACTCGCTGTCTATTATCTATGCATAGTCACTTTACAAATGACCTCGACTGACCTGTACCCCCGCACATTGACTCGATACCGGTACCCCTGTATATAGCCTTGTTATTGTTATGTAATTTTCTTGTGTTACTTCTTGATTTATTAGATATTTTTTTACTTCAGTTTATTTAGTAAATATTTTCTAAACTCTATTTCTTGAACTGCATTGGTGGTTATGTATGACAATCTCAATTGTTTCAATGCATAAAAATCATTATTTAACCTGTCTGTTTCCCTTCATCTACAATGATTGAAGTATATTTAACAAGTGACATCAATAAGGGATCATAGCTTTCACCCGGATTCACCTGGTCAGCCTATGTCAAGGAAAGAGCAGGTGTTCCTATGTTTTGTACAATCAGAGTATAAGCTCTGTTATATAATGTTATTACCATCAGCAATAGAATTGTTTTGCTTTCACTTATAAATCTGACATTTCTATTGGATTCCACGTAAAATTTAATCCAACACCCAATTCATATTTTTTTTTTAATCCAATTATGTTGTATTTTGTTTATAAACCACAGATAGCATGACTGTGGCAGTGATAAGATTTCACCAGTAGGGGGAAGCGTCTATGACGTTTTTCCATTGTTATGCAGGCTATTTGTGTGATCAGCAACATCATTGTCTTCCAGAAGCGAGCTGTAATGATGGACCTCTCTCACGGGGAAAATTATAACCCAAGAACCTCCTATTCAGACCCATAAATACCAGAGAGAGAATAAAATTTAAAAAAACAACCCTTAGTAAAAAGGGTTCTTCAAATCATACCGTGATTATAGAGTAAAAATACCCCAAGGCGCACCTGTTTTGCCTCTGCTTGTCAGCACAAATATTTACCCATACACTGCAAGCCTGATGAGGTGAAATATGAGCATCAGGCTTAAATGTTGACAGACTGTCGGTCTCTATCTACATCTCAAATGATACCCTATTATTCCCTACATAGTGAACTACCCCGATGAGCCCTGGTCAAAACATTTTAGTGGCGCTGTCATGCCAAATAATGTCCCCCCGGCCAAAAAGTGTCTCTCTCTGCGTCACAATGGGATTCGATAAACAATTAGCGTCCAATGCTACATCAACGGTGTGATGACCTAATGATTAGAATTTTGGAGACCATTACAGCCTAAATTACGTTATTTTCTTCATCGCTATGCAAACAAGGCTGATTTCGGCAACAATTTCGCAGTTTAAACAAGTTTTGTTTAGCTAATAAAATGAAAACATTACTTCAAACTACTTTTGAGTACCTTGTTAACATTACAACATGAAATCCACATCTTAAACGTTGCTACGATTCGGAAATGGCAAATAAAATGTGTAATCTGCTTAGATCACGAAGTCAGCTAATTTCCACTCCATTCATATGCAAATACGCATGATTCATACACTGGCTTGTCTGGCTGTCATGTTTTTATTTTAACCTGACCTTCCCTTACCTACACTGAAGTAATATAATTTCAGTAGTCCTCTATTATGATTCATTTTTTTTCTATTTCGCATAGTACGCCCTTATAGTTGAATATATATTACGTATTTATTGTAGGTCCTAGGATACAACAATGAATAATGTGGAACAAATAAATACCATCAAAGCACACCTTACAACTTACAATAATGAACACCCTGTGAAACAGATGTGAAAACCAACCTGGAAATATTTAAAATTTTAATACATAAACGTTGATATTTTTTGGTACAGTTGTGTCATTAATTTATTTTCAACCATTTTTTTGTACACTCACATGGCAATCATAGACTAAAATACTGAATTCTGGTGTATGGAATTTTGAGGAGGTGGTTGCTGTGTGGGTGGGAGGTTCTGCCTGCCACTTGTTCTCAACAGGCAGCCAGGCTCGGGAAGGGGGACTTGAAGAGGGAGACTGTAAAGTCCAGGCACTCCTGCTCTCTTTGTTCTGCATGTTTGCAGTGCTAGTGTTTTTAGTTAATTAATCTGTGTATCTCACATATTATGTGCCCAGTATGATAGAGTGAGAAAACTTTCTTAGCAGATAATGACAACATGACAATAACAGTAGCTGTCGATGATGTCATGAAAAGTTGGAGGGTGGTTGGTAATGGAGGACATCTGGTGGATCCACGTCTGGGTGTTGGGCAGAACCCCTAGGTCCTGGAGAACTGGAGAAGAGTTTAAGGGAACAGGATAGGAGACAGAGACGTAAACAAGCAGACACACAGGTTACAGTTTACTGTGAGAAAATGTGATGGATTAGTGCAGTGTTATAAATGGGAGATATATACTTTCAACACTTTTGGAAGGTACAGCCTATCTCAAGCTGGTCCCCGTCCGACTCAGTGCACAGAGAATCAGACTGATACGAACTCACTGGTTCTGGTGGATGGAAATCCTCCTGGGGGGCTTGGACAGTCGATAGTGCTAAGGTAATTTCGAGAGGTAAATTGAAGAGGTACATTTTTATAAGCTCAGCATAACTACCATTTCTTGCTTTCTCAAATGTCAACCAAAGCTTAACATACTTTGTCTATTGGGCTTCACCGAAGTGTAGGGCGTTAGTGCTTTCAGTGGTCGACCGTTCAACTGGAGAAGATTGTTGGCTTTCACCGAGGTAACCCTAGGAAGACAGAAAAATATCAGTGTTAGGGAAACGAAAACTAGCTTCAAGTTATTTTGTGTGCAAATGCAAATAGTTATTATCTGAGATTTTTAATATTCACCTTAACAGATGGTGACCCCAGCTACAGTAGGAGGGAAAGAGCAGCAAGTTTCCCAGGTCTCGCCTTCATTTCGTCCTTCTTCCAAACCAAGTAATTCGCCCGGATGTCGTGGGCACATGTGCCCCTTCTTGATTCTGCTCCAATAGCTCTCCTTCTGTTTCTCCTGCGCCTTGTTGATGTTCTGTCTCACCTTGATTGATAACAGGAATAAATGCAATTATATTTCATATTACAAATACATTTCTTACATATCTCTTGGAGGGCCAGAAAATAAACTAACAGCGGACAATCATTTGTACCTGGTCAAAAACCTCCACATCCTTCTCAGTCCATGCCTGAAGGTGGTCCTCGAAGGCATACTGATCTGGTTTGACAACTTCCACTACCTCAGGTGGGGTTTCAGTGAAAGTACATTATACAAAAATAGCAATAGACCAACAACAACACTATGTAAATCATGGGTGAACCGTGGGTTAAAGATGTCCATCATCACCTTGGTGGTGGCCTCGCCAGTCTCGTCCTTGATGGGTATCATAAAAAAAGAACATCTATTTTTGGATCCAAGCACCCTTTTCAATGGGTTACAAAAGGGAATTCAGAGTTAAGCACGTACTCTTCATTTACTGACCTTAATGGGTATTGCCTCCACCCACTTGGTAAAGTGATCAGTCGCAGTCAGACACCAGCTGTTGCCATTCCTGGATTTCGTGAAGGGTCTGATGAGGTCCACCCCTAACATTTAAAGTGTTAGAGAGAAGATACTTTATTCTTACCCGTGGCAGGTGGTTAGAGCATTGGACTAGTAAGATCAAATCCCTGAGCTGACAAGGTAAAAATCTGTTGTTCTGCCCCTGAACAAGGCAGTTAACCCACTGTTCCTAGGCTGTCATTGAAAATAAGAATTTGTTCTTAACTGACTTGCCTAGTTAAATAAAGGTCAAATAAATCTGTGTCATACAGTATGCAGATTTTCATATTTGTAAGGATACTGACACAGGTCAGGGTCCCTGGGCACATACCCTGTGTGGCAGGTAGATATTTGGTATTGAATACTACAAGTTTAGATAGCTGGCTAGACTAACTACAAATAAAACATGTGTTAGCTGACATGGCTAATTGAGTGACTGTCAGAACAAGAGAAAAACTGATGATGTAAACCACATTTCAAAATGGCACCTTGTGTATTCTGCTATTCTCACTCTAAACAGTAAATTGAGACCTGAGTCCCCCCCAACAATTTTTTTATACATTCTTTGGGATTATATATTTTTTTGTGGATATTTATACGCAGGCCTATAAAAGGTTGCCCATCCCTGGTCTATAGGCAACTTCAGCCTACTTCCTCTCTGTGCGCTGAAACAGGAAACTGAAAAGTTAAATAGGCAATAGAAGAGGAAGTAATGGCTTGTGTCCATATCCTGGTGTTACGTCATCTGTGGGACACAAATATACTTTCAATCAAGTGACACAACGATAAAGAGATTCCTCAAAAGCAAAGGGGAAGTAAATGTTTGATATTCTGAACATCTGAGCATTTTGATATCAACACGTGTTCGTAGATCAGGTCAGGGTCCCTGGGCACATACCCTGTGTGGCAGGTCGATATTTGGTATTGAATACTACAAGTTTAGATAGCTGGCTAGACTAACTACAAATAAAAAATGTGTTAGCTGACATGGCTAATTGAGTGACTGTCAGAACAAGAGAAAAACTGATGATGTAAACCACATTTCAAAATGGCACCTTGTGTATTCTGCTATTCTCACTCTAAACAGTAAATTGAGACCTGAGTCCCCCCCAACAATTTTTTTATACATTCTTTGGGATTATATATTTTTTTGTGGATATTTATCCGCAGGCCTATAAAAGGTTGCCCATCCCTGGTCTATAGGCAACTTCAGCCTACTTCCTCTCTGTGCGCTGAAACAGGAAACTGAAAAGTTAAATAGGCAATAGAAGAGGAAGTAATGGCTTGTGTCCATATCCTGGTGTTACGTAATCTGTGGGACACAAATATACTTTCAATCAAGTGACACAACGATAAAAGAGATTCCTCAAAAGCAAAGGGGAAGTAAATGTTTGATATTCTGAACATCTGAGCATTTTGATATCAACACGTGTTCGTAGATCACACCCGCAGGGTCGCTGTTACCTTTTGTTCTTGTGTTGTGCTAGGAAAGACATGAAGAGTAAATAGTTTTCTCAATTAAACACAACATTCACGTCACATTCCAAGATTTCAGTTCTTTATGGGTAACCTCACAGGAAAATACACTGAGTTTACAAAACATTTGCACCCCTTTTTGCCCTCAGAACAGCCTCACTTCATCAGGGCATGGACTCTGTCTGGCCAATATTGACCCCAAAGCTTCCCACAGTTCTGTCAAGTTGGCTGGATGTCTTTTGGGTGGTGGACCATTCTTGATACACACAGGAAACTATTGAGTGTGAAAAACGCAGCAGCATTGAGGTTCTTGACATACTCAAACAGATGCGCCTGGAACCTACTACCAAACCCCGTTCAAAGGCACTTCAATATTTTGTCTTGCCCATTCACCTTCTGAATGGCACACATACACAATCCATGTCTCAATTGTTTCAAGGCTTAAAAATCCTTCTTTAACCTGTTTCCTCCCCTTCATCTACACTGATTAAAGTGAATTTAACAAGTAACATCAATAAGTGATCATAGCTTTCACCTGGATTCAGTTGGTAAGTCTATGTCATGGAAAGAACAGGTGTTCCTAATGTTCTCTCCATGCTCCCGTCCGGCAAGTGGTACCGGTGCATCAAGGCTCACTCCTAAACAGCTTCTATCCCCCGGCCATAAAACAGACTATCCACACTGACTCTATGTCCATCCACAGGTCTATACCCACTCAGACACAAATGATGTTGCTGCTAAAAAGATTATTGATTAGATTTATTGGTCCCGCTTTAAATGATGTTCAGCTTATAAAGGCTTTATAAAGCCTTCATAAGCACTACATACATGTGCTACAAAGCATCTATAACCGTATGTCATGCTTTATAAAGGGTTCATAAATGTGGCATAACTGTGCGACATAATCACCAATGTCAAATGTGACATAACCCAGTATGTTGAATATTACATAATCATGTGCTTTATAAAGGGTGACGTGCTGAAGGATGGAACACGCTCTAAAGTGAAGTCATGTTAGTCACATTACACCTAATTTTGTTCCCAGACACTGGTGGAACAACGCATCAAACTTGGCCTTCATTAGTTAGGGTTAGGTTTAAAATCTAATTTTAAGAAGAGAAATTGTGGAAATGGGCAGGGTTCAGCCATAATTATGACTTTGTGGCTGTTTTAACTATTGACGACCAGGGGGAATGATGACTAATACTTTACTCAGTAAGGTCACTCCCATAGAATTCTATGGTCACTCCCACTAAGGCCAACTTTGAATGGTTGATATCCCAGGCTTATATAGGCTGTGTGCGCCATAGCCTGGGGACTATGTTACACCAAGAAACACTTACCTTGATGAAAGCCCCCAACATAAAGAAGTTGAAAGTAGCTTTCTTCTGTAACCAAGTTTCATGTTCCTCATTACACAAACACACACACAACAATATAACGAGCCATACCATGTGGTTCTGAACCCAGTCCTGTCTTTGACACATTCACCCACTCCCCCGCTGAAAGATCAGTCACAAAAAACGGTTGTAAACACATCCATAAAATCTCTATATTGCATGACACTGTACTTACTTTAAAGTCAGACCCCTTTGGTCATTTATAACATATAGATAAATGCTTATATCATATGACGCTATACTTACTATAAAGTCAGACACCTTTGCTCATTCATAATACATACATAAAGGCATAATGTTGTAACCTCAAATGTATTAACACTTAGGGAATTATCACTAACAGCTAAAACAAATACATATTAAAGGCATGATTAAACCATACATTTCCTTTTATTTTTACATTGAAATCGATAAAAAGTGAAGTTTCAAAATGTTCAGCAATGCAATTACATTGAACATTACACAGGGGTGTGACTAGTGTAGCTTGTCCCTGAGCTGGCAGACAAATGGTTCTTGCCTCTCTGCCTGCTGGAGGTATTACATGTTTGTTCCAACCTTAAAAGTAACAACAAAGAAAGTTAGCAGGTCTGTTAGGAAATGCCTTTGTCACACTAGCTGAATAAGGGCATTTATTTTCTGCACCAGAAAGAGTCGAAATGGGGAGATGGTAAACATTCGATTCGTATGATTATATTCCGCTTTCATTTACAAATCTCATGACGTGACAATGAGACGTGTCTGTATCTATTTTTTATTTATTTAGCTGAGCCTGTTAGCGAGCTAAATTTAATTACCTAACTAGTAATTAATGTGAAGTCACCGAAATTATTTGAAATAACGATTGAGGTAGCTATGTAATCTAACTCAACACTTAACTACTACAAATACATTTAAATTATAATAAATAAAGGTTAACTTATTCGTTTTTTGCTCTTCAGTTGGACAAGTGGGCATTTGATTTGCGAACTCATTACATGTGCGCTTACTGCGCTACAGAAACACCCCTAACCAAACAATAGTGCACTGAATTAAAGGGCGACTACTCTAAAAAAAACAATGTTTCTTAGATTTTTCGCAGAACTCAAAGTCATCCCCTGATGTGGTTTAAGCATTGGTGTGAACACAGCACATCCAATTATGTTGTTTTTCTATTTAAAAAGTGTGAAAAAACTGGGTCAAAATCTGAAAAAAATTGGGGGGAATATGAAACCTGTAAGAACAAAACTGAAAATACAGAATTTTGTGAGAAAAAAACCCTGAATTAGGCAAAAAACAAAATAAAACAGATAGCTAGCTATGCACCCAGTAGGGGAGATAGGTTGGGCCATCCTAGAAATGTTTTAGAGAAATATAATATATACAATTTAGCAGACGCTTTTATCTAAAGCAACTTACAGTCATGCGTGCATACATTTTATCATGTATGGATGGTTCTGGGAATAGAACCCACTATCCTGGCGTTGCAATGCTCACCAAGATGCCTGACAAGGTTATAATTCCTTTGTGAAGCCTCATTTTAATATGTTTTATAAAGCCTTTTTAAAACACAGGTTTATGTCACATTTGACATAGTGGGTTATGTCACATTTGACATTGGTGGTTAAGTCAGACAGTTATGACACATTTATGAACCCATAATAGAGCAGGACATATGGTTACAGATGATTTGGGATCCCGGATGGCGCAGCGGTCTAAGGCACTGAATCTTAGTGCTACAGGCATCACTACACACCCTGGTTCGATCCCGGGCTGTATCACAACCAGCCGTGATCGGGAGTCCCATAGGGCGGCGCACAATTGGCACAGCGTCGTTTGGGTTAGGGGAGGGTTTGGCCGGGGTAGGCCTTCATTGTAAAATAAGAATTTGTTCTTAACTGACTTTCCTAGTTAAATAAAATAAAGGTTCAATTTATTATTATTATGAATTATGAAGCCTTTATAAGCTCCACGTCATTTAACCTGTTGGGTCTAGGGGGCAGTATTTGCACGGCCGGATAAAAAATGTACCCGATTTAAACTGGTTACTACTCTTGCCCAGAAACGAGAATATGCATATAATTAGTAGATTTTGATAGAAAACACTGTAAAGTTTCTAAAACTGTTTGAATGGTGTCTGTGAGTATAACAGAACTCATATGGCAGGCCAAAACCTGAGAAGATTCCATACAGGAAGTGCCCTGTCTGACAATTTGTTGTCCTTCTGTTGCATCTCTATCGAAAATACAGCATCTGTGCTGTAACGTGACACTTTCTAAGGCTCCCATTGGCTCTCTAAAGCTGCCAGAAAGTGGAATGGGGTGCCTGCTGTCTCTGGGCGAAGAACAGCAGGAGAGTTTGTGAGTGGTCAGCCTGGGGACAGTGAGACTGAGATGGGCGTTCACGAGTATTCTCAATTTTTTTCTTTCAGCCTTTGAATGAATACAATGTTGCCCGGTTGGAATATTATCGCTATTTTACGAGAAAAATAGTATAAAAATTGATTTTAAACAGCGTTTGACATGCTTCTAAGTACGGTAATGGAATATTTTGACATTTTTTTTGTCACGAAATGCGCTCGCGCGTCACCCTTCGGATAGTGACCTGAACGCACAAACAAAACGGAGCTATTTGAATATAACTATGGATTATTTGGAACCAAAACAACATTTGTTGTTGAAGTAGAAGTCCTGGGAGTGCATTCTGACGAAGAACAGCAAAGGTAATCCAATTTTTCTAATAGTAATTCTGAATTTAGTGAGTCCCAAACTTGGTGGATGTCAAAATAGCTAGCCGTGATGGCCGAGCTATGTACTCAGAATATTGCAAAATGTGCTTTCGCCAAAAAGCTATTTTAAAATCTGACACCGCGTTTGCATAAAGGAGTTCTGTATCTATAATTCTTAAAATAATTGTTATCATGAGTAATTTAGTAAATTCACCGGAAGTTTGCGGTGGGTATGCTAGTTCTGAACATCACATGCTAATGTAAAAAGCTGGTTTTATATATAAATATAAACTTGATTGAACAAAACATGCATGTATTGTATAACATAATGTCCTAGGAGTGTCATCTGATGAAGATCATCAAAGGTTAGTGCTGCATTTAGCTGTGGTTTTGGTTTTTGTGACATATATGCTTGCTTTGAAAATGGCTGTGTGATTATTTTTGGCAGGGTACTCTCCTGACATAATCTAATGTTTTGTTTTCGCTGTAAAGCCTTTTTGAAATCGGACAATGTGGTTAGATTAACGAGAGTCTTGTCTTTAAAATGGTGTAAAATAGTCATATGTTTGAGAAATTGAAGTTATAGCATTTTGAGGTATTTGTATTTCATGCCACGCGATTCCACTGGCTGTTGACTAGGGTGGGACGCAAGCGTCCCACCTAGCCCAGAGAGGTTATTTAACCAGGTAGGACAGCAAAACATTTCTCACCATCACAGTTATATACATCCCACTTAAGACACTCCTCCTTCTCTCCCATCCTTATATCTTATGGTTCTGCAGAAAGAAGGTAACAGGATACTAAACCCTTATTACTCCCTTAAGGGAATCTGTCCTCACCTCCTGACCTCAACCCCTCCTTCACTTAATCTGCAGACGTCCATCTGTCTCCCCTGTATCAACACGTTGCTCTCCTCTCGTCCACCCAACACATTCCAAAGCCTTCTGTCTTTTCTTCAGATAACCATTAACTTCTGACATAAAACCCAGTGTCTTTCACTCCTTTGATTCTATGCTTCTTTCCTATCATTTATTTAATATCTCAATGTTCAAAGTTTAGCTGATTCCAACAGTACATATAGCTAGGGATAAAGTGACAGGTCAACAGGATAGATAATAAACAGTAGCAACAGTGCATGTGATGAGTCAAAAGAGGTAGTGCAAAAAGGATCAATGCACATAGTCCGGGCAGCTATTTGCAGTCTTATGGCTTGGGGGTAGAAGCTGTTCAATGTCCTGTTGGTTTCAGGCTTGGTGCATCGGTACTGCTTGCCATGCGATAGCAGAGAGATCAGTCTATGACTTGGGTGGCTGGAGTATTTGACAATCTTTAGGGCCTTCTTATTTTAAAAGGATGTCATGCTGCTTGTTTAGCGAGTACCACTTCCTCACGATTTGGCCCATACCTGGTGCAATCGGGACCACCGCCTAACAAACACACATCCTCCCTCAAGCGTCTTAGCTGATTGCACCATCTCAAAAGATAGCTAATGAGGCAACGCAAGCGGGACACTTCAGGCTGAAGAGTAAGTTTCACACATACCCATGTGCTACACTCTGACACCGCCTGGTATAAAGGTCCTGGATGGTAGGGAGCTCGGCTCAGTGATGTACTGGGCTGTACGCACTACCCTCTGTAGAGCCTTACGGTCAGTGCCAAGCAGTTGCCATACCAAGCGGTGATGCAGCCAGTCAAATTCTCTCAGTGGTGCAGCTGTATACCTTTTTGAGGATCTGAGGGCCCATGCCAAATCTTTTCAACTTCCTGAGAGGGAAGAGGCGTTGCCGTGCCTTCTTCACGACTATGTTGGTGTGTGTGGACCATGTTAATTCCTTAGTGATGTGGACACCGAGGAACTTGAAGCTCTCGACCCACTCCACTACAGCCTCGTCGATGTGGATGGGGGTGTGCTCGGCCCTCCGTTTCCTGTGGTCCACAATCAACTGCTTTGTATTGCTGACGTTGAGGGAGAGGTTGTTGTCCTGGCACCACATTGCCAGGTCCCTGACCTCCTCCCTCTAGGCTGTCTCATCGTTGCCGGTGACCAGACCTACCACTGTAGTGTCGTCAGCAAACTTAGTGATTGTGTTGGAGTCTTCCATGTCCATGCAGTCGTGGATGAACAGGGAGAACAGGAGGGGACTAAGCACACACCCCTGAGGAGTCCCCGTGTTGAGGGTCAGCTTGGTGGATGTGTTGTTGTCTACGCTCACCACCTGCGGGTGGCCCGTCAGGAAGTCCAGGATCCAGTTGCAGGGGGAGGTGTTCAGTCCCAGGGTCCTGAGCTTAGTGATGAGCTTTGAGGGCAGTATGGTGTTGAACGCTGATCTGTAGTCAATGAACAGCATTCTCACATAGGCGTTCCTTTTGTCCAGGTGAGAGAGGGCAGTGTGGAGTACAATAGAGATTGCGTCATCTGTGGATCTGTCGGCCGGTATGCGAATTTGAGTGGGTCAAGGGTGTCTGGGATGATGGTGTTAATGTGAGCATTTAGCAGCCATTCAAAGCATTTTATGTCTACATATGTGAGTGCTATGGGGCAAAAGTCACTTGGACAGGTTACCTTGGCAATCTTGGGCAAAGGGACTATAGTGGTCTGTTTGACACATGTAGATATTACAGACTGGGTCAGTGAAGACACTTGCCAGCTGGTCAGCGCATGCTCTGACGTCCTGGTAATCCGTCTGGCTCTGCGACCTTGTGAATGTTAACCTGTTTAAAGGTCTCACATCGGCTACGGATGAGCCTCTATATCAGTAACTCCTTAGGAAAGTGGGTCTGTGGGATAGAACTTGTGTGAATTATTATTTAATAGTTCACTATTTATTAATCATTTTCACCCAGAATATGTTAACAGGCATGGGGATGAAGAAAATACTGTAAAATTGAGAAAATAATTGTTCATTTAACTAATTTTTGGTCTATCATTTTATTTGGACCACATAACATTACACATTACATAACATCAATGTCAATGGCTCTCTGTCATAGAGCGCATAACGTTTCTTATTACGCATCTTCAAGTCAACGGACCATTCAATCTTGCAAAAGTGAGCCAATGAGGCTTTTTATGATAAAGTGAAAAATATATCCCCCCCAGTAGTGAACACAAATGACTACAGCATGTGAACCCAGGCATGCTTGCAGTGTATACATTTTTACGAGGTCAGCATCTCTTTGTGTGCTATGGTGGGCTGTTTGACCGTGTCTTTTATGGCCATGTTAGTTCACGGTTAGCGGACATGTTGGAGATCTTAATGGGATACTTTGGGATTTTGGCAAGGAGGCCCTTTATCTACTTCCCTAGAGTCAGATAAACTTGTGGATACCATTTTTATGTCTTCGTATACAGTTAGAAGTAGTTTTACGAGCCAGTTGCTAACTAGCGTTGCCTGTGCAGAGGCATAAATGGTTCTGAGATTATGCTTATGAAATCTACACAGTCACCATATACTGTACCACCTATGCTCCTCAATGACTTTTAAGGACGTTTCACAAATAACAATGCAAGAAATCCTTTGTTTTGTAATTTTGCCACTGGTGTCATACCCCAGGGCACGCCAAGGGACAGGTGCTCTGTCAGACTCATGTGTCTCATGTGTAGCCAGTAAGGCAGAAACTATTACCAAGTCGTAAATTAATTTACAACAAAGTACCGGTATAAAGTTGCCATTGTGTTCACTACTTCTTTTTGTTCTCCATATGTGTTGTTTTTACAAATAGACATTTTCTTCATTATGTCACCTTTTCTCCAGTTGACAGGATGTGGTTCATACGGTTGTAAGACAGGGATTTCCTTGTCCTGAAACAAAACGGCAGTTATTTGCATGTTTTTCTGTCGTGTTTCTCCTCCTTTATTAATATGAAAACAGAATCACCCCTGAGAGGAATTCACCTGGTCTGATGTTTGACTTGGGATGTGTTCTGACATGTTACCAATGTCCTTTAGCATCTGTTTTTTTATGAGGTGATTCCAATTAAGTGTAATATGACTGGGCTTGTTGACATAAGTACGGGCCCCTTCTAACATCACTTTGAAATCCACCTTTTGATCCACTACGCCATGCCTGCAATGATACGGTTTCAGCATAACACTGGCTTTTTTTAAGCAGTGATGAGGGTTATTCTACAATGTACAAAACCAGTATTTCATGAGAATCAACAGTTCTCTTTTTAACAGACTTGCCTGTTCCCAGCCAATAATGGTTGAGCCAATATCCTTTGGGTATTGGGCATGATTAAACAAGCAAAGGCAGCATCCAACCGTCGTCAAAGCCAATGCCAGAGTGCTTTGGTAACAACATTTAGAGCTCGTTTATTGCATTGTCTCACCAGGTGGACTACACACTTTCTACTTCTCTTACAGAAAGGACAAAACTCACAATTGGCAAAAGAAAGAACATACTGTAGTTGAAAGAAATCACAAGATGTACAATGTACTGTATGATACCAAAGATACGTTTTCACTGAAGTTAACATCGAAACTATTGGAAACATATTTCACATCACAACAAGATGGAGATTCCTCATCTAAGTTCTCAGAGAACGATGGCAAGCAGAGAGCGAGTTAAATAGAAAACAAACCAATTTAAACCTGCTTTGTTGCAGTGTTTGAGTGAGGGATGGTTGCATAGAAGAGTGTTGTCGGAATCACCAAATGGAAATACAAAGACTTGATGGGGTCGCATCAGCTCTGCATGATTGAGAAACTTAAGAACATGAGATGAAAGTGTGTCACTAATCAGCGGCAAACCACACATTACTGAACATCGTCAGGTAGATCCGTAATTGACCAAACCCAGCAGCAGAGTTTTTCTGTACCAAATACCTTTACAACTGAGACTATTGGGATATCTGGGGGCTTCTTCTATACTGCAAACCTGCCATGGAATTTTCCATGGTACACTATAGGAAGATTTTCAATTGAGTAAAAATATTATATTCAAAGAAGTATAAAAAAGAGGAGAGAGGCCTGAAAGAAAGCCTGAATTTCTAAAAGTTCTCTTATAGTCTCGGCTCATGGTTCCTTTCATTAATTGGGTAGATCAAACGATAAAATCAGGCCTCGCTTTCTTACAATTTACCAACACCGGTAGAAAACAAGTAGTTGAATATGAGGTATATTTCTCAAGCAGAGGGTGACCAAAGCATGACAGATAAACCTGAAGAGACTGATGACAATTGTATTAGAAAGTGTCTGGATACACAGTGCCAACCGTTTATGGCGTTCTGCGCGAACGAGCATGAAACCACAACAAAAACATATTCCATTCAAACAAACACCTTACTACGAAGCAGCAGATATAACAAAACATATATCAATACAAATAGAGTACGTGTCATCATTATTCTCTTCATCGAAAATATTTCAGGCCAAGTAAAACATTCCCTGTAACAATGTACTGTAGGTTGAGAACCGTACTGTAAACAAGATTCCATTTGCAGTATACGAATTGCAGTTGGGTCGAATGCTTCCCTTTTCTTCACATTTGTCACAATAGATGTTTCACAGTCTTCTAAAATGAAAGAGTCCCTTTCACAGATTTATTGGGTCCAGGATGTTTGAAGTAGTATCTGAGGAGAGAAAAAAATAAATAAATGCAACATTCAAGTCATGCTAACTACAGAGCAGGAAAAAACAACAAAAGTTAGTATATTTGATGAAAAAATAAATGAGGCATGATGGGGGGAAAAACAGCGCAGGAAAGCAGATGTAAACTAACAGCTAGGCCTTTCAACCTGAGGTTATGGGTGGCATCATCAGATAGAGGATTTCTGAGCCAAGACAAAGGACAACATCTAAAACCACAAGTGAGCACATTCACACGGCCTATGTTACATTTTCTCACAGTTAACCTTTTAATCTCAATGATTGCACTATTAAAAGCCTACGGTTAGTTAAGCCAGTTGATTTCTCTGTTGCATGACCTAAAGGCGTGGCTTAAGCGCAAATAGTTGAGAGGAAGCCAGCGTGAGACATCAAACCACTAGAGGCTCTTCATACTTCAAAGAAAAATCCTCCTCTGCACGGAGTAAACAAACATGGAGGGCCACCTGGCTCTTCCACACTGGCCATACTGAGGCCAGCTGAACTTGTTAGACCAACGGCTAGCTACTCCCAGAGGGAATATACACTCTCAACAGTGTGTTTACTTCATCTGAAAGCCAGGCATCGAGTGTATATATGTATGTAAAAACAGATCGATAAACACCAAAACCTGACAAACTTATTTATTTAGTCAAACAAAAGCCACACCCACTATGATAAATGAATTGTACTATAGTCTACAAACCCAGGCTTGTGTGGGCTATTTTCTAAAACCATGATTTAGCCTAGATCTGTTGAAATCTGCTGAGTCAATGCAGCAGTGCTCCATCCTGCTGCAGTCCATTATAAGGCTATGTACATGTCCGACTCACCTGCAGCTGCCACTGAAGTGGGGCCGATGTCTGGGCCTGAGCCACAAACCCCAGCTGACCGAAACTTGGACCTAACATGACACGAAGGAGCAATAGAACTGGTTTATCTTTCGTTACTCAGGAAAAACACAACATCGTAATAAGGTAATATTTTGGTCCTATGTGACACCTTTAATATTAAGAAGTTTGTTGTGACAATGTGATTTTGTTAGATGGGCACTCTTCGCACTGGAATTTACAGTGCATTCGGAAAGTATTCAGACCCCTAGGCTTTTTCCACATTACAGCCTTATTCTAAAATGTATTAAATTGTCCACCCTCATCAATCTACACATAATACCCTATAATGAAAAAGCAAAAAAAACATGTTTATAGAATATTTTGCACATTTATTAAAAATAAAATGGAAATATCACATTTACAAAAGTATTCAGACCCTTTACTCAGTACTTTGTTGAAGCACCTTTGGCAGTGATTACAGCCTTGAGTCTTCTTGGGTTTGACCCTACAAGCCTGGCACACCTGTATTTGGGGAGTTTCTCCCATTCCTCTCTGCAGATCCTCTCAAGCTCTGTCAGGTTGGATAGAGAGCGTCGCTGCACAGCTATTCTCTCCAGAGATGTTCGATTGGGTTCTAGTCCGGGCTCTGGCTGGGCCACTCAAGGACATTCAGAGACTTGTCCCGAAGCCACTCCTGTGTTGTCTTGGCTGTGTGCATAGGGTTGTTGTCCTGTTAGAAGGTGAACCTTCGCTCCAGTCTGAGGTCCTGAGTGCTCTGGAGTAGGTTTTCTCTCTGTACATTGCTCTGTTCACCTTTCCCTCCCTCTTGACTAGTCTCCCAGTCCCTGCCGCTGAACAACATCCCCACAGCACTACCATGCTTGTTTCTCATGATCTGAGAGTCCTTTAGGTGTCTTTTGGCAAACTCCAAGCAGGCTGTCATGTGCCTTTTACTGAGGACTGGCTTCCGTCTGGCCACTCTACAATAAAGGCCTGATTGGTAAAGGCCTTTTTTTCCAAGATGGCGTAGCAGTTCAGACGTCCTCTACCCTCCTCTTGTCGTGTCCCGTGTATATATATATTTACATATTTTTTCTTCACTTATCTTTTTATATATATATATTTTTTTTAATTCTAAAAACTCAACCTCAAAGCACTCTCCTGCAACCCGCCTCACCAATTTAAAAAAGAAAGTATTATTTACCTCATCTGAATTCCACAACAGAAGCTAGCAAGAGGTTAGCCATTTTCACTGGCTAACGTTGAAGTTCAGCTAGCCACGGTTAGCTGTCCTCAGCTATCCATTAGCTCAAAAAGCTACCGCCAGTTTTTGTACAGCGCGACTCAGACCAGAGCATACCGGACCTATTCTCTCTCCTTTCCCCGATTTCTACCGCAGGCTCTGGACATTTACACCTGGATCTTGCAGCTAACTAGCTGCTACCTGAGTGACTATTGGCAACGTCGGTCACGGAATTAACACACATTATTACGGAGCTAGCCAGCTAGCCAGCTGAAGAGTTCCGTCAGCCACTCCTGGGCTATTTCTGAGCTAGCCAGCTGAAGTGTCTCCTGGGCTACAACTCACCTATCCTGACCCGTTTTACTGCCGATGCGGAGCCCCATCGGGTCTTCACGACTGGACCACCGACGTTATCTGCCCGAGGGAGTTATCCAACTGGCCCCTCCATCGCGACGTAACCTGATCGCCCATCTGCGGCCCGCTAATCGTTAGCTGTCTTTTCGGCTGCGATCTGAATAGGTCTATCGGACACTTTTCTTGGGCCACTATAACTAACTATTTTGACAACTTGGACTGGTCCCCCCTTCCACACGGAACCCCACTAACCCACAGACGGAAACGCACGAGGTGGCTAAAAACAGACCTCCCTCCCATCTTCCACCAGCTTGCTACCTATGGCCCGGCTAGCTGTCTGAATCTCACTGGACCCTTTGATCACTCGGCTAAGCATGCCTCTCCTTAATGTCAATATGCCTTCTCCATTGCTGTTCTGGTTAGTGTTTATTGGCTTATTTCACTGTAGAGCCTCTAGCCCTGCTCATTATACCTTATCCAACCTCTCAGTTCCTCCACCCACACATGCTATGACATCTTCTGGTTTCAATTATGTTTCTAGAGACAATATCTCTCTCATAATCACTAAATGCCTAGGTTTACCTCCTCTGTACTCACATCCCACCATACCTTTGTCTGTACATTATACCTTGAAGCTATTTTATCGCCCCCAGAAACCTGCTCCTTTTTCTCTCTATTCTGGACGTCACAGACGACCAATTCTTATAGCTTTTAGCCGTACCCTCATACTTATTCTTCTCTGCTCCTCTGGGGATGTAGAGGTGAATCCAGGCCCTGCAGTGCCTGGCTCCACTCCTACTCCCCAGGCGCTCTCTTTTGATGACTTCTGTAACCGTAATAACCTTGGTTTCATGCATGTTAACATTAGAAGCCTCCTCCCTAAGTTTGTTTTATTCACTGCTTTAGCACACTCTGCCAACCCGGATGTCCTAGCTGTGTCTGAATCTTGGCTTAGGAAGTCCACCAAAAACTCTGAAATCTTCATCCCTAACTACAACGTTTTCAGACAAGATAGAACGACCAAAGGGGGCGGTGTTGCAATCTACTGCAGAGATAGCCTGCAGAGTTCTGTCCTGCTATCCAGGTCTGTACCCAAACAATTTGAACTTCTACTTTTAAAAATCCACCTCTCCAAAAACAAGTCTCTCACCGTTGCCGCCTGCTATAGACCCCCCTCGGCCCCGAGTTGTGCTCTGGACACCATATGTGAACTGATTGCCCCCCATCTATCTTCAGAGCTCGTGCTACTAGGTGACCTAAACTGGGACATGCTTAACACCCCAGCCATCCTACAATCCAAGCTTGATGCCCTCAATCTCACACAAATTATTAATGAACCCACCAGGTACAACCCCAAAGCCGCAAACACTGGCACCCTCATAGATATCATCCTAACCAACGTGCCCTCTAAATACACCTCTGCTGTTTTCAACCAAGATCTCAGCGATCACTGCCTCATTGCCTGCACCCGTAATGGGTCAGCGGTCAAACGACCTCCACTCATCACTGTCAAACGCTCCCTGAAACATTTCAACGAGCAAGCCTTTCTAATCGACCTGGCCCTGGTATCCTGGAAGGATATTGACCTCATCCCGTCAGTAGAGGATGCCTGGTTATTTTTTTTAAATGCCTTCCTCTCCATCTTAAATAAGCATGCCCCTTTCAAGAAATTTAGAACCAGGAACAGATATAGCCCTTGGTTCTCCCCAGACCTGACTGCCCTTAACCAACACAAAAATATCCTGTGGCGTTCTGCATTAGCATCGAACTGCCCCCGCGATATGCAACTTTTTAGGGAAGTTAGAAACCAATACACACAGGCAGTTAGAAACGCCAAGGCTAGCTTTTTCAAACAGAATTTCGCTTCGTGCAACTCCAACTCTAAAAAGTTCTGGGACATTGTAAAGTCCATGGAGAATAAGAACACCTCCTCCCAACTGCCCACTGCACTGAGGATAGGAAACTCTGTCACCACCGATAAGCCCACTATAATTGAGAATTTCAACAAGCATTTTTCTACGGCTGGCCATGCTTTCCACCTAACTACCCCTACTGCATTCAACAGCACTGCACCCCCCACAGCTACTCGCCCAAGCCTCCCCCATTTCTCCTTCTCCCAAATCCATTCAGCTGATGTTCTGAAAGAGCTGCAAAATCTGGACCCCTACAAATCAGCTGGGCTTGACAATCTGGACCCTTTCTTTCTAAAATTATCTGCCGAAATTATTGCAACCCCTATTACTAGCCTGTTCAACCTCTCTTTCGTGTCGTCTGAGATTCCCATAGATTGGAAAGCAGCTGCTGTCATCCCCCTCTTCAAAGGAGGTGACACTCTTGACCCAAATTGCTACAGACCTATATCCATCCTACCCTGCCTTTCTAAGGTCTTCGAAAGCCAAGTTAACAAACAGATTACCGACCATTTCGAATCCCACCGCACCCTCTCCGCTATGCAATCTGGTTTCAGAGCTGGTCATGGGTGCACCTCAGCCACGCTCAAGGTCCTAAACGACATCGTAACCGCCATCGATAAGAAACAATACTGTGCTGCCGTATTCATTGACCTGGCCAAAGCTTTTGACTCTGTTAATCACCACATCCTCATCGGCAGACTCAGTAGCCTTGGTTTCTCAAACGATTGCGTCGCCTGGTTCACCAACTACTTCTCTGACAGAGTTCAGTGTGTCAAATCGGAGGGCCTACTGTCTGGACCTCTGGCAGTCTCTATGGGGGTACCACAGGGTTCAATTCTTGGGCCAACTCTTTTCTCTGTATACATAAATGATGTCGCTCTTGCTGCTGGTGAATCTCTGATCCACCTCTACGCAGACGACACCATTCTGTACACTTCTGGCCCTTCTTTGGACACTGTGTTAACAACCCTCCAGACGCGCTTCAATGCCATTCAACTCTCCTTCCGTGGTCTCCAACTGCTCCTAAACACAAGTAAAAAAAATGCATGCTCTTCAACCGATCGCTGCCTGCACCTGCCCGCCTGTCCAGCATCACTTCTCTGGACGGTTCTAACTTAGAATTTGTGGACAACTACAAATACCTAGGTGTCTGGTTAGACTGTAAACTCTCCTTCCAGACTCACATCAATCATCTCCAATCCAAAGTGAAATCTCGAATTGGCTTCCTATTTCGCAACAAAGCATCTTTCACTCATGCTGCCAAACATACCCTCGTAAAACTGACCATCCTACCAATCCTCGACTTCGGCGATGTCATTTACAAAATAGCTTCCAATACCCTACTCAACAAGCTGGATGCAGTCTATCACAGTGCCATCCGTTTTGTCACCAAAGCCCCATATACTACCCACCACTGCGACCTGTACGCTCTCGTTGGCTGGCCTTCGCTTCATAATCGTCGCCAAACACATTGGCTCCAGGTCATCTACAAGACCCTGCTAGGTAAAGTCCCCCCTTATCTCCGCTCACTGGTCACCATAGCAGCACCCAACTGTAGCACGCGCTCCAGCAGGTATATCTCTCTGGTCACCCCTAAAGCCAACTCCTCCTTTGGTCGTCTCTCCTTCCAGTTCTCTGCTGCCAATGACTGGAACGAACTACAAAAATCTCTGAAACTGGAAACACTTATCTCCCTCACTAGCTTTAAGCACCAGCTGTCAGAGCAGTTCACAGATCACTGCACCTGTACATAGCCCATCTATAATTTAGCCCAAACTACTACCTCTTCCCCTACTGTATTTATTTATTTTATTTATTTTGCTCCTTTGCACCATATTATTTATATTTTATCTCTGAACTTTCTTCAAACTACAAATCTACCATTCCAGTGTTTTTCTTGCTATACTTTATTTACTTTGCCACCATGGCATTTTTTTGCCTTTACCTCCCTTATATCACATCATTTGCTCACATTGTATATAATCTTATTTATTTTTTTATATTTTTATTTTTTTCTAGATTTTTTTATAAATTTTTTTTTATTTTTTTTATTTTTTTTATTCTACTGCATCATTGATTGTATGTTGTTTTACTCCATGTGTAACTCTGTGTTTTTGTATGTTGTCGAACTGCTTTGCTTTATCTTGGCCAGGTCGCAATTGTAAATGAGAACTTGTTCTCAACTTGCCTACCTGGTTAAATAAAGGTGAAATAAATAAATAAAATAAAAAATAATAATAAATTGGTGGAGTGCTGCAGAGATGGTTGTCCTTCTGGAATGTTCTCCCATCTCTGGAACTCTGGAGCTCTGTCAGAGGGACCATCGGGTTCTTTGTCACCTCCCTGACAAAGGCCCTTCTCCCCGATTGCTCAGTTTGGCCAGGTGACCAGCTCTAGGAAGAGTCTTGGTGGTTCTGAACTTATTCCATTGAAGAATGATGGAGTCTACTGTGTTTTTGGGGACCTTCAATTCTGCAGACATTTTTTGATACCCTTTCCCAGATCTGTGCCTCGACTCCTGTCTCGGAGCTCAACAGACAATTCCTTCGACCTCATGGGTTGGTTTTTGCTCTGACATGCACTGTCAACTGTGGCACCTTATATAGACAGGTGTGTGCCTTTCCAAATCATGTCCAATCAATTGAATTTACCACAGGTGGACTCCAATCAAGTTGTAGAAACATCTCAAGGATGATCAATGGAAACAGGATGCACCTGAGCTCAATATCGGAATCTCATCGCAAAGGGTGTGAATACTTATGTAAATAAGGTATTTCTGTTTATTATTTGTAATGAATTTGCTAACATTTCTAAAAACCTGTTTTCATTTTGTCTTTATGGGGCATTGTGTGTAGATTGATGAGGGAAAAAAATTATGTAATCCATTTTAGAATAAGGCTGTAACGTCACAAAATTTGGAAAAAGTGAAGCGGTCTGAATACTTTCCGAATGCTTTGTATATGAACTTGATTACAGTTTAACATTGTCCACACAAAAAAATCTTGTTTCTTTTAGAGCCTGGCTTGCTGAGAAGTTACTATAAAAGGAAGAAGGGGTTAACTTTGGACCACCATTAGCCAGTGTTGTGTTTGAGACCACCTAATGACAGACCAATTCAAGACCAAGACCGGAGCAAATCAAGTCAGAGTCAAGAGCAAGATTGGAGGGGGGGGGGGTACTGAGTCAAGACCCAAATGGAGAGGCAGAGTCAAGACCGAGACGGGGGAGAGGGGTCCGAGACAGAGTCAAGACCATCAAAATTTGCGTCCAATTCAAGACTATAATTGCTTTGTGTCAACTCGACACCATAAGAGTTCAAAATGTTCTGTGTAGACATTCAGAATGGTGAGAAAATGCATGCAGAGAGCCACTGTACAATTGATCACTTACCCAAACAGGTCTCTAATAGATACAAATATTAAATATGTTACAACTTCCCCCGGTCTCCACTTACTAATAGTGAACGTGCAACTTCCAAACAATTTTCCCACTCTCCCACAATTTCCCGGATTCTTCCCTACCAATGGAATTCTGACGAGCGTGACAAAGTTTGAGGATATTTTTCTATGAAAGTTAAGGAACAGTAATATTACCAGTGAAGTAGGAAGCACAGGTTTCAATAGGCGATAAGAAATGAATGTGTCATGAAATGATTGTGGATATTTTGGCCTAACGAAACGGTTTTATGACAATGGGAGCTGATTAGTTTTTTTTTTACTACGCTGGTGTCGGGAAGAACTTACGAGTCCTAGTCGTCCGAGTAAAAACGTATCCGACACAAGACCGAGACACTCAATGTGGTTTCGAGACTGGACTCGCGTATACAACACTGCCATTAGCCCTGTAGTGACAGTAGCTCCATCGAGTCACATTTTACCATTCAACAGATGTACTGGGTCACAGTCTTGGCATCAATCAGGCTGACAGGGCAAGGCAGACACAGCAGCGGAGGCCAGGCCCAAACCAGACAGAGACCTTGGGGGTTCCTGGAAATCCAATACTCCCCGGTCTATACTTACTGACCAAAAGGTAGATATATATATATATATATATATATATATATATATATATATATATATATATGCAGCTGACTTGGGACAAATTCTACAGTTGGAGTACAGTTGCTTGTATGTGTCACAAATGTCATAGGAAGGAGCGGACCAAAGTGCAGCGTGTTTGTTGTTCCACAATTTTATTTTCACTGTGAAACTATGCAATACATATAAATAAACTGAATAACAAAACAACAAACCGTGACGCAGCGTTGCAACATACACCAACTCAAAAACAATCTCCCACAAACCCAGGTGGGAAAAACACCTACTTAAGTATGATCTCCAATTAGAGACAACGAGGACCAGCTGCCTCTAATTGGAGTTCATCCCAAACAAAACCCAACATAGAAATACAAAACTAGAACATAACAACATAGAAAAACTAAACTAGAAAAAAAACCTGTCACGCCCTGACCTACTCTACCATAGAAAAGAACAGCTTTCTATGGTCAGGACGTGAGAGTATGTGAATTAGACTTCTGAGAGTTTGTCCCAACGCTAATGTATTCAAATCCACCCTAACATGGTCCTTTGCTGTAGGTAGGCTAAAAAAGGATGTGGTTCTGGGAATTTCCATCTATACTGAACAAAAATATAAAACACAACATGCAATAATTTCAAAGATTTTACTGAGTTATAGTTCATATAAGAAAATCTGTCAATTTAAATACATTAATCTGGCCCAAATCTATGGATTTAACATGACTGGGAATACAGATATGCATCTACTGGTGACAGATACGTAAAAAAAAAAGTTAGGGGCGTGGATCAGAAAACCAGTCAGTATCTGGTGTGAACACCATTTGCCTCAATTCTCATAGAATTGATCAGGCTGTTGATTCTGGCCTGAAGAATGTTGTCCTAATTCTCTTCAAAGGCTGTACAAAGTTGCTGGATATTGAAGGGAACTGGAACACGCTGTCGTACACGTAAATCCAGATCATCCCAAACATACTAAATGTGTGACATGTCTGATGAGTATGCAGGCCATGGAAGAACAGGGACATTTTCAGTTTACAGGAATTGTGTCCAGATCCTTGCGACAAGGAGCCATGCATTATCATGCTGACAGTGGGCCTCAGGATCTCGTCATGGTGTCTCTGTGCATTCAAATTGCCATCGATAAAATGCAATTGTCTTGGTTGTCCGTGGCTTATGCCTGCCCATACTATAACCCCACCGCCATCATGGGACACTCTCTTCACAAAGTTGACATCAGCAAACTGCTCGCCCCCACGACGCCATACACATGGTCAGCGGTGGCCTTTTATTGTCCCCAGAAGTTCATAGGAACATGTCAAATTTGGTGTCAAATGAAAGCTTAGTGTTTAATTTTTATTAAGGTATACAATGCCTTCAGAAACTATTCACACCCCTCTACTTTTTCCACTTTATGTTTCAGCCTGAATTTAAAATGGATAAAAATGTACAAATTAATAACAAATGAAAAGCTGAAATGTCTTGAGTCAGTAAGTATTCAACCCCTTTGTTGTTATTATGGCAAGCCTAAATATCTTGAGTAAAAATGTTATTAATACGTTGCATAGACTAACCGTGTGCAATAATGGTGTTTTTGAATGACTATCCCATCTCTTTAGCCCACACACATACAATTATCTGTGAAGTCTCTCAGTCGAAAAGGGAATTTCAAGAACAGATTCAACGACAAAGACCAGGGAGGTTTTCCAATGCCTCTCAAAGAAGGACACCTATTGGTAGATGGGTAAAAAAAATCATAAAAAGTAGACATTGAATATCTCTTTGAGCATGGTAAAGTTATTAATTACACTTTGGATGGTGTATCGATACACCCAGTCACTACAAAGATACAGGCGTCCTTCCTAACTCGCTTAGGGATTACACCATGACGCCAATGGTGATTTTATGGCTGTGATAGGAAACTGAGGATGGATCAACAACATTGTAGTTACTCAACAATACTAACCTAAATGACAGAGTGAAAAGAAGGAAGCCTGTAGAGAATAAAAATATTCCAAAATGTGCATCCTGCTTGCAAAAAGGCATTAAGGTAATACTGCAAAACATGTGGCAAAGAAATTAACTTTTTGCCCTGAATACAAAGCATTATTTTGGGGCAAATCCAAAACATCGTCACGGAGCATCACTCTTCATATTTTCAAGCATGGTGATGGCTGCATCACGTTATGGGTATGCTTGTCATCGGCAAGGACTAGAGTGTCCTAGAGTAATAACTGGTTCAGTCTGCTGTCCACCTGACACTGGGAGACAAATCCACATTTCAGCAGGACAATAACCTAAAATGCAAGGCCAACTATACACTGGAGTTACTTACCAAGATGACATTAAATGTTCCTGAATGGCCTAGTTAGAGTTTTGACTTAAATTGTCTTGAAGATCTATGGCAAGACTTCAATGATCTTCTAGCAACTTCTAGCAATGATCAAAAACAAACTCAACAGTGCTTGAAGAATTCTTAAAATAATAAAATGGGCAAATATTGCACAATTCAGGTTTGCAAAGCTCTTAGAGACTTACCCAGAAAGACTCACAGTTGTAGTCACTGCCAAAGGGGATTCTAACATGTATTGACTCTGGGGATTGAGTACTTATCCAAATACCTTTGGGTTTTATTTCCCGTGATTACCCAAAAAAATTGACATGAGTATTTTGTGTAGATTGTTAACAAAAATGACAAATCCATTTTAATCCCACTTTGTAACACAACAAAGCGTGGAAAAAGTCAAGGGGTGTGATCTCTCTTTCAGTGAATTATATTCATATTTATGCATTTCCATATAATACAGATCAGGGACCCTTGATGTAATTCCTTTACTGGATGTAAACCCACTTCACCTACTGTTGTTCAATAATAAAATAAAATATATTTTTCAAAATTCAAGGTGTCATGTCATAGCTGACACCCCATTCCTTCTGCAGACATCTTTAAATCGTAGTTCGGAACAGATCTTTTTGGAAAACATTGTCGCATAAAAAACAGAGGGAGATTTTTTTTGTTGCATCTGCACAGTTTTTCCAGTAAATGAGTTCGTAAAATGTTCTGTGTAAATTGTTCAAAGTAGCCCTTGTGCATAGAGTTGTATGGTTTGGCGCACTTTGAAATCATTGATTTTTGTTTGGCATAGATTTAAAAATGAAACCTGAGTCAAAGCGAAATTCCGTCAATACTGCAGATTGTCATTGTTGGGCTGCCAGTGGCAGATGCGTGCCCAGTGAGTCTCTCCCATGTCCCACCATCCTGTTATGCATCTGGTTTAATGTGGAATTGGAGACATTTGCTGACTCTACTGTTACATAGTAGAGTTCGTATTTAGGTAAAATTTTGGGGGGGGGGCATTCACCTTTTGTCTCACAGGAACACAGGCAATATCTTACTACTGATAACAACGTTCTTGTCTACATATGGATATGCCTATGGTGGATTTACGGTTCGCACTGTGCATTCAATCCCTGACATAATGTAAGCTGTTCCCCATATGGAGTATTGACTTACAAGCAGAGTGTGTGTGTGTTTTTTCTCTTGTTCTGATTAGTTTTTCCTAAGTGCCGTGGTGTTATGAACAAAGCAAATAAAAAGGGTGCTTCTGGCTGTTATAAGACATTTACCATCAATTGTAATAGGCGTCGTAAGGATAGGACCAAGGCGCAGCGGGTAAAGTGCTCATCTTCTTAATTTAATTAAAGAAAACACAAACAAAATAAACAAACGACGAAAACAGTTCCATAAGGCTCCCAGGCTATACAGAAAATAATCACCCACAAAACACAAGTGAAACAAACACAACTAAATATGGCCTCCAATTAGAGACAACGACAACCAGCTGCCTCTAATTGGAGGTAATTGCCAAAAACCCAACATAGAAATAGAAAACTAGATATAAACATAGAAATAGAAAACATAGAAACTAATCCAAAAACACTGAAACACACAAAACAAACACCCCTGCCACGCCCTGACCAAACTACAATGACAAATAACCCCTTTTACTGGTCAGGACGTGACATCAATAAAATCAATAAAATGCTGGCACTTACATTATATTGTCTCTATCTCTACTTAACTTCTCTAGCGTCGGCGGGACGAAATCGTCCCACCTACTCAACAGCTAGTTGAATCCCGTGGCGCGTTATTCAAATACCTTAGAAATGCTATTACTTCAATTTCTCAAACATATGACTATTTTACATCATTTTAAAGACAAGACTCTCGTTAATCTAACCACACTGTCCGATTTCAAAAAGGCTTTACAACGAAAGCAAAACATTAGATTATGTCAGCAGAGTACCCAGCCAGAAATAATCAGACACCCATTTTTCAAGCTAGCATATAATGTCACATAAACCCAAACCACAGCTAAATGCAGCACTAACCTTTGATGATCTTCATCAGATGACCACCCTAGGACATTATGTTATACAATACATGCATGTTTTGTTCAATCAAGTTCATATTTATATCAAAAAACAGCTTTTTACATTAGCATGTGACGTTCAGAACTAGCATACCCCCCGCAAACTTCCGGTGAATTTACTAAATTACTCACGATAAACGTTCACAAAAAACATAACAATTATTTTAAGAATTATAGATACAGAACTCCTCTATGCACTCGCTATGTCCGATTTTAAAATAGCTTTTCGGTGAAAGCACATTTTGCAATATTCTCAGTAGATAGCCCGGCATCACAGGGCTAGCTATTTAGACACCCACCAAGTTTAGCACTCACCAAAATCAGATTTACTATAAGAAAAATGTTATTACCTTTGCTGTCTTCGTCAGAATGCACTCCCAGGACTTCTACTTCTCAATAACAAATGTTGGTTTGGTCCCAAATAATCCATAGTTATATCCAAATAGCGGCGTTTTGTTCGTGCATTCAAGACACTATCCGAAAGGGTAAATAAGGGTTACGCGCACGACGTATTTCGTGACAAAGAAATTCAAAATATTCCATTACCGTACTTCGAAGCATGTCAACCGCTGTTTAAAATCTATTTTTATGCCATTTTTCTCGTAAAAAAGCGATAATATTCCGACCGGGAATCTGTGTTTAGGTTCAAAGACGATAGAAAATAAAAACATGGGGTCGACTCGTGCACGCGCCTCAGCCCATTGTCCTCTGATAGAGCACTTGCCAAAAGCGCTAATGTGTTTCAGCCTGGGGCTGGAATTACATCATTCAGCTTTTTCCCGCCTTCTGAGAGCCTATGGGAGCCGTAGGAAGTGTCACGTTACAGCAAAGATCCTCAGTCTTCAATAAACAGAGTCAAGAAGCTCAAGGAATGGTCAGACAGGCCACTTCCTGTAAGGAATCTTCTCAGGTTTGAGTTCTGTTATACTCACAGACACCATTCAAACAGTTTTAGAAACTTTAGGGTGTTTTCTATCCAAAGCCAATAATTATATGCATATTCTAGTTACTGGGCAGGAGTAGTAACCAGATTAAATCGTGTACGTTTTTTATCCGGCCGTGCAAATACTGCCCCCTATCCCCAACAGGATAAACAATTTTTTATTGTGAATCATTGACAAGTCAATTACATTTTTTATTTAACTAGGCAAGTCAGTTAAGAACAAATTCTTATTTACAGTGACGGCCTACACCGGCCAAACCCGGATGACACTGGGCCAACTGTGCACCACCCTATGGGACTCCCAATCACGGCCGGTTGTGATACAGGCTGGATTCGAACCAGGGTGTCTGTAGTGACGCCTGTAGCACCGAGATGTAGTGCCTTAGACCGCTGCGCAACTTGGGAGAAATTAAGAAAGAAATGACAAATTCATATACCCAGTGACCTCGGTTTAATTTTGATCACCTCAAATACCTTTAGTAAGATAAAATAAAATGGGTTGCAAAATGTAAACAGCAACTCTACAGTACGTGGGCATGTTAAGCTAATTTTGCTCATGTACACACACCCATGGTGTCGTTATTGGAAAGGGAGAATGATTAATCCTATTCCTTCACCAAGCCGATATAGCAGCAGTAACAGTCCTGTGTGTGTGTGTGAAGGGAGCAGAGCGGGGGATGGAGCAAAGGATGAATAGAGAAGGGGAAGAATGGGAGAGGAGAGAAAGGCAGGCTACAAGAGCGGAAAAGGAAAAGGTCATAAGACTACTTTACACCGGGAGATAAGCTACCACCCAAAAAAAAGACAGCACCTCCCCATGACTAACCTCCCCACACATTATCGGACTCAAGATACAGTATAGAGAAGATCAACTTATATAGGCTACAATATACTGCACACCAAGAACAACTCTCAACAGAACTGGGCTGTGGAGCAAAACAATTCAGATAACACGCACATGCGGTTCAACGCTTCAGTGCTGAACAAAGGAAGCCTGTGATCATTCACTCCACCTCTTCTAAACACAGGCATTTGACAGATGGATTCGGGCCAAAGGGATGGAGGTTGGGTGGGGGGGGGGGAGTCGCTCGTGGCATAAGAGGTATCCCAGCATGCCTGGTGGAGAGAAACACAGGCAGCCTTTCACTGGTTCACACAGGCAGACAGAGTGAGAGCAGATGCAGCTGGAGACATGCTGGAGTCAACCAGGCTGCGACAACCTAAAACGAGTGGTTTAGTTGTGGAGTAGACTAGTCAGCTGAGATTTACCTGAGAATGACACCCAGTGAACTGGCCTTCACTGTCTTATAAATACTGTTATGGCAAGCCTTTAGTTTTTCAACTGCAAATGATGAAAATCTGAAAGATTGTTCAGGTTAGGCCTAAATAAACATACTTGTACTGTATGACAGAAAACTAACAAGAAGTAGGTAGGCCTACAAGATAACAGTATGCGGTAAAGGAGGAACAAGGTATTTGACTAGCTTGGAGCGATCTCTAGCTTGGAGAACACCATGAACAGACCATGAACACTCAGTCTGCAGGCCCAAAGGAAGAAATGTCAAGCACTGTAAAAGACAACTAATGAAAGCAATGCTGGCTACAAGGTGGTGCCCCTTATCCAGAATGGGGAAGAACACTCTGTATTCCTCAACCAGTTCAAACTCCTGGAGCTAAAGGAATTCAGTTGAAAACATCTGGGGAACAGACAGCACAGACATTTGTATCTTATCTATGAGCTGGTGCCCTGGCCAGAACATTCTGTCACGTTCGGTCAATAAGCAAACCCCCCTACTGCGGGTATGGAGGAATCTTTCGAAGCCCTTTTGTCAAATGAGCAGTGCTTGTGAATAATAAAACAAAGTACATGAAGACAAAACATAACCATTGCTAGTACGCCAAAAAACGCAAAACCAGGAATATCAAAAGGGTCAAAAGATTAAATGTATAGATAAGTACCTGGGGGGAAAAAGTATAGGGGGGGTGGGGTCATGCAGCACGTGACCTTATCCATCCTGTTTTGTAGCTCAAGCACATCGGGCCGGTCCTGAGGGTTGACCGCTAGCATGTCCTGCAAAAGCTTCTTCACCCCGTCCGACATGGAGGACTTGCGCTTCTGCGGGATGTTCAGTATCATCTTTTGGTTCTGTAGCAGCGCCTCGCCGACAGGCACGATGTCGGTGCCCTGCTTCACGTATGTTCCCAGGAGATCGCGCTTGGACTCGGAGTCCATGAAGGTGATCCGCTCCAGCATAGCCCAGATGTTGATGTCCAGGGCGAAGATGTCAGCCTTGCCTGTGTAGTGGCCCTCCCACACCTCGGGCGCCATGTAGAAGTCTGAGCCGCATGCCGACGATAGCCAGAACTTGTTGACGTTGACAACATTTTCGTCCTTGTCCTCGCCCTCTTTGTCCTTCCCGGCGCCCCCTAGGCCGGCACACAACTTGCTGAGGCCAAAGTCAGCCACTTTTAGAACCGGTGTCCCTGCTTTCTCAGAGATGAGGATGATGTCAGGCTTGAAGTCGGGGTGAACAATGTTGTTTTCATGCAGAAAGGCGACGGCGCTTGTCAGCTGAAGCATGAAGCTGTTGTTGGTCCGTAGGTCGGGTCGTCGTGACAGGATGAACTGGTTCAGGTCCACACCTTCACAGAACTCCATGATGAACCACAGGTAGCAGGGTTTCTCGGGGTGGTTCAGTACTCTCTCGCCTGCAATGGATGGATATGAGTCAAAAGGTGCAGTGGTAGAACACAGGAAAATGAACCTCTAAATGAGCCACTACTGTGAAAAATACTTAAAGGAAATGATAAACGGATTAATGATTAGCTTGACAAAGGTTACGGTCATTTCCATGTAAAAAGACCAATGAGCACCAACATGTGAAGTTTATAGGAGCATATCAAATGTGGTATCAAATGAACGCTAAGATTCTTATTTTTGGGAAATGAAGGCATAGATATGTTTTTCAACCATTTTCCATCCTACATATTAGGAATAAGCAAAGGCTTTGATTTATGGTCACTGGCAATTCCACGGTAACAAAATTACACTGACAGATTTTTCACTTTAAAATGTATGCTAAACAAAAACCATTGATTTCAAAGTTTAACAAACCATACAAGTCTATGCACAAGGACTACTTTGAACAATGGTGGAGGTGCATTAAGATGGTGGCCCCCATGAACTTACCACAAATTGTTTTCCATTATTCAAGACACTGGGAATTTGAAAAACGAAAAAGTCAGTCCCTCCAGGATTTTGCGACATTGTTTTGCGATTTCTGCGGCCAAAAATGCTTGATTTCGCAGCAGCTTTTCTGAAGGTCTGTGATGTGTTTTTTAACGTTAATTTCACATAAAGCAATAAAAGTCATATGTGCTCAGTTTTAGGGCTATTTTAAGCAGAAGACCTAATACAAAAACAATTAGAAACATTTAAAGTGCTCAATTCTCTCTCTCTCTCTCTCTCTCTCTCTCTCTGAAAGGCACACACCTGTCTATAAGGTCCCACAGTTGACAGTAGAGCTCCGAGACAGGATTGTGTCGAGGCACAGATCTGGGGAAGGGTACCATAAAATGTCTGCAGCATTGAAGTTCCCTAACAACACAGTGGCCTCCATCATTCTTAAATGGAAGAAGTTTGGAACCATCAAGACTCTTCCTAGAGCTGGCCGCCTGGCCAAACTGAGCAATTGGGGGAGAAGGGTGTTGGTCAGGGAGGTGACCAAGGACCTGATGGTATCTCTGACACAGCTCCAGAGTTCCTCTATGGAGATGGGAGAACCTTCCAGAAGGACAACCGTCTCTGCAGCACTCCACCAATCAGGCCTTTATGGTAGAGTGACAAAGCCAGTCCCCAGTGAAAGGCACATGGCAGCCCGCTTGGAGTTTGCCAAAAGGCACCAAAAGGACTCGGGCCATGAGAAACAAGATTCTCTGGTCTGATGAAACCAAGATTGAACTCTTTGGCCTGAATGCCAAGTGTCACGTCTGGAGGAAACCTGGAACCATCCCTATGGTGAAGCATGGTGGTGGCAGCATCATGCTGTGGGGATGTTTTTCAGCGGCATGGACTGGGAGACTGTTCATAATCGAGGGAAAGATGAACGGAGGAAAGTACAGAAAGATCCTTGATGAAAACCTGCTCCAGAGCACTCAGGACCTGAGACTGGGGCAAAGGTTCACCTTCCAACAGGACAATGACCCTAAGCACACAGCCACAAGGAGTGGCTTCGGGACAGGTCTCTGAATGTCCTTGAGTGGCCAAGCCAGAGCCCGGACTTGAACTCGATCTAACATCTCTGGAGAGACTTGAACATAGCTGTGCAGCGATGCTCCCCATCCAACCTGACAGAGCTTGAGAGGATCTGCAGAGAAGAATGGGAGAAACTCCCCAAATACAGGTGTGCCAATAAGACTCAAGGCTGTAATCGCTGCCAAAGGTGCTTCAACAAAGTAGTAAGTAAAGGTTCTGAATATTTATGTAAATGTTATATTTCCATTTTTTTTTAATACATTTGCCAACATTTTTAAACTGCTTTTGCTTTGTCATTATGGGTTATTGTGTGTAGATTGATGAGGGAAAAAACTATTTAAACAAGTTTTGAAAAGGCTATAACGGATCAAAATGTGGAAATGTAGCTAATTTGTATTTGTTATTACAGGAAAATAAACTCTCAACAAGCTAAGTTAATAGTGAGTTAATTGCAGAAAATTGCTCATGGTTGTGAGTGTGACGAAATAAAAGCAGGGCATTCTACCAGAGAATTTTAGAAGTTGGACACTGTCTTATTAGCCTAACGTTATATCCTAATTTGACTTTGGTGCAGGTCATGTTGTTCTTCACATTACCGTCTCTGGTAAACACACAGTATAGCAACTAAAATCAAAGTGTATTTGTCACATGCACAGGATACAGAAGATATAAATGGTACAGTGAAATGGTTACTTGCATAGTGGAGTCTTTTGTTTAGCCATGTAGCTTGCTAAGCAATGAACCATAATTCCAACTCATAACGTTACTACCCTGCATGAATCTGCTTGTAGCTAAAGCTAACCAACTAGTTAGGTTCAATGTTAACTAGCTAGCTAACATTAGGCTATAACTAGCAATGCAAATGGCTCTAAGATACAACTAATATTACTACACAAATCATACACGTAACGTTAGCAGCGAGCCAGCCAGATAACGTCAGCTAGCAAGCTAACAGTGTGCTTTAACTTGCAATGAAAATGACTTTCTGACAAAATTAGAAACGTATAATATCTGAAAATGTAGCTAGCTAGACTATTTTACCCATATACATGGATGAACGCTTCTTCCTCTCTGTAACAGATGCCACGGTTGCACTTAGTTTGATGATGTAATCCGGAGAAGATATAATCTGTGTGTTCTCTTTTCGACTCCCTCCGTATTATTTGCAATCAAACGGACACATTTTCTCCATCTCCTTAGCTATCATACTCTGCTTACACCGGGCATTCCACTGATTTCAAAACTCGGTCCTCCAGAAAGTGTGGAGCATTAGCAACACTTATGGAGTTCTTCGTGATATCTTTCAAAAAAGCTGCGTTAGAAAGAATTACCTAGCTAGACATACTGAGCAGCTCAGAGAAGCATGCTACATGGCAGACCAATCTGAACTCATCTCACGGCATGTCCAGCCCATCCATTATTTCAGCCAATCATGGCTAGCGGGAATGTTCCTGTCTTTTCCTGTGGTTTAACCAACTAGGCCCATAATTTAACAATTTTATTTGTCTTTACAGATGGCATACAAGTTTGTTATTAAGGCACATGAAAGTTCACATGTTCCAGAAAGCATTTCTGCCATAAAACGTATTTTGATCAAAAAAATACCTGTTTACGTACAAATGCCTCTCCTTTGAAGTAGTGACACGCGACATACGCCTAGTTTCCTGAAACAAGTAACATATACAGCATGCTACTTTTGCTCACTTTATTGATTTTGTCTGTCTTGCTTAGGTCACTCATAGGAACACGGTATTTATTTGAAGGCAGTCTAGGCAACACCTCATCATCCTCCTCAGCGTTGTGCACTGTGCTCTAAATAACTCAAACTGGCTAGTTTGCCTGTTTGTAAAGAGAATGACGGGCTGTATGCTGACCTGCTACTCTGATTGGATATAGCGAAGCAGTCTCTTCACTCGCTTCATATTTCACCCCAAGCTGTCTAGTACACTCGTTTCATATTTACCCGATCACTTCTCATCACATGTTTCGGACTGATCATTTAGTTTACTGCCACGTCCTGTTAGCCTGCTAGTATGATTGTCACGACTTCTGCCGAAGTTGGTGCCTCTCCTTGTTCGGGCGGCGTTCGGCGGTCGACGTCACCGGCTTTCTAGCCGCCACCGATCTACGTTTCATTGTCCATTTGTTTTGTCTTTATTGTACACACCTGGTTTCCATTACATCATTATTCATTCCCTATTTAACCCTCTGGTTCCCACATGGTCTTGTGTGTGTTTGTTCGTTGTTAAGCGTTGGCTATTTCTGTGAGCTGGAGTGTTTTCCCTGCGTGGAATTTATTTTGTGGTTTATTCGAGTAAAGTACATTTTTTGCTCAGTTCTGTGTCCTGCGCCTGACTCCGTCCAACCCGCTGTACATTGACACTTGACAATGATAAATCAATAGGCGAGGAGATTTGCTAGAAAGCTATCAATGTGCATAATATCTAACAAGCAAAGCGACAATAGGGAAAGAAGAAATGCTTATGCGCCTTCTGACTGAGTGACAGCAAACTTGTCTGCCCGCTGCTAGTTTTGAGGACAGGACACACACACACACACACACACACACACACACACACACACACACACACACACACACACACACACACACACACACTGCTCCTAATCTGCAGCTTTTTGGTCTATAAACCTGCAGGTACAGTAGATAGGTATTTTTTTTACATCAACAACTAACCTTCAATTCATAGCATTTTCATATCTTATCAAAATGATGAAAAAAAACACATTTTAATATATACTGCTCAAAAAAATAAAGGGAACACTTAAACAACACAATGTAACTCCAAGTCAATCGCACTTCTGTGAAATCAAACTGTCCACTTAGGAAGCAACACTGATTGACAATACATTTCACATGCTGTTGTGCAAATGGAATAGACAACAGGTGGAAATTATAGGCAATTAGCAAGACACCCCCAATAAAGGAGTGGTTCTGCAGTTGGTAACCACAGACCACTTCTCAGTTCCTATGCTTCCTGGCTGATGTTTTGGTCACTTTTGAATGCTGGCGGTGCTTTCACTCTAGTGGTAGCATGAGACGGAGTCTACAACCCACGCAAGTGGCTCAGGTAGTGCAGCTCATCCAGGATGGCACATCAATGCGAGCTGTGGCAAGAAGGTTTGCTGTGTCTGTCAGCGTAGTGTCCAGAGCATGGAGGCACTACCAGGAGACAGGCCAGTACATCAGGAGACATGGAGGAGGCCGTAGGAGGGCAACAACCCAGCAGCAGGACCACAATCTCCGCCTTTGTGCAAGGAGGAGCAGGAGAAGCACTGCCAGAGCCCTGCAAAATGGGCTCCAGCAGGCCACAAATGTGCATGTGTCTGCTCAAACGGTCAGAAACAGACTCCATGAGGGTGGTATGAGGGCCCGACGTCCACAGGTGGGGGTTGTGCTAACAGCCCAACACCGTCCAGGACGTTTGGCATTTGCCAGAGAACACCAAGATTGGCAAATTCGCCACTGGCGCCCTGTGCTCTTCACAGAAAGCAGGTTCACACTGAGCACATGTGACAGACGTGACAGTCTGGAGACGCCGTGGAGAACGTTCTGCTGCCTGCAACATCCTCCAGCATGACCGGTTTGGCGGTGGGTCAGTCATGGTGTGGGGTGGCATTTCTTTGGGGGGCCGCACAGCCCTCCATGTGCTCGCCAGAGGTAGCCTGACTGCCATTAGGTACCGAGATGAGATCCTCAGACCCCTTGTGAGACCATATGCTGGTGCAGTTGGCCCTGGGTTCCTCCTAATGCAAGACAATGCTAGACCTCATGTGGCTGGAGTGTGTCAGCAGTTCCTGCAAGAGGAAGGCATTGATGCTATGGACTGGCCCGCCCATTCCCCAGACCTGAATCCAATTGAGCACATCTGGGACATCATGTCTCGCTCCAGCCACTAACGCCACGTTGCACCACAGACTGTCCAGGAGTTGGCGGATGCTTTAGTCCAGGTCTGGGAGGAGATCCCTCAGGAGACCATCCGCCACCTCATCAGGAGCATGCCCAGGTGTTGTAGGGAGGTCATACAGGCACGCGGAGGCCACACACACTACTGAGCCTCATTTTGACTTGTTTTAAGGACATTACATCAAAGTTGTATCAGCCTGTAGTGTGGTTTTCCACTTTAAGTTGAGTGTGACTCCAAATCCAGACCTCCATGGGTTGATAAATTGGATTTCCATTGATTATTTTTGTGTGATTTTGTTGTCAGCACATTCAACTATGTAAAGAAAAAAGTATTTAATAAGATTATTTCATTCATTCAGATCTAGGATGTGTTATTTTAGTGTTCCCTTCATTTTTTTGAGCAGTGTATTTCACTCTAACAGATTTTTTCAAATATAATTTTTCTAATGATCTTTCTCAAAGAAAATGGTGTATTGTCCCATACAATAACCTGTACTCTAAATGATTTGTTCCTAAAATGTACCAGGATTCTGATTGGCTGGCCTCATCACCTGTTATCTTCACAGCGTAGCCGGCTCTCGATAGCTAGTTCCTTGTTGTACACAGTGGCTTGCTCAGGGTTGTGCATTAGGTGACCCTTTATAGCTCCCAGGAGGGCCATCACAGCTGTGGGAGGTGCTTCCAGACTGAATGTGTTCTTCTTACGGAGAAGTGGAGTAGCATAGCGGGACACTCCATCCACTCCATTGGCCTCTAGCACCTCCACTGCAGCTTTGCTTGGAGCGGGTCACCTTCTAATTTATGTATGGGAGTGTGTCGAGCTGCCACAGTATCTCAACATTCTGGTGGAGTTCTTGAGAGGGAGAAAGGAATGTAGTGAGCAGGCGTGAGATCTCACCTGACAGATGCTGTAGGAAGCTTGTGAGTCCCTGCACAGCCCAGCCCAGCCCAGCTGTGTGCACACTGCAACAGGGCCACCCGGGGTCCAATGCGAACTGGATGTTATCAGGTGTTAACAGGTGACAGTGATCCAACCCTATAAGGAGCATAGGATGCACTCCACTGAATGTCTTGTGGGACACCTTTCAAATATCCATACCTCCTCTTCAGTGATTCCACGGGACAAAACTGTTCTTCCAGGTTTAACCCGTCTGCGGTGAAGGCATAGTGGATGTGATGTTTCACCTGTGGGTTGGTCTTAGCAGACACCTCGTTGGGCCACCTCTGGTAGGGTGATAGTTCTCTCTGGGCGATTGTGCAGGGCAGCATGGGTACAGTGGGTCCTCGTTTAAAAGTTGCATCATACCACAGCACAGCTTGCGGGATGCTGCACAATGTTATGAGATGTTGGATTTCAAGACGTCATAGTATTTTACTGTCAGCCATTGTTGCCATTGATGCTAGTTTGACCATCAGAGGGCATCTTTGAGAGCGCCTTTATTTAGCTTGTTGGTGCTTGCTTACTTTTTCAAATAATCCCACAGAGGTCCATGCAGGCCAGAGTTTTGATTGCTATACCCTATCCAAAAGAGCATATTCCAAGATTTTTAATTAACCTAGTTTTGCCAAACAACGCAAAATGTTTTACAGGTGGTCTTTCTTTCAGGGCGAAACGGTGCTGAAATAGTTGACCAGATGCGGGCTATTGCTTCAAATCCTATTATAACTATTGGATGACTTTGGGTGTTTCAGTAAGCAACAATTATGCCTTCCCTGTGGCTCAGTTGGTAGAGCATGGTGTTTGCAATGCCAGCATGGTGTGTGCAACGCCAGGGTTGTGGGTTCAATTCCCACGGGGGGCCAGTACAAAAAAAAATTCAATAAAAAAAATGCATGTAATGAAAATGAAATGTATGTATTCACTACTGTAAGTCGCTCTGGACAAGAGCGTCTGCTAAATATGTAAATGTAATTTGATGCCTTTAATTGCATTAGCCTACTTTATTTAAAAAAATTGTCAGTCAGTGATATTTATTCCCATAGTAATTCGTTATGGATCCTTGCAGATGAGGCTAGAAAACAGTGCTAGTGGTGGGCTACAGTATGTAAAGAGAAGGGTGAAGTCTCATTAATAAATGTAAAGTCCCTAAACTCGGCAAGATTTTATTGTCCTGCTGATAGCCCATTAAGGCTGGATGGCTTATTTTGTATTCAAATTTATTGGAAAGGCTGCTAAACCATTCACACCTGGCCCACAGCCTTTTTGCGTACTCTCTGCCACCAGATGCTTTTTATTGTTGCTACCTATTCGGTAACAGTCCACAAGTAAATGTAATAATTAAAACACATACATTATATAGCTCAGGTCTGTAAAATATGTTAAACCCTTTTTTTTGTTTGAAGCCGAGGCTTTAACTTGTTAATTTAGCAGACATCACTTGCATATATTCAGTCAACACATATATTTGAAGAATATAGTGGAATATAACAACATTTTCGTTTCTCTTAGAATAAAAACCTTACAGTGTAACAACAGTTTTATTAAGTAATAGGCTATAGTCCAGTTACACCATTTTATGACAAAGTAAAAACAAAAAAAAGTGCATTTGTTTGAGTGTGTGCGTGGGACAGCGGAAGAACAATTCTTACACTATTGTTCTAAATTCAATCACCCTCATCATTCTGTTCATTCCCGTTCAACAACTCCAAATCACTTTTGTATGTGCTCCAAAGAGATAACTTGAAATAACATGATATAGATTAATTAAATAATCGAAAGGTAAAATGTGATTATTTATTAGCCTTGTGGATATAAGTATTTTAGGCATATCATGTGAATTAGGCCTCATTTAAAAGCATTGTAAAGCACAAGAGATACTGTTGCATGCAACACAATCTCACATTCAATTCGTGCAAATAAAACAAATTGCTCTTCTTTCAAAAACAAGGACATTTCTATGTGACCCCAAACTTTTGAATGGTAGTGTACATAAAGTATTTCAACAGATTTTGTGCTTTTTTTGTGTGGCTTAATTCATGTGAAAAGACACATTTTTGTGTGACTTCATTCATAGCAAAAACATTTTTGGGGGCAAACTTCAGAACAGTCTTTTGAAAGTTATTAGAGCACTGCATGATGGGCAGTGGTGTTCTACACTGCCTTTTTTTGTGTCCCACATTTATTTATATAAAAAACAATGGTGTAAATAACCCAGTATTGTTAATCAACCAGGTTGTCACCGAAATAATAATAATATAGTACCTTACCTTGCCTTACCTTGTTTTTTATTAATGCCAATACTGTTTTCTATGCGTTTCCCACTTAAAACTTTGGGATAATGGGGCACCTGTATGCAGAATGGCCTTTTGTTCATATAGGCAACAGTAAGCCTACACTATTTTCTTCATAACGCATTTAATATTTAGTGAAGCCTACATTATACAATTTTGTTCCTAATGCATTCAATACAAGGCCTTGTCGAATTTTATGAGGGTTGCCTGATTGGAGAAAAAAAATATATATATACAGTTGAAGTCGGAAGTTTACATACACTTAGGTTGGAGTCATTAAAACTTGTTTTTCAACCACTCCACACATTTCTTGTTAACAAACTATAGTTTTGGCAAGTCGGTTAGGACAGCACACCTTGCGGGCTGCTGCAGAATTCTATGGTACGTTATTTCATTGTCAGCCATTGTTGCCATTTATCTTGGTTGGTGCTAGTTTGACCACCAAAGGGCATCTTTGAGAAGCATTTGACTGTCTTCAATATTGGTTGTACTAGAGAATTTAAAACCTTTTTTGTAAGAACATAGTATATGGGATTGGTTTTAAGAAATTTAGCTTAATTAAATGTATTAAATTATATGGTGTTTCTATTCCAAGAAAAACTCTGAAAATATGACGCTGTACAATGTGACCGGTCGGGAGTAGACTACAGTACTAAGAGCAAATAATCCTAACATTTCCACACCTTAATTGTAGACTAACGAATACCCAAACGGAGATTCAGTGAAAATAAAAATCAAATGTATTTATCAAGACCAGTCCCCATGCTTGTCTCAGAGCATTGCGAAACGGTGATGAAATAGTTGACCACACATGGGTAGGCTATTGTTTCAAATCCTATTGCTTCTAACTTCAATTTGCTTAAAATGCCACAATGTCCCAAATAATTGAACACACACAATTCTTAAAACTCTAATACTTTAATATTTAATCATTTCTGCCCTCCGAATTCATTATGTAAATAGGCCATGTGCACCTTGATATTGGGGGTGTGCCATGCGGCAGTGCCTAACGGGGCGACATGGAGATGCGGGGATCTGAGAGCCGAAGCCACCCTACCGACCCTCCCATCCCAGAACCCCACGCCAAGGGAAGGGAGAAGCGGAGGGTGTGGGCCCCCTACACTACCCAGTCCTCAGAGAGTCATAGATACTCCAGCTGTTTAGGCTAATCACACAATTGTACAAAATGGTAAGAGAACTGCTGAAGAAAGTTATAATAATGGTTCATCAACGAACCTTTTGTTCATTTTTTAACTCCCTGTACACCCTCCTTCCATTATAAAAAAAATATTTGTATAATAATAAAAATATTGACAATATTGATTTAAATAATTAATTGTTTATTTAGTGGCACCACAAATGTGAATTAAAATTTACAAACCAATTTACCAAACAAAACACATTACAAAATTGCAACACATTTTTTTAAATTTAACCTTTATTTATCTAGGCAAGTCAGTTAATTAAGAACACATTCTTATTTACAATGATGGTCTACCCGGGCAAAACCCAGATGACGCTGGGCCAATTGTGTGCCGCCCTATGGGAATCCCAATCACAGCCGGATGTGATACAGCCTGGATTTGAACCAGGGACTGTAGTGATGCCTCTTGCATTGAGATGTGCAAGAGGCATCACTGTAGGCTACTGTAGGCTACACAATGAGAAAATATGGAAAAATAAATAAATAATGAAATGTTAATTGTGTAAAGCAGCCTGTGTCGGCCCGAGTCCGATCATCATCAAGAGATTTGCTGGACCCTATGTCAGAGAGGTGTTTTTGGGACCACATCAGGTCTATTGTCCTGCTAATATCCCTTGTAAAACAATGTTTTTAAAAGGCCTCCAGGGCCGACAGAGAAGTTCCTTACTTTTCCTCCCTTCCACTTGTCTTTTCCATTTATTCCCATAGTAATTCGTTATGGTTTGCATTGCAAATGAGGGCATAAACTGGGTCAAGATGCCAGCAAAGTAGACCTTTATGTAGTAAAATAAAGGTTAAATAAAAATAAATAAATAAGACCTACAACACTTTTATCAGCACATTACTCAACACCAGTGAGACTCATGTCGCCTACGGTAGGACTACAGTATATCTAAAAATATTTTTTTCAATGCCGTGACTCTTTGCCATTAATACAGTTTAGAGGATTGGAGGATTCTAAATTAATATCTAAGGGGTGTTTTTCGTTAGATATTCTCACAGATCAGATTTGCCCTAAGGGGCTTTTATATAATTATAATGCAGGGTTAATAATAATAATAATTACTTTGTTTAAAAAATAACGATATTTTGGAGATGATTTCATTTTCAAATAACCGAAAGTGAGCGATTGAAATCTGAATAAAGGGAAAAAGGACCTTCTTGAACATGGGGTGAGACATTATTACTAATTTGTAAATAAAGCCAGTTTGTTATTTAGAATGAATTATTTCTGTTTTTAGAGGGAGAGAAACCAAAAGCCCACTATGCCTATTTTTTGGACAAGGACATCCCGGCTGGCCAAACCCTCCCCTAATCCGGACGACCTGGGCCAATTGTGCGCCACCCTATGGCACTCCCAATCACGGTTGGATGTAATACAGCCTGGATTCAAACCAGGGACTCTAGTGATGTCTCTTGCACTGAGATGCAGGGCCTTAGACCACAGCCTGCTACGCTTGTGAAAAACAAAATGCCTCCAGCTGTCCATCACTACTGTAAATAAAAACACAGAATATCTAAGGGGCTTTTATATAATTATAATGCAGGGTTAATAATAATAATAATAATAATAATAATACTTTTTTCTCCCTTCCACTTGTTAAAGGTTCCAATTGATAAAGTTGTTTTTATTTTTATAATTTAGTATATTTGAGTTTCATCACAATATTTGCTGTATTATTTGTTCTGTCTATTCTGATGGATTAAACTGAAATTGCAAACAATTTTCTATGGCTTGTTTTGATTTGATATTTTGGAGATGATTTCGTTTTTTAAAATAACCGAAAGTGAGTGAGAAAAAGGCCATTCTTGAACATTGGATGAGACATTCTTACTAATTTGTAAATTAAGCCAGTTTGTTAATTATAATTATTTATTTATGTTTTTATGGCGAAAGAAAGCAAATGCCCAACGTGCCTATTTTTTGGACAAGGACATTCCGGCCGGCCAAACCCTACCCTGACCCGGACGTCACCAGTTGTGCGTCACCTCATGGGTCTCGCGGTCGCGGCTGGCACGGGTATCGAAACAGCATCTGTAGCAACGCAGTTTGCACAGAGACATTCAATGACATAAGCAAGAGATATGCTGGACCCTATGTCAGAGAGGTGTTTTTGGGACCACATTGTGTCAATTGTCCTGCTAATAGCCCATGTGAAAAACAAGTGTTTAAAAACATTAAATATATTTTGGAGATTATTTAGTTTTCAAATAACCAAGGGTTATTGGCTGTACTAGAGAATTTTAAACCTTTTTTTTGTAAGAACATAGTATATGGGATTGATTTTAAGAAATGTACCTCCATTATTTTTGATTAACATTATGGAGTTTCTATTCCAAGAAAAACAAAAAATGAAACCCTCAGTGTTTCCTTTAGGAAAATGTGGCGTTGTACAACATGGCCTTTATTTAAGTAGGCAAGTCAGTTAAGAACAAATACTTATTTACAATGACTGCCTACACTGGCGAAACCTGGACGATGCTGGGCCAATTGTGTGCCGCCCATGGGACTCGCAATCACGGCCCATGGGACTCGCAATCCACTTGACTCTTCCATTAATTTTGAAAGAGTATTTTCCAGTAAGCATAATCAGTGCTTTAACTCCCCCTTGCGCTGGTCTGGAGCAGTGACTCAGGGTACCCTACTAAACCACAAATGACCTCTATGTCCCGCAGCATAATCTCAAAACTTGTAGTTGAGCAACCACTGTATAAAGTAAAATATATCATTATAATTAATTTTTCTTCTTGGCTTTAAAAGTAGCTTCAGACTAAACATTACTCACTCAGTTCCAGTTTGGATGGTGTTTTCAGGTTTCAAAAGTTTGGACACACCTACTCATTCAAAGGTTTTTCTTTATTTTCACTATTTTCTACATTGTCGACATCAAAACTATGAACTAACACACATGGAATCATGTAGTAACCAAAAAAGTGTTAAACAAATAAAAATATGTTTTATATTTGAGATTCTTCAAAGTAGCCACCCTTTGCCTTGATGACTGCTTTGCACACTGTTAGCATTCTCTCAACCAGCTTCACCTGGAATGCTTTTCCAACAATCTTGAAGGAGTTCCCACATATGCTGAGCACTCGTGGACTGCTTTTCCTTCACTCCGCAGTCCAACTTAACCGAAACCATCTCAATCTATTATTATTATAAAAAAATATATATTTTACCTTTATTTATACAGGTTTTTCTTATTGTCATAACATCTCTTTTTCAAGAGAGACCTGGTCCAATAGCAGCAGGGGGAACAACGTTTCAGACAAAACAACTTACATACACTAACACAACATTAAACAAAACTATAAACACACATACAATACAACAAAAACATTTTACATTAAAAACACGAAAGTCATTGTCCTGCCGAAAAACAAATGATAGTCCCAAAAAGAGCAAACCAGAAAGGATGTCGTATCGCTGCAGAATGCTGTGGTAGCCATGCTGGTTAAGTGTGCATTGAATTCTAAATAAATCACAGACAGTGTCATCAGCAAAGCACCCCCACACCATCACACCTCCTCCTCCATGCTTCACGGTGGGAACCACACATGCAGAGATAAACACATGCAGAGATAATCCATTCACCTACTTTGCGTCTCAGAAAGACCTGGCGCTTGGAACCAAAAATATCAAATTTGGACTATCAGACCAAAGGACAGATTTCCACTGGTCTAATGGCCATTGCTTGTGTGTTTTGGCCCAAGCGAGTCTCTTCTTCTTATTGGTGTCCTTTAGTAGTGGTTTCTTTGCAGCAATTTGACCATAAAGACCTGATTCAAGCAGTCTCCTCTGAACAGTTGATGTTGTGATGTGTCTGTTACTTGAACTCTGTGAAATATTTATTTGTGCTGGAATTTCTGAGGCTGGTAATTCTAATGAACTTATCCTCAGCAGCAGAGCTAACTCTGGGTCTTCTTTTCCTGCGGCGGTCCTCATGAGAGCCAGTTTCATCATAGCGCTTGATGGTTTTTGAGACGGCACTTGAAGAAACTTTCAAAGTTCTTGACATTTTACGTATTGACTGACCTTCAATACTTAAAGTAATGATGGACTGTTGTAACTCTTTGCTTATTTGAGCTGTTGTTGCCATAATATGGACTCGGTCTGTTACCAAATAGGGCTATCTTCTGTATACCACGCCTACCTTTTCACAACACAACTGATTGGCTCAAACGCATTAAGAAGGAAAGAAATTCCACAAATTAACTTTTAACAAGGCACACCTGTTAATTGAAGTGCATTCCAGGTGACTAGCTCATGAAGCTGGTTGAGAGAATACCAAGAACGTGCAAAGCTGTCATCAAGACAAAGGGTTGCTAATTTGAAGAATTTCAAATATAAAAATGTATTTTGATTTGTTAAAAAATATTTGTTACTACATTATTGCAAATGTGTTATTTCATAGTTTGATGTCTTCACTATTATTCTACAATGTAGAAAATAGTATAAATAAAGAAAAACCCTTGAATGAGTAGGTGTGTCCAAACTTTTGACTGGTACTGTATAACCCCTAACTTTAGTTCAGTCTTCACCAATGAGAACCTAGAGGGGCATAGGTTCATCCTTCATGACTGGGAAAGGCCTTGATTTTAGGCCGCATAAAATCCTACATCCATTGCATTAAATCAGAACAGTGTGGATCAACAGTGATTCATATTACTGGTTTGCATCCTAATAGTGTTTGGCTGCATAACACACATTGTTTGTCTACCCATATGATGTGGATCATTGTCTGGTTATTTGATATATAAGCTTCAGTAACAAAAGAACACCATGGTTGTAATAACACTTTAAAACCTGTTAAGGATAGGGGGCAGTATTTTCACATTCGGATGAAAAACGTGCCCAAATTAAACTGCCTCCTACTCAGACTCAGAAGGTAGGATATGTATATTATTAGTAGATTCGGATAGAAAACACTCTGAAGTTTCTAAAACTGTTTGAATGATGTCTGTGAGTATAACAGAACTCATATGGCAGGCAAAAACCTGATAAAAATCCAACCAGGAAGTGGGAAATCTGAGAATTGTAGTTCTTCTTTTGAATCCCTATCGAAACTACAGTGTCTGTGGGGTCACGTTGCACTTCCTATGGCTTCCATTGGCTGTCAACAGCCTTTAGAAAGTTGTTTCATCCTTCTCCTGTTACTGGGCAGAGAATAGTAGCTCAGTCAATGAGTGGACTGCCTATGGACAAAGGGCTTGGTTATGCGCGAGCCCACGAGCGCACCGTTCATTCTTTTTCTTCTGGAATCAATACGCTATTGTCCGGTTGGAATATTATCACATTTTTACGTAAAAAAATACCCTAAAGATTGATTGTAAACAAAGTTTGACATGTTTCTACGAACGGTAATGGAACATTTTAACTTTTCGTGTCTGGATTTACGCTCGCGCATTATGGCTTTGGATAGTGATCTGAACGCACGAACAAAACAGAGGTATTTGGACATAAATATGGAGTATTTCGAACAAAACGAACATTTCTTGTGGAAGTAGGAGTCCTGGGAGTGCATTCCGCCGAAGATCACCAAAGGTAAGGAATGATTTATAACACTAATTCAGAGTTTTGTTGATGTCAGAACTTGGCGGGTAGCTGTATAGCTTGCATTGATGGTTGAGCTATGTACTCAGAATATTGAACAATGTGCTTTCTCCGTAAAGTTATTTTGAAATCTGACACAGCGGTTGCATCAAGGAGTAGTGTATCTATAACTCTTTAACCTCTTCCATCTAGACGTTCCACTAGCGGAACACCGCTCCAATATCCAATGATAGGGTGTGGCGCGAAATACAAACTCCTCGAAAATCCGAAAACTTCAATTTTTCAAACATATGACTATTTTACACCATTTTAAAGACAAGACTCTCCTTTATATAACCACATTGTCTGATTACAAAAAGGCTTTACAACGAAAGCAAAACATTAGATTATGTCAGGAGAATACCCAGCCAGAAATAATCAGACACCCATTTTTCAAGCTCGCATATAATGTCACAAAAACCAAAACCACAGCTAAATGCAGCACTAACCTTTGATGATCTTCATCAGATGACACTCCTAGGACATTATGTTATACAATACATGCATGTTTTGTTCAATCAAGTTCATATTTATATCAAAAACCAGCTTTTTACATTAGCATGTGACGTTCAGAACTAGCATACCCACCGAAGACTTCCGGTGAATTTACTAAATTACTCACGATAAACGTTCACAAAAAACATAACAATTATTTTAAGAATTATAGATACAGAACTCCTTTATGCAATCGCGGTGTCCGATTTTAAAATAGCTTTTTGGTGAAAGCACATTTTGCAATATTCTGAGTAGATAGCCCGGCCATCACAGGCTAGCTATTTTGACACCCACCAAGTTTGGTACTCACCAAACTCAGATTTACTATAAGAAAAACTGGATTACCTTTGCTGTTCTTCGTCAGAATGCACTCCCAGGACTTCTACTTCAACAACAAATGTTGGTTTGGTTCCAAATAATCCATAGTTATATCCAAATAGCGGCGTTTTGTTCGTGCGTTCAAGACACTATCCGAAGGGTAACGAAGGGTGACGCGCCGGCGCGTTTCGTGACAGAAAATGTCAAAATATTCCATTACCGTACTTCGAAGCATGTCAAACGCTGTTTAAAATCAATTTTTATGCGATTTTCCTCGTAAAATAGCGATAATATTCCGACCGGGAGTCGTTGTTTTCGTTCAAAGACTGAAAATGTAAAATGGCCTCTTCACGTGTACGCGAGCACCCGTCTCATTGTTCTCAGATCGACCACTATCCAAATGCGCTACTGTTTTTCAGCCAGAGACTGCAGAGTCATCATTCAACGTTCTGGCGCCTTCTGAGAGCCCATGGGAGCCTTAGAAAGTGTCACGTTACAGCAGAGATCCTCTGTTTTGGATAGAGATGACAAAGAAGGCCAAGAAATGGTCAGACAGGGTACTTCCTGTACAGAATCTTCTCAGGTTTTGGCCTGCCATTTGAGTTCTGTTATACTCACAGACACCATTCAAACAGTTTTAGAAACTTTGGAGTGTTTTCTATCCAAAGCTACTGCTTCATTTTAGCTGTATTTTGGGTTTTTGTGACACATCTCCTTGCTTGGAAAATGGCTGTGTGGTTATTGTTTGTCTATGTACTGTCCTAACATAATCTAATGTTTTGCTTTCGCTGTAAAGCCTTTTTGAAATCGGACAATGTGGTTACATTAAGGAGAAGTGTATCTTTAAAATGGTGTAAAATAGTCGTATGTTTGAGAAATTAAAACTATTCGATTTTTGATGTTTTGTATTTCGCGTCCTGCTGTTCCATTGGCTCTTCGGAACGTCCGTCCTCAACAGGTTTTAAACAGGAAGTTTGTAAATGTGTAGAAGGTGTTTGTTTTGGGTCCACACTGGTAAGTTAACTTATGCAAATTAGAGAGGTGAGGAATTTCTTCTGAATAACTGGTTAGGGCATAGCACTTTCCATTCAGCTTCAGGCAACTTTGATGGAAGGCTTGATCACACCTGTAATGATTACTTCTATCCGTCACACCCATTGTTGCTTATCCATTGTTCACTAGTTATATCAATGTAATTACACCCAACACAATGTTGAATAACAGAATGCTTCCCACCACTAGATCACATAAATAGACGTGAGCTGGACATGATCCCAACTCTGCCACCAGTGTAGCGGAAAAAAGTGAAAGCTGTAGCAGGGACTCTAACCAGGTCTCATACGTGGCAAAGTGAGCTCCAACGGCCGTTGGCACGAAAGCATAGTAGGCCTCTGGGCAGAGGCAGTTGGCCTACAATGCTGGCATATGTCTTTTTACAATGGCTTAAGTATATGACATGATTGACATGTCTGTAATAACCATCATGAAATGACCTTTGAAGTGCCATAAGTGCAAGCCAACATAATTCATTATGTTAATTAACCTGTTTAATTGCATTGATATGGGTTAATTGATCATAGTCCAGACTCGTTATAGTTGCAAATACCATGCAGTTGCACCAGGGGAATTTAAACCAAACAGATTTTTTTGCAGGTCTTCTGTTTCCCCCCATTTATTGATGAATTAATTTCACATCATGAAAATGTATCCCAATTCTCCAATCAAATACCTTCAGAGATACCACAAAAATATATATATTTTTACTCCAATCTGGCAACCCTCACGAAATCCAACATAACACCAGTATCCCAAAGTATTCAGCGAAAACAAGCATAGAAAAAGTTGCTATTATATTCTAAGTATTTTGGTGACAACTTGGTTGATTAACAATATTGGGTTTTTAACGTTTGTTTTTTTGTTATAAATAAATGTGGGACACAAAAAGAGTCTGTGTAGAAAACCATTGCCCAAAAAACATTGCTCCAAAAACTTTCAAAAGATTGTTCTGAAGTTTGCCCCCCAAAAATGTATTTTCCTATGAATGAAGCCACATAAATACGCATGAAAACGCACAAAATCTGCTGAAATACCTTTAGTACATATTTGCACAAATTGAGTTGAGATTCTGCTGAATATTAGCACAACTAATTGACCTACACTACAAATTGAACAGCATTTTTAACACATCTGGTTAGTACATAATACATTATGTAAAAATAACAATTATTTTGATCTGATTATGCTCATAAAACCACCAATGTCTCTATTCAATTATTATTTTGGTGTATTTCTCTCTGCGTTGATTGGTGGGGAAAAACAGGTCTACGTAGCCTACTGTAGGCTACACTACCTTTTTTAACGTCAACATTCGTTCAGAACAATTAGCTTGATAGCAAGAGAGAATGTCGCTCTCAAAAAGTATCAAAAGAAAGGTGGATAATGAAAGTCGAAGAACCTTCTTTTCCCAATGCCAAGCCAGTGCGTCTTATTTGCAATGAAAATGTCGCTGCTTGCAAATCATTTAATCTCAGACGTCATTATGAATCTAAGCATGGAACTTTCGAAGTGACCTTGCCGCCCCAGACGAGCCCCGGCGCACAAACATTGAAGCATTAACTGCAAACTACAAACACAGCTTTTTTGGCTGACATATTCTGTCACTTAAAACGGGTTAAATTTGCAGTTACAAGGAAGAGGGAAAAAAGTTGTGTACATGGTGGAAAAACTTGAGGCCTTTACTAGGAAGCTTGAGTTGTTCGATTTGGACTTGTCATCTGGAAGGCTACTGCACTTCAGCACACTGAAGAAACTGCAGAGAAAGGTACCAGGCCGCAGCATTGTCACAGAGGTGATGGAAGATTTCATCAAGCAGCTGAGGGACAACTTCTACACTGGATTTGAAGACTACAGCAGGCCCAAGGATATCATTGCGTTTGTACGTGATCCTCTCACAGTCTGCCCAGGTGGAGAATTCTCCTCCCTTGCTAAAGAAACAATACCCTCACTGGATGAGGCCACAATTCAAACTGAGTTGATTGAATTCCAGACATCCTGCCAAATCAGGTATGCGCTCAGGAGTGCCGAGTCCTTGTGTTCGTTTTGGGTGGCATGCTCAGAGGAATAAAGCACAGTAAAGAAACTTGCATTTTATGTGCTAACAATGTTTGGATCAACTTACACCTGCAAGTCCTCACGACAGGAACCGTCTTTCACATAAGTCATACTGCCTACACATTAAAATCACAACTATCTCACCTGACATCCACAAGATTGTGTCCGAGTAAGTAACTTAGTGGCCTACATGACTGTATTTAGTAAATACTAACATTATTGTGAGTGCTTATCCAGGGCTATTTAGGTCTCAAGCTGACAGTATTTTCTGTATGTTCTGTCGTTACAGGAGCAGGCTATCCCAAGACTCCCAATACAGACATTCAGGCACAGACATCTTTAAATTATTGTTTTATGTAGGATGCTACATTTTTGGCTAGTTGCAATTGTAAGTAGGCTTAATTTAAAAAATCACGATTCTATTAGGCAAGATATTTTTTGCTTTTGCTGTTAAGCCTCATAGCCTACATTAGCCAGGTAATTTATTTTATATAGGCCTAGGCTTGGAAGAAATAGACACCAATTAAGCCCTCTTGTTGTTTAAAATGAAGATTATTGTTGAAGTGAATTACTCGACTGGTGTAGTTTTTCTCCATCTGTTGCTGTGCGCTACATGCATAACAAGTTAGCTATATTTTCAGCACTAGGCACAGTGCACCTCCTATTGATTGCGCTGTGGTTGCAGTTTTATGTTTCAGCACCACAAAATTGTCCGCTTCCTGCTTTATTATTTGACTGTCTACTGTATTCTTTCGCCTCATGAATTAAGTTAAAATGTAACTTGCATTTTTTAGGTACTGTAGGGATAACTTCCTGCTTGGGACATTGCATTTGCATCTCGGGCCCTAGATTTCTTTATAGTTTTTTTAATGGAACAAAAAATATTCATAATAATTTGGATGGCCAAATAAAATTGCTGGTGGGCCAGATGTGGCCCACGGTGTAGTCCATAAGATGAGGCTGGGCATTGTGGAGTCTGCTGGAGGCTAAACTGGTGCATTTGGAAGCACGGGATATGGATATCAAGACTCGATGCTGTGGCACTGGGTATGGTGCTGGCTGTGGCCAGGGTTGTGGAGCTGGCTGCGGCCCAGGTTGTGGAGCTGGTTGCGGCCTGGGTTGTGGAGCTGGCTGCGGCCCGGGTTGTAGAGCTGGCTGCGGCCCGGGTTGTGGGCTGGCTATGCTGGGTCTAGGGGCTGTGGCCCAGGAGGTGGAGGTGTCTGGGCAGGCTGAGCTGAACCTGGACCTGGCAGTGGCCGAATTGGTGATGCTGGCCGGGATGGTTGTATTGGGTTGATTCCCCGTAGCAGAGTATGAATTGGGCTATGTGGATCCAGGAGAGGAAGGCTCTGATGGTGTTGGAGCCGTGTGGACAGGGAACTTGTCTGGTTTCGTTTAATGACAACTGACAGCGCCCTCATCTGTCTGCTAATGTCCTGCCCATAGAAATATAGTGATCCTCTAACTGTAGCAGTCTGATGGGTAAACTCAGGGGGACTACTCACAATGGCTGCCTGGTAATGTGATGCAATTTCCATGGTAGTGTAGAATGTTCATTCAAATTATGCTAACTATTGTGGCTCATGCAATGTAATGTCTTTTTTTCTGTTGTCTGAGTTGATTCAACAAATCACAGCATAGATTGATGGGTACACTTCCTGCTTTTACTTTCTGCTTTGCTCCAATGTGTACACTCACAATGGCCGCCAGTCCAACCATTATTCCATCATTGGCTTCAATGGGGACGTCTGTTCTATTTCTTCTATTTCTATGTTCCTGCCAACATGCCTCCATCCTACTCCATCTTTGATCTTCACTTACGCTCTCCTCGACATGGGCAGCACTGTTGAGTAGTGGACCTGTGGACGCCGCAGCCCGTCTGGTGTTCAACTTTCCCAAGTTCTCTCACGTCACCCCGCTCCTCCGCACACTCCACTGGCTTCCAGTTGAAGCTCGCATCTGCTACAAGACCATGGTGCTTGCCTACGGAGCTGTGAGGGGAACGGCACCTCCGTACCTTCAGGCTCTGATCAGGCCCTACACCCAAACAAGGGCACTGCATTCATCCACCTCTGGCCTGCTGGCCCCCCTACCTCTGCGGAAGCACAGTTCCCGCTCAGCCCAGTCAAAACTGTTCGCTGCTCTGGCACCCCAATGGTGGAACAAGCTCCCTCACGATGCCAGGACAGCGGAGTCAATCACCACCTTCCGTAGAAGTAGGCTACATATTATGATTATATCCCCTTTATGTAATTAAGTATGCATTGGTTAAAGTCAGGGACATTCGAAGAAATACATTTAATGTATTTCAATTTTTATTTATTTTATTTCATCTTTATTTAACTAGACAAGTCAGTTAAGAACAAATTCTTATTTACAATGATGGCCTACTTGTAAAGTCCCCCCCCCCCCCCCCCCTTGGCCAAACCCTCCCCTACCCGGACGACGCTGGGCCAATTGAGCACCGACCTATGGGACTCCCAATCACGGCCGGTTGTGATACAGCCCGGGATCGAACCCAGGTCTGTAGTGAAGCTTTAGACCGCTGCGCCACTCGGCAGTATTCTGTAGGCCTATTATGATAGGACTAAAGAATTAATAAGCTGTATTGGAAACACTAACTTATTTAGAAAACCATAACTTTATGAAACATTCTTGAAAAAAGTAATGTGAAATGAAATACAGTATTAGTATGCTTGCACTCCAATCAAGTGATTCAATCTTATTTGTGACCCTCCTATTGCAGCAATTTCAGGTCCTCTGAAGCTTATAGTTAGGCCTATCTGTGTAAAGTGACAAACTGGTAAAAGTAAAGTTGGGCTGATAAAGACAAATTCAACTACCAGAAACCAAGGTTGAGTTATATCACAGCTATTATGACAGTATTTTTGGGAAACTTTTGACTGGAAACACTTCTTCCACATGAACAATTGAAACCATCAGGTACTATCCTGCTAAATTCACTTGTACTGACTTCTTCAAGAATTAAAAAGTCAACAGTACATTTTGGGGAAATTGTTAAAAATGGTTACATTTTGAATAATGATTTGGTTTAGTATGATACACCAAGTGTAGAAAACATTAGGAACACCTCCTCTTTCCATGAAATAGACTATGATCCTTTATTGATGTCATGTTAAATCCACTTCAATCAGTGTAGATGAAGGGGAGGAGACAGGTTAAAGAAGGATTTTTAAGCCTTGAGACAATTGAGACATGGATTGTGTATTTGTGCCATTCAGAGGGTGAATGGGCAAGACAAAGGGCCTTTGAACGGTGCGCCTGGCACCTATGGTAGTAGGTTTGAGTGTGTCAAGAACTGCCACACTGTTGGGTTTTTCACGCTCAACAGTTTCCCGTGTGTATCAAGAATTGTCCACCACCCGAAGGACATCCAGCCAACTTGACACAACTTTGAGAAGAGGTCAACATGGGCCATCATCCCTGTGGAATACTTTGGACACCTTGTAGAGTCCATGCCCTGACGTATTCAGGCTGTTCTGAGGGCAAAAGGAAGGTGTGTCTCATGTTTTGTACACTCAGTGCACATTCATAATAAATACAGACACCACAGTTTGAAAGCAGAACCGTGGTTAGTCAATCCATCCCACAATTTACAATGTGCCTGTTCACGTCTGTAATAACTCAATGTGGTTGCTGTAGTAATTCATTAGAGAAAAGCCTGGCCTTGTACACCGCTGACATCAGCCTCTATAAAACAAATACAAGATGGCCACAGATGACCACAACCCTCCACCCTGACTTGAGTCTCTGGTGAGAGCAGTAGTGAATTTAGCATGTCAATCTTGGTGGGGCAAACACTTTTTTTTTTTTTGATGCATGCCAGCGAAGCCAGTACACAACTCTAAACAATACATTAACTGCACTACAACGGTGACAAACGGTGCCCACAAACTTTTAGGTACTACATAAATCTGTCCCGAGAGTGGAACTTATGGCTGACTTCCTAAAATAAACTGACTCCTCGTGGATTTGTGTAACTGGATAAGAACTGCATTCTCCTTCAATAATAATGAACGTCGACATGAGTTTTGACTTTTGAACCATACACAAACGTTTTTACATTTATGTTCAGTAAATTCACAATGTTTGTTCTTATATAATTTAACACTTAGCTCTTAAGTATAAGCAAGTGCAAGCAAACGAGCTGCGATGAGGTATGCCTATTCGTTCAGCAATTTCGAAATGGATAGCGACAGAAATTCAGATAGATATTAGTTCCGATTAGTTTCGATAAATTCAGCAAGATGTTGAGGTCTTAACTTTACTCTTCTTTAAGTCACCACAGAGAGAGAAGAGAGAGAGAGAGAGAGAGAGACTCAGCAGTTAGCCTACCATTTTAAGTATTTTATTAGGCCTATGTGGTCTAACAAGGAAGGACAATACAATGATGATGATCCACTTTTATAGACAATATACAGACGCACTGACAGTGCATTGTGCAAACAAAACAACCCTCACAATATGAACTGGAATTACATGGGTCTATTACGGAAAGTTTTGTTGACATGGCAAACATGGTTACGAGGAGGGGATACTATAATATAATGTTGTTGGGTCTGTAACTTAACACTCTCCTCGTGGAGAAAAGCACCAGAGCTATTTATAACCCACAAAGTAAGAAAAACATTTAAATGCACCATTCTAACATTGCCTACAATTATTATTAAGATAGACCTATATAAGCAATATAACAATGCAGATGTACAAACTATGACATCTATAACGATAAGCGGTTAAGAGGCAAGCCGTAATTTCGATTGACTTGAGCGAGCTGAGATGGATGTAGCCAATATGCCACCTATTTGTTCAGCACTTTTGAAATGGACAGCGACATAATTCAGAACATGGGCCATTCTTCCAGTATTCTCCCTGTACACCAAGTCAGAACCACAGAATAAATAACGGTGGCACATAAGCAGCCAATGAAAGCTCTTACAAGGGGGGCAGGTAAGCAGGCAATGAAAGCTCTTACAATGGGGGCAGGTAAGCAGGCAATGAAAGCTGTTACAATATTCGGAGATGAGATTTCTCTAAAACAGGCGATAGGCTACATGTGCACCACCAAGTCAAAACAGTAGTCTAAGTTCTAAGTGGGGAAAGGGACCACATTCTCAGGGTGAGGCACATGGGCTACTAACTGCTTAGTATACAACATACACTTAGTATTACTTTCTTAGCTAATGTATACATAACTCCCCAGCATATTAAATCACTTATGCAGCAGCATACTAGACATATTTTTGGACTCACCTTGTTGTGCTGTGCTCACTTGAACAGGAAGTTGGCACAGTGGTCCTTCTTGTGGGCAAACTTCTCAATTACTTTGTCATCAAAGTCTGGCATTCTCTGGAAAAAGTCATGCAGGATTGACAGCATGGCAAATGCATTTAACCTTTTCTGGCCCATGGAGTTGCGTTTGAAGGTCTTTATCCTTTTAAGGGTGGAACAGTTTCTCTCTGACTTGGCGGTTGTCATCTAAGTGGTGATAATGATTTTGAGAAGAGAGACCGTCTCAGACAAGGCCTCCTGCAGGTTATTCTTGTAGAGTGATTTCAATAAAGAAAGTGTTACCTTTCCAGTGTGCAGCTCAGGATGCCGGTAAACTGTGAACAGCTCCCTCTTCAACTTCTCCTGGTTGCCGACAGGCCATAGCTTGGTAGCACACTGGAGTTCTGCGGTCGTAAAGGAATCCTAAAGTAGCGTTTGGACACCACGTACATTGCTACTCATCACCGCTGCCCTGTCGTAGGTTTGTGCAACCAGCTTCTCCTTGACATTCACTGGCGCTAGGACTTGTTTGATGGTGTTGGAGAGGACAACACCAGTTCTGTCCTTCAACTCTACAAAAACCTGTTACTGTTGTCTGGTAACATGTAGCGCAGCACTATTACCATCTGTGATTTACAGGAGACGTCAGTGGTCTCATCTGCCTGTACAAATGCAAAACAAGTCTCAGACACCTCCTTAGCTATATCTTCTCTGTACACTTCATACATATAATCCAAAAGTTTGTTTTGGATTGTGCTTGATGTACCCTTAAACATTGGTTGGTCGCCAGAATGCCTTTATATCCTGTAGTCTCCTTCATGCATGGTCTCAAAAATACACCTGAAAACACCTAGGTTCAAGGAGTCGGCCGACTTCATGGCTCCGCAGTGCTGTCTCACAATTGCCACACAATTTAATGCATGCTATAATTCTGGCAAGCACGTACCTATTCTCTATTTGTTGGTTGTGAAGGTCGATTGCTCATCTATATGCGGTGTCTAGCTAAGCCACAACGTTTGACTTCCCCAGTAATCCGAGTTTAACAGCATTGTCTATATGTGATGCACAATTCTCATGTTTTGAGACCCTTTCAGACAGATGTTTTAAATCCTTAAACGCAGACTTGGACCACACAGCCTCTCCACTGGATAGCGGACAGGGGAAGCAAAATAGTGATGCTTGCAGTTGAGATGCTTGCAGTTAGCCACTGCTCCTTCCAAACCACAAATTTCTGACTTGTTGTGTAATGTTTATGTCCAATGGCCAATGAGCACCGAGACCTTTTTTTCTAATTTCTCTTCATATGAGGATTGAAAAGGATTTGCCAGTAGATTGTAGACTTGATTCATGATGATGACTGCTAGCTTGCTAGCTAAGATTTTGAAAATATGATGTTGACATGATCAGTCCAATCAAAGGTACTGTAGATATAACTACCACGGCTCAGGATAAGGCCTGTAATGGGTGCATACTGATGGCAGAGAAGTCAGGCGCAGGGGAGCAAAAACTGATTTACAATGGCGCAGTTTAATAAATAAAACCACCGTTAACAGCACAATAAATCAATGGGTAAAACCCATCACACACCAGCATAACGTGCACAAGCATTACAATAAACAATTCCGGAGAAGGACATGGGGGGAACAGAGGGTTAAATACACAACATGTAATGATGGAATTGAAACCAGGTGTGTGGGAAGACAAGACAAAACAAATGGAAAATGAAAGGTGGATCGGCGATGGCTAGAAGGCCGGTGACGTCGACTGCCGAACGCTGCCCGAATAAGGAGAGGGTCGACTTCAGCGGAAGTCGTGACAGTACCCCCCCCTTGATGCGCGGCTCCAGCAGAGCGCCGACACCGGCCTCGGGGACGACCCGGAGGGCGAGGCACAGGGCGATCCGGATGAAGACGGTGGAACTCCTGCAGCATTGACGGGTCCAACATATCCTCGACCGGAACCCAGCACCTTTCCTCCGGACTGTACCCCTCCCACTCCACGAGATACTGAAGGCCCCTCGCCCGACGCCTCGAATCCAGTATGGAGAGAATGGAGTACGCCGGGGCCCCATCGATGTCCAGAGGGGGAGGAGGAACCTCCCGCACCTCAGACTCCTGGAGCGGGCCAGCCACCACCGGCCTGAGGAGAGACACATGGAACGAGGGGTTAATACGGTAATCGGGGGGGGGGGGGAGCTGTAACCTATAAAAAACCTTGTTCACTCTCCTCAGGACTTTAAATGGCCCCACAAACCACGGACCCAGCTTCCGGCAGGGCAGGCGGAGGGACAGGTTTCGGGTCGAGAGCCAGACCCGGTGCGAACACCGGGGCCTCACTGCGGTGGCGGTCTGCGTTCTCTTTTTGGCGCAGCACAGCCAGCTGAATGTGAACACGGACAGCTTCCCATGTCTCCTCCGCGCGCCTGAACCAGTCGTCCACCGCAGGAGCCTTGATCTGACTCTGATGCCAAGGCACCAGAACCGGCTGGTACCCCAGTACACACTGAAAGGGAGAGAGGATAGTGGAAGAGTGGTGAAGCGAGATCTGTGCCATCTCGGCCCAGGGCACGAACGCCGCCCACTACCCCGGCCGGTCCTGGCAATAGGACTGCAGAAACCTGCCCACATCCTGGTTTACTCTCTTCAACTGCCCATTACTCTCGGGGTGAAACCCTGAAGTAAAGCTGATCGAGACCCCCAGACGTTCCATGAATGCCTTCCAGACACTAGACGTGAACTGGGGACCTCAATCAGACACTATATCCTCAGGCACCCCTTGGTGCTGGAAGGCGTGCGTAAACAAGGCCTCCGCAGTCTGTAGGGCCGTAGGGAGACCGGGCAGAGGGAGGAGACGACAGGACTTAGAGAACGACCAGGATCAGGACCAGGATCGCGGTGTTATCCTGTGAGGGGGGAAGATCAGTAAGAAAATCCAGCGACAGGTGCGACCAAGGCCGTTGTGGAACGGGTAAGGAGTGTAGCTTCCCTCTGGGCAGGTGCCTAGGAGTCTTACACTGGGCGCACACTGAGCAGGAGGAAACATAAACCCTCACGTCCTTAGCCAAGGTAGGCCACCAGTACCTCCCACTCAAACAGCGCACTGTCCAACCGATCACAGGATGACCAGAGGAGCGTGACGTGTGGGTCCAATAGATCAACCGGTCACGAACAGCAGATGGGACGTACAGACGCCCAGCGGGACACTGGACGGGAGCGGGCTCTGAACGTAACGCCTGCTCAATGTCCGTGTCCAGCTCCCACACTACCGGCGCCACCAGGCAGGAGGCGGGGAGTATGGGAGTGGGATCCATGGGCCGCTCCTCTGTGTCATACAGCAGGGACAATGCGTCTGCCTTCACGTTCTGGGAGTCTGGTCTGTAGGAAAGGGTGAACACAACACGGGTGAAAAACATGGCCCACCTTCCCTGGCGAGGGTTCAGTCTCCTCGCCGCCCAGATGTACTCCAGATTGCGGTGGTCAGTCCAGATGAGAAAAGGGTGTTTAGCCCCCTCAAGCCAATGTCTCCACACCTTCAAGGCCTTGACGACAGCCAACTGCTCCCGGTCCCCCACGTCATAGTTTCGCTCCGCCGGGCTGAGCTTCTTTGAGAAGAAGGCAAAGGGGCGGAGCTTCGGTGGCGTACCCGAGCACTGAGAGAGCACAGCTCCTATCCCAGCCTCGGACGCGTCTACCTCCACTATGAACGCCAAAGAGGGTTCCGGATGGGCCAGCACGGGAGCCGAGGTAAACAGAGCCCTCAGGTGACTAAACGCCCTGTCCGCCTCAGCTGACCAGTGCAAACGTACCGGGCCCCCCTTCAGCAGTAAAGTAATGGGAGCCACTACCTGACCAAAACCACGGATAAACCTCTGGTAGCAGTTGGCAAACCCTAAGAACCGCTGCCCCTCCTTTACCATGGTGGGAGTCGGCCAATTACGCACGGCTGAAATGCGGTCACTCTCCATCTCCACCCCTGAGGTGGAAATGCGATACCCTAGGAAGGAGACGGACTGCTGGAAGAACAGGCATTTCTCAGCCTTGACGTACAGGTCATTCTCCAACAGGCAACCAAGCACCCTGCGCACCAGGGACACATGCTCGGCGCGTGTAGTGGAGTATATCAGAATGTCATCAATATACACCACTACACCCTGCCTGTGCAGGTCCCTGAAAATCTTGTCTACAAAGGCTTGGAAGACTGATGGTGCATGCATCAACCCGTACGGCATGACGAGGTACTCATAGTGCCCTGAGGTGGTACTTATAGCCGTCTTCCCCTTGCCTCCCTCCCGGATACGCACCAGGTTGTAAGTGTTCCTGAGATCTAGTTAGGAAATCTAGTTTCGCCTTCTTTTTGGAGAAGGCGAGAGCTAAATCGGCATATTTACGGAGGAATGCACACGGTGGAGGCCTGGTCTGGACTTTCCACCATAGTAGCACCAACGGAAACCCCTAAACACCTCCCCAAGCTCTCTTGCGACCAACCTGTGAGAGCCCTCTGTTGCCAAGAAACAGTGGGGCCATGACAAGCTAACCAGGGTAGACCTAGCACCACGGGAAACGCAGGAGAGTCAATAAGGAAGAGACTAATTCTCTCCTTGTGACCCCCCTGCGTCACCATGTGGCCTCCCTAATTAACCCTGACCCTAATGGTTGACTATCTAAGGCGTGAACGGGGAAGGGCACAGCCACGGGCACAATGGGGATCCCTAAACTACGGGCGAACGATCTATCTATAAAATCACCTGGGGTGATGCCAGAGCGCCCTGCCTGCTGCCTCGATACCCAGAGGAACCAACCCGGCACCGACCAGCAGTGTGACCTCTCCGGTCTCCCTGCGCACCACCCCTCCCAGCTCCATGTGTATCAGAGCGGGGGTGCGGATGGATGGAACCAACAGAGCCTGATCTGAACGTCCGCAGGTAGCCAGCAGGTTATCCAGCCGGATGGACAGGTCCACCAGCTGGTCGAACGTGAGGGTGGTGTCTCTGCAGGCCAACGGATGTCTTCACGCAGACTGCAGCGATAATGGTCGATCAGGGCCCTGTTGTTCCATCCCGCGCCGGCAGCCAGGGTCCGAAACTCCAGGGCGAACTCCTGGGCGCTCCTCGTCCCCTGCCTCAGATGGAAGAGGCGCTCACCCGCCGCTCTATCCTCGGGCGGGTGGTCAAAGACTGCCCGGAAGCGGCGGGTGAACTCCTCAAACTGGTCCAACGCCGCAACTCCCTCTCTCCACATGGTGTTGGCCAACTCCAGGGCTTTCCCGGTGAGCAAGAACACAAATCAGTGTATAGTGGACAAGAATACAGGACAAGAACTCTAAGGCCTGTCAAAAATCTAACTAACTCCCAATGCAATTAAAATGGGAGGCTACTTTGTTTTGAATCACCAAGTCAACATAATATAACACATTTCTTAACTACTTAATAATAAGAATCTTTTGAAGACTAATGATATTTTAGCATTTTTATATCTGGTGTAGGCCGTCATTGTAAATAAGAATTTGTTCTCACTGCGACTCACTGCGAGCTCACAGAACAGGGCTCCGGGCAGCCGAGCGGAAATGGAGGAAAACTCGCCTCCCTGCGGACCTGGCATCCTTTCACTCCCTCCTCTCTACATTTTCCTCTTCTGTCTCTGCTGCTAAAGCCACTTTCTACCACTCTAAATTCCAAGCATCTGCCTCTAACCCTAGGAAGCTCTTTGCTACCTTCTCCTCCCTCCTGAATCCTCCTCCCCCTCCCCCCCCCTCCTCCCTCTCTGCGGATGACTTCGTCAACCATTTTGAAAAGAAGGTTGACGACATCCGATCCTCGTTTGCTAAGTCAAACGACACTGCTGGTCCTGCTCACACTGCCCTACCCTGTGCTTTGACCTCTTTCTCCCCTCTCTCTCCAGATGAAATCTCGCGTCTTGTGACGGCCGGCCGCCCAACAACCTGCCCACTTGACCCTATCCCCTCCTCTCTTCTCCAGACCATTTCCGGAGACCTTCTCCCCTACCTCACCTCGCTCATCAACGCATCCTTGACCGCTGGCTACGTCCCTTCCGTCTTCAAGAGAGCGAGAGTTGCACCCCTTCTGAAAAAACCTACACTCGATCCCTCCGATGTCAACAACTACAGACCAGTATCCCTTCTTTCCTTTCTCTCCAAAACTCTTGAACGCGCCGTCCTTGGCCAGCTCTCTTGCTATCTCTCTCAGAATGACCTTCTTGATCCTAATCAGTCAGGTTTCAAGACTGGGCATTCAACTGAGACTGCTCTTCTCTGTGTCACGGAGGCTCTCCGCACTGCTAAAGCTAACTCTCTCTCCTCTGCTCTCATCCTTCTAGACCTATCTGCTGCCTTTGATACCGTGAACCATCAGATCCTCCTCTCCACCCTCTCCGAGCTGGGCATCTCCGGCACCGCGCACGCTTGGATTGCGTCCTACCTGACAGGTCGCTCCTACCAGGTGGCGTGGCGAGAATCTGTCTCCGCACCACGTGCTCTCACCACTGGTGTCCCCCAGGGCTCTGTTCTTGGCCCACTCCTATTCTCGCTATACACCAAGTCACTTGGCTCTGTCATATCCTCACATGGTCTCTCATATCATTGCTATGCAGATGACACACAATTAATCTTCTCCTTTCCCCCTTCTGACAACCAGGTGGCGAATCGCATCTCTGCATGTCTGGCAGACATATCAGTGTGGATGACGGATCACCACCTCAAGCTGAACCTCGGCAAGACGGAGCTGCTCTTCCTCCCGGGGAAGGACTGCCCGTTCCATGATCTCGCCATCACGGTTGACAACTCCCTTGTGTCCTCCTCCCAGAGTGCTAAGAGCCTTGGCGTGACCCTGGACAACACCCTGTCGTTCTCCACCAACATCAAGGCGGTGACCCGATCCTGTAGGTTCATGCTCTACAACATTCGCAGAGTACGACCCTGCCTCACACAGGAAGCGGCGCAGGTCCTAATCCAGGCACTTGTCATCTCCCGTCTGGATTATTGCAACTCGCTGTTGGCTGGGCTCCCTGCCTGTGCCATTAAACCCCTACAACTCATCCAGAACGCCGCAGCCCGTCTGGTGTTCAACCTTCCCAAGTTCTCTCACGTCACCCCGCTCCTCCGCTCTCTCCACTGGCTTCCAGTCGAAGCTCGCATCCGCTACAAGACCATGGTGCTTGCCTACGGAGCTGTGAGGGGAACGGCACCTCCATACCTTCAGGCTCTGATCAGGCCCTACACCCAAACAAGGGCACTCCGTTCATCCACCTCTGGCCTGCTCGCCTCCCTACCTCTGAGGAAGCACAGTTCCCGCTCAGCCCAGTCAAAACTGTTCGCTGCTCTGGCACCCCAATGGTGGAACAAGCTCCCTCACGACGCCAGGACAGCGGAGTCAATCACCACCTTCCGGAGACACCTGAAACCCCACCTCTTCAAGGAATACCTGGGATAGGATAAAGTAATCCTTCTAACCCCCCCCTTAAAAGATTTAGATGCACTACTGTAAAGTGGTTGTTCCACTGGATATTATAGGTGAATGCACCAATTTGTAAGTCGCTCTGGATAAGAGCGTCTGCTAAATGACTAAAATGTAAATGTAAATGTTCTCAACTGACTTCCCAGGTGTGGCATATCAAGAAGATTATTAAACAGTATGATCATTACACAGGTGCACCTTGGACTGAGGACATAAGGCCACTCTAAAATGTGCAGTTTTTTCACACAGCACAATGCCACAGATGTCTCAAGTTTTGAGGGAGCCTGCAATTGACCTTCTGACAGCAGGAATGTCCACCAGAGCTGTTGCCAGCTAATTGAATGTTCATTTCTCTACCATAAGCTGAGACTTACGTTGTTTTAGAGAATTTGGTAGTATGTCCAACCGGCCTCACAACTGCAGACCACGTGTAACCACGCCAGCCCAGGAGCTCCACATCCAGCTTCTTCACCTGTGGGATCATCTGAGACAGTTTCTGACAGCTGATATAACTGTGGGTTTGCACAACCAAACAATTTCTGCACAAACTGTCAGAAACCGTCTCAGGGATTCTCATCTGCGTACTCGTCGTCCTAACCAGGGTCTTTACCTGACTGCAGTCCGGCATCGTAACTGACTTCAGTGGGCAAATAAATGCTCAACTTCGATAGCCACTGGCATGCTGGAGAAGTGTGCTCTTCACGGAAGAATACCGGTTTCAACTGTACCAGGAAGATGGGAGACAGTGTATATGGTGTTGTGTGGGCGAGCGTTTTGCTGATGTCAATGTTGTAAACAGAGTGCCCCATGGTGGCGATGGGATTATGGTATGGTCAGGCATAAACTACAGACAACGAACACAATTGCATTTTATCAATGGCAATTTGGATGCACAGAGATACTGTGACGAAGGAGATGTTGCGCTGAATGAGGCCAAAAAAAGGCCCTTACCTTTTTTTAAGGTATCTGTGACCAACAAATGGATGTCTGTATTCCCATTCATGTGAAATCCGTAGATTAAGGCCTAATGAATTTATTTCAATTGACTGATTTCCTTATATGAACAGTAACTCAGTCAGAAATGTTTGCAAGTTGCATTTATGTTTTTGTTCATGTAGTATGATATCTTACGTTTGGTATGGTTACATAAGATCGATGGTTACTTAAGAGAAAAAATAAAGGAGGGTGTATAACATGAATGTATCACAAATGAACTTGTAGCAACCGAAAGGTTGTGAGTTCAAATCTCATCACGGGCAATTTTAGCTAATTGGCAACTTTTCAACTACTTACTACTTTTTTAGCTACTTTGCAACTACTTAGCATGTCAGCTAACCCTTCCCCTAACCCTAACCTTAACCCTTCCCATAACATTAACCTTAACCCAACCTATAGCCTAGCTAACATTAGCAACCTAGCTAGGATTCGTAACATATCATCCATTTTGCAAATTCGTAACATATTATACGAAATTCTCGGAGACCAGGTTGCAATGACAAGCACAGTAATTACCCTATATTTTAGCCCATTGTTAAGAATGAGAATTGTTCTACTGATCAGACTAAATAAAGTAAATAGATAACAAAATATCATGAAAACAAGATTACATAAATCTGCCCCTATACACCTAACTTATTTATTCTACCCCTCTAGAATAAAACTTAACCTTTAAGATTGTGGTTCACAATCTGTTTAACTTCCCTGCTAAAACATACTGTTGTCACATCTGCTCCTGCCACGCCCTCTAGTGCTCATCCTGTGTTTCCTTGACCTGCCGCCACTCCCCCAGTGCTTTCTCCCTCTCTCTCTCTCTCTGTGTGTGATTGTGTGGGCGGAGACAGGTGTGCTGGAGTCAGAGCAGATCCCCACCAGCTGCAACCTGTTCCATAATCAAGACTTCTACAAATACTCAGTCCTGCCACTTCCACACTACCAGATCGTAGTCTCTGCCCAGTCAGTCCACGGTTCTAGCAGTTTGTGCCTGGTTTCCCTTGCCTGATGCTGTTTTCCTCTCCGCTACAGTTCTGCCCGCTCTGACTCTGGTCCCTGTCTCCAGTCTGACTTCTCGTCAGTCCTGCTATTCTGTCCTGGATTCCCCACTCTACGCTCCCTTGGATTCCCCTCCGGACCTGCTTACCCTGTCCCCACACCTCTCGCTCCAGCCTCAGCCTCCGCACCTGGTTTCCAGCAACCTGCCCGAGCTTCCCCTGGCCTGCACTCAATCTTCACCCCGTGTTTCAATAAATACCTTGGTTACCTCATCCCAGTCTCCTCATCTGAGTCTGCTCTTGGGTTCACCTGTTCTGCTCCGCATGACAACTGTAGGTCTGTCTGCTGCCTTTTCATTGACACAGCCTAAATGGCAACCACCAAACGAGAGGACTAATGTGGATTAAGTCAACTAGTATATGGTGTCAAAAGGCTGCATTCTACAACAGGGACGGGAGTAATCGAATTTTGTTGACACGTAAAAGTTCTACATGCTGCTCTTTTTACAGTGTTATACACTGAGCAGAGAAAGATTCTCTCTCTCCATTCAGCCACTCAGCGTCTCTTTAAAACATGCATCCAATCCCCTTGATCCCTTACATAACTAGACCAATTATATGATTCAGTGTGCCGTGGTTCAGTGCTGTGGCAAGACAGGAAAATGATAGTTTCTGCTCGTGATGTTAAATTGCAGGCGCAGATGCTCCGATTTCAAAACAATTTGGAGTACATTTGAAAAGTTAACACGCTGACAATACAATGCACCAATTACAAAAATAAAAGCAGTACTTTTCAATGCTTGTGATATAAGAGGTGTGCCCTGAGATTAGGGTCAAATGCATGTGTCTCGCGGCCAATGTGTGAGAGTTGGCAGCTCTGCATTGCGGCATGCAACGCTGAATGTGTGCTTTTGACATCAGCCAACTAACTAGCTAGCTAGCTAACGTTGGACACTAGCAATAGCTAGCAAGTGATCTCGTCAGCTATTCAGACAAACAACCAAAGTTAAACTAACTAGTTAATTCAGGAATGTGTCCATTATGAAGACCAGCACAGATTTTTTAAATCCTGAATTGGTGTTCTGGCTAGCCAGCTAATGAAAAATGATGCAAATCATATTTTTTTAATCTGTTTTCTTTCAGGGACTAAACAAGGCAATTCATGCTTTGGCAGGAGACAGCAATCCTTTATGTGGGCCACAAAAAATATTAAATACTTAGGATGCTTAAGTGACAACGAACAACAAATATATATGAAGATAACTTAATTCCATTACTCAACAATATGAAAGCAGATCTAATTAAATGGAATAATCTTCCCATAAATCCTACAGGTAGCATAAACCTCTTTAGAATGGCATGGTCCCAAAGTTTTTTTATTTACTTTCGGTAATACCAATTTAAAGACATTCTTTAAAAAAGTATACTCGGTCATAAGATTTCATATGGCCTTCCCTGTAGCTCAGTTGGTAGAGCATGGTGTTTTCAACGCCAGGGTTGTGGGTTCGATTCCCACGGGGGGCCAAGTATGAAGAAAAAAAAAAATGTATGGAATGAAAAAAATGAAATGTATGCATTCACTACTGTAAGTCGCTCTGGATAAGAGCGTCTGCTAAATGACTAAAATGTAAATGTAAATATGGGAAAATAAAATTCATAGAATAAAAAGGAACATTTTACATCTTCCTAAGTTTGAGGGTGGTTTTAACCTTCCATACTTGGAATTGTATCAACTCGCTACCCAAGGCTTTTAATTCTGACAAATACAGTGCATTCGAAAAGTATTCAGATCCCTTGACTTTTTCCACATTTTGCAGCCTTATTCTATTTTACAGCCTTATTCTAAAATCGACTAAATTGTGTTTTCCCCTCATCAATCTACACACAATACCCCACAAAGCAAAAACAGGTTGTTAGATTTTTTTTGGAAATTTATTACAAATAAAACATGTAAATATAACATTTACATAAGTTACAGTTGAAGTCGGAAGTTTACATACACTTAGGTTGGAGTCATTAAAACCTGTTTTTCAACCACTCCACAAATTTCTTGTTAACAAACTACAGTTTTGGCAAGTCGGTTAGGACATCTACTTTGTGCATGACACAAGTAATTTTTCCAACAATTGTTTACAGACATTATTTCACTTCTATTTCACTGTATCACAATTCAAGTGGGTCAGATGTTTACATACACAGAGTTGACTGTGCCTTTAAACAGCTTGGAAAATTCCAGAAAATTATGTCATGGCTTTAGAAGCTTCTGATAGGCGAACTGACATAATTTGAGTCAATTGGAGGTGTACCTGTGGATGTATTTCAAGGCCTACCTTCAAACTCAGTGTCTCTTTGCTTGACATCATGGGAAAATCAAAAGAAATCAGCCAAGACATCAGAAAAAGAATTGTAGACCTCCACAAGTCTGGTTCATCCTTTGGAGCAATTTCCAAATGCCTGAAAGTACCACGTTCATCTGTACAAACAATAGTATGCAAGTATAAACATCATGGGACCATGCAGCAGTCATACCGCTCAGGAAGGAGATGCGTTCTGTCTCCTAGAGATGAACCTACTTTGGTGCGAAAAGTCCAAATCAATCCCAGAACAACAGCAAAGGACCTTGTGAAAATGCTGGAGGAAACAGGTACAAAATGATATATATCCACAGTAAAATGAGTCCTATATCGACCTAACCTGAAAGGCTGCTCAGGAAGGAAGAAGGCACTGCTCCAAAATCACCATAAAGAAGCCAGACTACAGTTGGGGACAGACTGCCCATGGGGACAAAGATCGTACTTTCTGGAGAAATGTCCTCCGGTCTGATGAAACAAAAATAGAAATGTTTGACCATAATGAGCATTGTTATGTTTGGAGGAAAAGGGGGGAGGCTTGAAAGCCGAAGAACACCATCCCAACCGTGAAGCACGGGGGTGGCAAATGGGTCTTCCAAATGGACAATGACCCCAAGAATACTTCCAAAGTTGTGGCAAAATGGCTTAAGGACAACAAAGTCAAGGTATTTGAGTGGCCATCACCAGGCCCTGACTTCAAACCTATAGAACATTTGTGGGCAGAACTGAAAAAGCATCTGCGAGCAAGAAGGCCTACAAAATTCACCCAACTTATTGTGGGAAGCTTGTGGAAGGCTGCCTGGAACATTTGACCCAAGTTAACCAATTTAAAGGCAATGCTACCAAATACTAATTGAGTGTATGTAAATTTCTGACCCACTGGGAATGTGATGAAAGAAATAAAAACTGAAATAAATAATTATCTGTAATGTTATTCTGACATTTCACATTCTTAAAATAAAGTGGTGATCCTATCTAACCTAAGACAGGGAATTTTTACTAGGATTACATTTCAGAAATTGTGAGAAGCTGAGTTTAAATGTATTTGGCTAAGGTGTATGTAAACTTCTGACTTCAACTGTATGTATACAGTGTATATATTAACAAACAGTATAGTTAGCAGTAAAAAATTTACACTAATACAATTGACAGATAATTTAAAGGTCACTTAAAAATGGCAGTGAGTGCAGATTATAACTAATTTGATTCAACATTGCAATATAGAAATTAAAAGCACATAATACATTGTCTCTGAAAACTAATTCTAATTTTACTATTCATAGTGCACTGATCCGGTGCCGAGACCATGTCTTTCAATGTAGCTTACAGGATGCTTTGCACAGAGATCTTGTCAGCTTCTGTGACAAAGTTCCTTGCTGTATAATGTTTGAGGAGCTGTCTCCAAGCGCCACTGCGGCTCAACAACTCTTGGTTACCTTTTAAGAAAGGAAGAACATTTTAAAATGACACTAGTTTAGATTAGGCTTACTCTAATGATCTTAACATTAAGCCCTGGATGAAAAGCCTTGCTCACCGATAATGCACAGTCCCTCTTTGGCCCTGGTGATGCCCACATTTATCTGGTTGGGGTCGCCAACAAAGCCCACATGTTTAGACCTCCAGGCCCTGTCCGGCTCGATCTCGATCTCCTTGCTGGGTAATGAGCGCACAGTGGACAGAATGACGTAGCGCCATTCACATCCTGCATTGGAGACGAAGCAGCGATTGTTATAGCAATGGCTAACCTAATCAGATTAAAGTTGACAAAAGGACAATGGGGGACAACCATAGCATCATAACCAAGATAGAACAGAGGGGAAAGTATGAAAGAGAAAATTGGCACCTTGACTTTTTGTGATGGTGGTGACAGTGATTTTGTCCATTTTGAGTTCACCAAGTTCTTTCTTAAGTTCAGACACCTGGGCGTTGTAGGGTGATAGAATTGCAATATTCTGTTGTTTTATTTTGGATTCTTTTACCAGTGATTTGGCGAGCCGGATCTGTGATGAACAAAAACAAAACCATAAATCATATAACTTCCTTTTAGGAAAGTGACTCACCTGACTATACCAGTAGAATGGCAAGATTTGAGGTGTATGTCTTGAAGTGTGAGTTATGTGTTAAGACAAAACAAAAAGGGTTCCTTACCACTTCATTTCTCTCCTCCCTATTCGCTTTGGAGTTTTCACTACCCTTTTCCATGCTCACAACCAGGCTGACCTCCTCTCCAATGACGTTCCCGAAAACAATGTGCGTCTGTTGGCTGTCAGCCTGAAGGACACTGCTTGAGTGATTCACTTCAGTCTTCAGTTTTCCTTCATAATATTCCTCCGATGGGAACTTGCATATATCTTCATGCTACAAAAAGGTAATCAATGGAGAATACTATGTACTTTGTCATTGGATATCAAATCAAAATCAAATTGTATTTGTCACATGCGCTGAATACAACAGGTGTAGACCTGACAGTGAAAAGCTTAATTACAAGCCCTTAACCAACAATGCAGTTTTAAGAAAATAATAGTAAAAAATAGATAAGTCCATTTTTTAAAATATAATTAAAGAGCAGCAGTAAAATAACAGTAGCGAGGCTATATACAGGGGGTACCGGTACAGAGGCAATGTGTGGGGGCACAGGTTAGTTGAGGTAATTGAGGTAATATGTACATGTGGTAGCAGAGAGAATAGTCTATGACTAGGGTGACTGGAGTCTGACAATTTTTAGGGCCTTCCTCTGACACCGCATGGTATAGAGGTCCTGGATGGAAGGAAGCATGGCCCCAGTGATGTACTGGGCCATACGCACTACCCTCTGTAGTGCCTTGCGGTCGGAGGCTGAGCAGTTTTGAGGATCTAAGAACCCATGCCGATTCTTTTCAGTCTCCTGAGGGGGAATAGGCTTTGTCGTGCCCTCTTCATGACGATCTTGGTGTGTTTGGACCATGATAGTTTGTTGGTGATGTGGACAGCAAGAACTTGAAGCTCTCAACCTGCTCCACTACAGCCCAGTTGATGAGAATGGGGGTGTGCTCGGGCCTCCTTTTCCTGTAGTCCACAATCATCTCCTTTGTCTTGATCACGTTGAGGGAGAGGTTGTTATCCTGGCACCACGCGGCCAGGTCTCTGACCTCCTTCCATATAGGCTGTCTCATCGTTGTCGGTGGTCAGGCCTACCACCGTTGTGTCGTCGGCAAACTTAATGATGGTGTTGGAGTCGTGCCTGGCCATGCAGTCATGGGTGAACAGGGACTACAGGAGGGGACTGAGCACGCACCCCTGAGGGGCCCCTGTGTTGAGGATCAGCGTGGCGGATGTGTTGTTACCTACTCTTACCACCTGGGGGCGGCCCATCAGGAAGTCCAGGATCCAGTTGCAGAGGGAGGTGTTTAGTCCCAGGGTCCTTAGATTATTGTTGAGCTTTGAGGGCACTATAGTGTTGAACGCTGAGCTGTAGTCAACGAATAGCATTCTCACATAGGTGTTCCTTTTGTCCAGGTGGGAAAGGGCAGTGTGTAGTGCCATAGAGATTGCATCATCTGCGGATCTGTTGGGGCGGTATGCAAATTGGAGTGGGTCTAGTGTTTCTGGGATAATGGTGTTTGTGAGACATGACCAGCCGTTCAAAGCACTTCACCGCTACAGACGTGAGAGCTACGGGTCGGTAGTCATTTAGGCATGTTACCTTAGTGTTCTTGGGCACAGGGACTGTGGTGGTCTGCTTGAAACATATTGGTACTACAGACTCAGTCAGGGACAGGTTGAAAATGTCAGTGAAGACACTTGCCAGTTGGTCAGCGCATGCTGATATTAATCAATATGCATCTAAAAGCAGTCAAAGGCACAGTTTTATAAACATTTGGGAAATTAGATTATATGATGTGAATTAGGCTGCGATAAATTCATAGCCCAAACATTTCCGGACCTCTTACCATTCTGTACTGGGTATCCAGCATCACTGTCTGGGACCGGCACTCAAAGTAACGCTCAAACAGAGACTTTGACATCCCCAACTTCCTTAGAAGTTCATTCTTAAAGATGGGACGTAGTTGTTTATGGTCACCGAGCAACACAATCTAGGAAGCGGAAAGAGGTTATTTCGCCATCAATCTTCATCACTTGCAAATGTGGTGATGACATTTAATAAACATATAGGATGGCTGGATTGGAATAAATGTAACAGTCAAACATGTGGTTTCCATATTTCATGTGTTTAATACCGTTCCATCTGATCCATTCCAGCCATTTCAATGACCCCATCATACTATAGCTCCTCCCACCAGCCTCCTCTGCTTGGGAAGCAGGTGAGAAAACAGGGTTGCTGTTAAGGCTTAGTTTAACAGATTCTGTATCAATGCAGTCTTTGTAGGGTTCTACTAAGCTAACATATGGAATTGTTTTAAGATGATCATACCATGGATCATTTAGCTATTTGATTTTTAATTTTAGGACCCCTTTATGTATATCATTTTATTTACATTTTATAAAATATAGAATTTCGACTTTATAACTATAGGCCATAGAAACACATTGAATAACACATTCAAAAATGTAAAAAAAAATAAGAAAAAAAATGTATCATAAGGAATAAGGTTTTGAAGTGTCTGTCCTAAATCTCGGCGATATAAGAAAGCTCAGGAAATATTGTAGTTTTTTTTTACCCATATTTAACCCCTTATTTTTGTTGCCACAAAACTACCTCCATACTTCCATTAATTTCCATGTGTTACCTACAGATGAGTCCCGTGACACTTGTGGGGGTCGTTCCGCAAAATTGAGAGTCTCCCCTTTCCACAGTGGGGTCATATTAATTTGTAGCCAAAACGGTTCGGACACTACAGACAGAAATTGGCACATCAGTGTTACCAACTTCAGAGTCCCGTGGGGCATGTGGGGGTCGTAGACGCTACAGATTTTCGGGATGTCTCCTGGTGTGACACTTTCAGATATCACTATCTTAAATTTACAGATTTTGATGGGGATTTTTTTGTTATATTTATTAGATTGACACACGGGTGCATCAATAGACTCTTATTTTAAACCCTCATACATGGAAATATCATTCTATAACAAAAAGTAAATGAATACATGAATTTTAACACACCTTTTCTGGTTTGTTGCTGACCAATGGGATGAGGGCCTGAGGTTCTGTTGCCATGGCACATTCATCAATAAGAATTTGGCGTGCACTGACTGTTTTAGTGAGGTTAGGAGAAGAGGCTGCTGTACAGGTGCACAGAATGACATCGTGCCTCTGCAGCTCATGCACACGAGCTTTATTCAGAAGCCTTTTGTAGCTAGAAGAAAAAACAAAACAAATGTACACACTTATATACACTGCTCAAAAAAATAAAGGGAACACTTAAACAACACAATGTAACTCCAAGTCAATCACACTTCTGTGAAATCAAACTGTCCACTTAGGAAGCAACACTGATTGACAATAAATTTCACATGCTGTTGTGCAAATGGAATAGACAACAGGTAGAAATTATAGGCAATTAGCAAGACACCCCCAATAAAGGAGTGGTTCTGCAGGTGGGGACCACAGACCACTTCTCAGTTCCTATGCTTCCTGGCTGATGTTTTGGTCACTTTTGAATGCTGGCGGTGCTTTCACTCTAGTGGTAGCATGAGACGGAGTCAACAACCCACACAAGTGGCTCAGGTAGTGCAGCTCATCCAGGATGGCACATCAATGCGAGCTGTGGCAAGAAGGTTTGCTGTGTCTGTCAGCGTAGTGTCCAGAGCATGGAGGCGCTACCAGGAGACAGGCCAGTACATCAGGAGACGTGGAGGAGGCCGTAGGAGGGCAACAACTCAGCAGCAGGACCGCTACCTCCGCCTTTGTGCAAGGAGGAGCAGGAGAAGCACTGCCAGAGCCCTGCAAAATGACCTCCAGCAGGCCACAAATGTGCATGTGTCTGCTCAAACGGTCAGAAATAGACTCCATGAGGGTGGTATGAGGGCCCGACGTCCACAGGTGGGGATTGTGCTTACAGCCCAACACCGTGCAGGACGTTTGGCATTTGCCAGAGAACACCAAGATTGGCAAATTCGCCACTGGCGCCCTGTGCTCTTCACAGATGAAAGAAGGTTCACACTGAGCACGTGACAGACGTGACAGAGTCTGGAGACGCCGTGGAGAACGTTCTGCTGCCTGCAACATCCTCCAGCATGACCGGTTTGGCGGTGGGTCAGTCATGGTGTGGGGTGGCATTTCTTTGGGGGGCCGCACAGCCCTCCATGTGCTCGCCAGAGGTAGCCTGACTGCCATTAGGTACCAAGATGAGATCCTCAGACCCCTTGTGAGACCATATGCTTGTACTGTTGGCCCTGGGTTCCTCCTAATGCAAGACAATGCTAGACCTCATGTGGCTGGAGTGTGTCAGCAGTTCCTGCAAGAGGAAGGCATTGATGCTATGGACTGGCCCGCCCGTTCCCCAGACCTGAATCCAATTGAGCACATCTGGGACATCATGTCTCGCTCCATCCACCAACACCACGTTGCACCACAGACTGTCCAGGAGTTGGCGGATGCTTTAGTCCAGGTCTGGGAGGAGATCCCTGAGGAGACTATCCGCCACCTCATCAGGAGCATGCCCAGGCGTTGTAGGGAGGTCATACAGGCACGTGGAGGCCACACACACTACTGAGCCTCATTTTGACTTGTTTTAAGGACATTACATCGAAGTTGGATTAGCCTGTAGTGTGGTTTTCCACTTTAATTTTGAGTGTGACTCCAAATCCAGACCTCCATGGGTTGATAAATTGGATTTCCATTGATTATTTTTGTGTGATTTTGTTGTCAGCACATTCAACTATGTAAAGAAAAAAGTATTTAATAAGATTATTTCTTTCATTCAGATCTAGGATGTGTTGTTTAAGTGTTCCCTTTATTTTTTTGAGCAGTATATATACATCAATCAGATGTAGGTTTATATTTTTTTTCATAAAAATTGCATTACAGCAAAATTCTTTACTTACTCCTCAACTTCTTCTTCTGTCAACTCCTCTCCCTTTGAGTCTATTGCTAGCTTTATTCTGTGGTCAAACTCTTTTATTGCCGTGGAATGTGGATTTTGTTCTTCCCGTATGCGATGATGCAAGGTAATATCTCTAAAAATGGTACAGATATGGTAAAATACTGTGATATGGTGAGTTTGTGTTATGTGAACCATTTGACAAAAACATGTTGAGACACTGGTCAGACATGATAAAGCCAGCCCTACGATCAGATTATCAAAGACAGAGATTCCCTGAAATAGTGGCCACAACTGCAGAGTGATGTGTGTATATTTTATACCGGAGTTCTGCCTTGGACCGCTCATGGCGAAGTGACCTGGGAGAGAGCTGAAGGACACTCCCTGGGTAAGGGTACTCCGCCATCTCCAGTTGTCGGCTGTACACCCTGAGGGGCTTCAACTTGTCTCCAAACTTCACCAGGCACTCTACAGAATGTTCAGAATTAATATAATGTTACCTAGAATGTTCCCTACAGAACCCGGATCATGTTTAAGCTGTGGTTGTATTATACATTATTTTGTAGAGACAATTTCAATTCAAGTATGAAGTAACTTGCCAGCAACCACATCGACAGACTTATTGGAAGGACCACAGCAAAGAATAACTTCTTTCTTGTCCTTGTCCTTCGGATTTTCAAATATCCTGGGGTTTTTGGAGTTCAGCACAAGGAACCAGTACACAATGTAAACTCCTAAAACAGTCTTTCCAGTCCCTATGAAACAGGTGTGTATTTTTTATTGCAGTAAACATAGCAATGGGCAATATAACAGCTTCAGGTATTCTGGTAGTAGTACTGTATTTCTTAACTTACCAGGTGGCCCTTGTATGATTGTGAAGTTGTTATTCAGAGCTTTCTCCACTGCATCAATTTGACTTTTATTCAGCTCTGGGAGACCCTCTGGTGCCTTTTCCCTTATGAGTTGGTACCGTGGTGGTACAACAGATTGCGACGCTACAATCCCAAGCAAGACCACAAAACAATACTTTCAAGCATATAGCTTAAAAACAAGGTTGTTGTAAATTCCCACAGATGTAAAATGGGGTTACTTTACCTCCTTTTGGAATGTGTTGTCCTAGGGCTATTTTCTGAACAAGCTCATTTGCAGACACAATGTTGTTCACAGCCATTTCTTTACGTCTAGACAGTAGAAATGCTAACAACCATTAATTATATATACTGAATTAATTATGGGAACATTATGTCCATCCAATAAAAATATGGGATAGTACTTTTACATTATCTTATTTTAAAGAGTGTACTTTAAAATAATCGTATTTTAAAATGTGAGTAGTACTTTATATTTGACTGCAGCAATTACCAGGTATTTACTAAAAATGGTAATTACATTTGAAGCACCATTTTGAAGACTTAAATAAGACTTAAATAAGAACTGGAAATGTAAAATAAAGTGTTACGGTAATACATTTGTTCAATGACAATTGTTCAATCTCTTTTTTTGCATACTAATTTAATACTTGCATGTCTGTCAGAAGCTTTGGGATTATCTCAACCGTGTATGTCGTCTTTCTCTGGTAGACACACTCCGGAATGGTATCCATTGGCAAGTGGTTGATGTAGAAGTGCACTTTTCTGGCTTGATTTTGGTTGTTTTTTGGTTCTTCAAACTTTGTTGTAACACCATGTGCTACCCATGTGTAATTCTTAGGGTCGACTACTTCCTCTGATTGGTCAGGGATTGAAGTCAGTTTCAATCCCCTTTTTCGGATGCACAGAAAGCACTTGCTAAGGTTGCATTCAATGGCCCATTCTTTAATGTATTTGAGTGGAAGGTCAAAACTTCCTTTCAGTCTGTTCCCTTGCTTCAAGTTCAGCTTCAGGTCCTCAATTATTATGCTGTCACTTTCATCCACAGCGTTGTCTGCAGACTCCATCTCACAAAGTGGTTGCCAGATCTTCACATACTCTCTTGCGTTGCTATATTCACTCTTAGATGGATAGTTTGCACATTTGGAGAAGCATTTGATAGGACTGTGGGCATGGTCTACACACACCTCAAATATTGGTTTGATGCACACCAACTGAACAGTGGGTGTCCAATAACCTTTTTTTCTTTCAGATGTCATTTGGACTTGAAGTGTGTCTCCTGGCTTCAAATCTAGGGTAAGATCAACATAGTGCTCCATTTCAATTTTTTCAGCTTGTCCATGTGCAGTTCTATGGGAGTCATTCCCAGCTTCAAGCAAATCCATCTTGGCATGTTTTAAAATACTCTTTACATTTTCTGTTTGTTTTGTTGTGGCATCTAGTATGAGAGACCTTGCTTTGTTCCATTTTTCATGGTCCATTGCATTAACAATGGCTTGCCAAGTCTTTTGTGGTAGCTTGATGCAGGCAGCTGAATTTTGCACCTTTTTTAGCTCTTGGTGAATATTGGCAGTGTCAATTGAGTACACTCGTCTTCTCCATGTCAGAGTCATTTGGTTCTCATTTGAATCATACAGTGGTTGATCCTCCAGTTGCAAATCTCTGTACATAACAGGAAAACACTCTGGAAAAGAGTGCCTGTCGAACGGAAATGACAGCTTGAAACTGTCTCCTACTGCTACACCAACAACAAATGCTAGCTTCAGAAAATGTTGTTTCTTCATGTTGATGGCAAAAGATATCATCGCAGCCTTCTTTTCATACTCATTGGCCTTCTTGTAGCTGTCTTCAATCTTCTGACACAGAATGTCAATGTCTTGTGGAGAATATTGGACTGGAGTGCCGCTTAGGACCGAATGCAAAAGCCTTTGCAGGATAATATCCATGTAGCGGCGTATGGGCGAGGATGCTTGTGTATAGGACTCAAGTTGCAAGGAATAGTGCCCAACTGTTGCCTTAAGGGATGAATTGGAACGGATGAAGTAGGCTTGGTCAAGACACTTCCTAAACTCATATATCACTGGAAGGAGTTGGGGGTAGATGTCATCTGTACCAATCAGATCAATCATTGTGTCAGTGTCAACTACCTCTTTCTTGGCAGCTGACAGGATCTCATTCCATATTGATGTTAGCACGTAGAAGCTTTTGCTCTCCATGGCCTCCTGGTCAAGTTTAATGTCATGGTCAAGGTTGTGCCTCAGGTGTGAGGACAGTGGTATGATGTCTTTGTATTGCTCTTTCAAGTCTTCTAACATTTCAGGGTCAGGTCTTACTTGACATCGGAGTGGAGTGCAGTTCTTGGTTTCATTTGCATTGATCAAAAATTCAGACACAGAATAGTTGAACAGTATACTAAGCTCCTCAATCATCTGACTGGATCTCCTCTTCCCTGGCTTATGGTGATCGTCCAATCGTTTATAGCTCCAATCCTTGCCAAGCCTGGCCTTCCTTTGGACTTTGGCAAAACGATATGCCACAGAAACACAGTCTTCTATAGTATCAAACTTGGCCTCTTCTTCTGACCGGTTACTGAGGATGTCCTCTGCCTCATCATAACACAACTTTCTATCGGACTTGATTTGCGAAAGCTGGAATTTCTTTTCAGTGATTTTGTGTGTTGCCTTGTCCACTTTTACCATTAACGAAACTACCTTTCGATCTCGACCAGGCAGGAGACTCAAGTGGTAGATGCTATCTGGTTTTGGGAACATGTAAACTGGTTCTTTTCTAGGGCTGTAAAATGTTGCACCATGTTTTTGTGCAGCAGCATCCAATGAATCGCCAAGATTCACGAAACTTGCCACATCTGCTATGTGGACTCCAACCTCATAATGGCTTTCCATGTCAATGACACTGATAGCATCATCCAAGTCTTGGGATTTCTTTGGGTCAACAGTGAAAGTAATCAACTTTCGGAGGTCCTTTCTGTTACCATTTTGGGTGTCTTCCCAGGAACATGGTTTAGCTAAAACATGGCTGGGAGGCAACGGTTGAACTTTAAATTCTGCATCCAAAATCCTTAAGCCCTCCTCCAAAGATGATCCTATGGAAAGAATATCTATCACGTTCCCTAACGGATAGGCATAGTTTCCTTTGTTTTCTGTTTTCGTTTTCCAGCAAAACACTTCCACCATAAATACATGATTGCGTTTGATTTCTTCATCAAGGTGTTGATATCTGACAATTTCCCATTCTCCATCATCGTGCTTCCATATTGGAATAAAATTGTGACTCTTCTTGCTGACCAAGGTACACATTTTGGTGGTGTTTGTGTTGAGGGGTACCATTATTTTTCGGAGGAATTGATATTCAGACTTCGTTTTGGGTTTCTGGTCATCTTCAACTTCAAGGGTACAAGCAAACACACGACGGGATTCAGCTGCCTTGATGGTGCCTAACACTTTTCCTTGTGGAATACCCTCACAAGGAACTACTTCGGCCACCACTTCATCACCACAGAAGGACTTGCCGAGGTTACCTCTACCTTTGATGATAATGTGGTTAGTTGGGTTGTCAAATGGAATGATATAACCTGAATTATGTTTCTCCATGACCAATTCACCTCGCTTGTACACATTGGGCTGCTCTCTCAACAACTGCAACAAGGCATCTCTTTCAACTTTGGCACTATCGTATGGTCTCTTTCGTTCCAGTACATGTTCACATTCTGAACTGTCTCCATAAGATGAATTGTAGTGTGCCCTGTTTTGCTCCTCTAGTAGTTCTTGGAGAATAGCATCCATGTCGTTCTCTGTATCAAACATGACTGACTGAGTGCTGCTCTCATCCAGGTATTCTGTCCTTTGGAATCTTGAGATTTCCTTGATATCGCCATCAATGAAGTCATTGGTAAGGTGTTTCGGTTCAGCACTTCCCTTGCTAATACAATGGTGAATGTAGCTTCTCCAGATTCTTGAGCACTTCCCAAAGTAGCAAAGCGCAGCAGCATCTCCAACCACAACAACCTGGGATTGAGCCCTAGTCATGGCTGTGTTCAGCATGCGAGCATCGTTGAAAAACTCCACACAATATGAGTCAGGAGGGTGAAGGCTGTCACGGGTTTGAACGGCTGTCATTACTATTGCTCTGAACTGTTTGCCTGTCAAGAAATAATGAAAGTGTTATATGATTATATTATTTTGATGATTAGAAAGGTTTCAATACAAAGATTAAAATAAATGAAGTCAACAAAAATATTACAACAATGTATTATATTAACAAATCATGTGTTAATTTCTGACTGAGTCAACATATGCAGCTACTGTGAATGATGTCTCCTCGAATGCAGGAACATTGCCTTTAAAAGCCGCATTGTCCACAAAGCGCGATCTGAATAAATTCCAGCCCAAATCTTTGAGTTGTTTTCATGATAAATACCTTGAACATTGGATATATTCTCCACAGTCACTCGGTCAAGGAATCTTTTCTGAAGCTCTTTCCTGATCATTGAAACCTATGAAAAATACATAAATAATGTCAACCAAAAAAGTTAAGGACATAACACAACATTGACTTGGGAGAAGTTTTTCCTCATTCTCTCAGGAAATGCATTAGAATTCTTAAACTGTACATGGTAATTGATAAGTTTAAATGAGGAACAACTGTTTCACCTGGCATCGTTCAGAGAGGACACAGATTGAGCTTTGATCATGATTCCCCCATGCGATTGGCCAATCTCTGAGCAGATTTTGCACTATTTCAACCACGCATTCAACCTCGTCAAGATTAAACCATGACATGGATGTGGTGTCCAAGTGGGATTCTCCTCTGACATGGTGAAACCTCAGGGGGTGGCTGTTCGGATGAGCTGGAACATTACCAACAGCCTTGATGGCATCCGACTTGCCAACGTAGAAGTGAGTGGACACAAATTCTACTATCTCTTTTGTGGTGCGATAGTTCTCGTAAAAGAATATTCTGCTTTTCAAAGCTGTACTACTCTCACAGCCTTGATAGAAGTGGAACAGACGGTTCAGCAAAGAGTGATTGGAGTGTTGGTCATCGTCCATTGAAAATAGTTTTGGTCCCATCTGCATGTGATCTCCGGCTAGAACCACCCGAGTTACTGGCCCTGCCAGACCAAGGGGCATTAGGGCTTCACATTCGAGCATCTGGGAGGCTTCGTCAATCAGGATGTGGGTGAAGTAGCCATCGGAAAGCTTTAGGTCATTGAAGTGTCTTGCCATTGCAGTAGTTGTTATGACTATTCTGTGGTGATCCAAAGCAGATTTGGTAGGAGGTAGAAAAAACTGACCATCTTTGGATAGAAGGCAGTACTTCTGTGTGATCTCATCTGTAGAACTCACTAGAACCCCTTGTTTATTTGCTTTTATTCTCAGTGGCTTCATCTCAGGGTGTCCAGAGTTGACGTATGGATGGAAGTGGTCTTTGATATACAAATCTGCAGAGCTGACCAGAGAAAGAGAGGGGTTAACTATGCTTACCATTTAACAGTTCCACTAAAATGTGACTGTCCTTAAAACCAGAATGGAAAACTGGTCTCCCTACTTTTTCATGAAATGTATGTTGCACCAGTAATTAAAAAGCAGGTACATTGCAACTACAAGTGTGTGTGTGTGTGTTAACATTTGCATTCAAATCTGTGTGTTAACATTGGGATTAATACAAGGCATAATACTTGTAAATGTTAATTTATAACTGTCAAACCCATATGAGGCTTACACAATTCAAATGATTGATGAGCAAACTCATGACAGCCCTATGACCTAACTGTGTTATGTTAATTAATCATTACACAGAGGTCAAATAAACGTATTTTGTTGCAAATCTGATGTTTACAAAAATCTCACATGTTATTAACAGTTTTAAGCACCATTATGTAACAATGCATGCCTGTCAACTCAGGGCTGGGGTTTATTCAAACTGAAGAAGTAAACTTGAATAATAATTCAAAATGCATCTATTTTCAATGACTTCTCAATAAACGTAGCTATTTATTTCAAATGTTGTTTTTTTTAAAATTTATATTAAAATAACTTCCTGAATTTACTGCATGTAAACTAAATGCATTATGTAAGACTGAACATATACAGCAGATTCGGAAAGTATTCAGACCCCTTCCCTTTTCCACATTTTGTTGCGTTACAGCCAATATTCTAAAATTGATTAAATTATTTTTCCATCATCAATCAACACACAATACCCATAATGACAAAGCGAAAACAGGTTTTAACAATTTTCTGCAATTTGTTTTTAAAAATACAACAAAAAACTGAAATACCTTATTTACATAAGTATTCAGACCCTTTGCTATGAGACTCGAAATTGAGCTCAGGTGCATCCTGTTTCCATTGATCATCCTTGGAGTTTCTACAACTTGGTTGGAGTCCACCTGTGGTAAATTCAATTGAGTGGACATGATTTGGAAAGGCACACACCTATCTACAGTACAAGTCAAAAGTTTGGACCGACCTACTCATTCCAGGGTTTTTCTTTATTTATCAATTTTCGTCATTGTGGTATAATAGTGAAGACATCAAAACTATGAAATAACACATATAAAATCATGTAGTAAGCAAACAAGTGTTAAACAAATCAAAATGTATTTTATATTTGAGATTCTTCAAAGTAGCCTTCCTTTGCCTTGATGACAGCTTTGCACACTCTTGGCATTCTCTCAACCAGCTTCATGAGGTAGTTACCTGGAATGCATTTCAATGAACAGGTGAGCCTTGTTGAAAGATCATTTGTGGAATATCTTCTTGTTTAAGTTAATTTGTAGTAAAAGACCAAGTCCATATTATGGCAAGAACAGCTCAAATAAGAAAAGAGAAATGACAGTCCATCATTACTTGAAGACATAATGTGCAGTTGCAAAAACCATCAAGCGCTATGATGAAACTGGCTTTCTTGAGGACCACCACAGGAAAGGAAGACCCAGACTTACCTCTGCTGCAGAGGATATGTTAATTAGAGCTACCAGCCTCAGAAATTGCAGCCAAAATAAATGCTTCAGAATTCAAGTAACAGACACATCTCAACATCAACTGTTCAGAGGAGACCGCGTGAATCGGGCCTTCATGGTCGAATTGCTGCAAAGAAACCACTGCTAAAGGACACCAATAATAAGAAGAGACATGCTTTGGCCAAGAAACACGAGCAATGGACATTAGACTGGTGGAAATCTGTCTTTTGGTCTGAGTCCAAATGTATTTGTTTTTTGGTTCCAACCACCGTGTCTTTGTGAGACGCAGAGTAGGTGAACGGATGATCTCTGCATATGTGGTTCCCCCGTGAAGCATGGAGGAGGAGGTGTGATGGTGTGGGGGTGCTTTGCTGGTGACACTGTCAGTGATTTATTTATTATTCAAGGCACACTTAACCAGCATGGCTACCACAGCATTCGGCAGTGATACGCCATCTCATCTGGTTTGCGCTAAGTGAGACTATCATTTGTTTTTCAACAGGACAATGACCAAACACACCTCCAGGCTGTTTAAGGGATATTTGACGAAGAAGGAGCGTGATAGAGTGCTGCATCAGATGACCTGGCCTCCAGAATCACTCAACCTCAACCCAATTGAGATGGTTTGGGATGAGTTGGACCGAAGAGTGAAGGAAAAGCAGCCAACAAGTAGTCAGCATATGTGGGAACTGCTTCACGACTGTTGGAAAAGCACTTCAGGTGAAGCTGGTAGAGAGAATGTAGAAAATTGTAAAAATAAAGAAAAACCCTTGAATGAGTAGGTTTGTCCAAACTTTTGACCGGTACTGTATATAAGGTCCCACAGTTGACAGTGCATGTCAGAGCAAATACCTAGCCATGAGGTCAAAGGAATTGTCCGTAGAGCTCTGAGACAGGATTGTGTCAAGGCACAGATCTGGGGAAAGGTACCAAAACATTTCTGCGGCATTGAAGGTCCCCAAGAACATGGTGCCCTCCATCATTCTTAAATGGAAGAAGATTGGAACCATCAAGACTCTGGCTGCCTGGCCAAACTAAGCAATCAGGGGAGAAGGGCCTTGGTCAGTGAGGTGGCCAAGAGTCTGATGGTCACTCTGACAGAGCTCCAGAGTTCCTCTGTGGAGATGGGAGAACGTTCCAGAAGGACAACCATCTGTGCAGCACTCCCCCAGTCAGGCCTTTACGGTCGAGTGGCCAGACGGAAGCCACTTCCTAGTAAAAGGCACATGACAGCCCGTTTGGAGTTTGCCAAAAGGCACCTAAAGGACTCTCAGACCATGAGAAGCAAGATTCTCTGGTCTGATGAAACCAAAATTGAACTCTTTGGCCTGAATGCCAACTCTTTGGCCTGAATGTCATGTCTGGAGGAAACCAGCCACCATCCAGGCACCATGGTCGTGGCAGCATCATGCTCTGGGGATGTTTTTCAGCGGCAGGGACTGAGACTAGTCAGGATCGAGGGAAAGATGAACGGAGCAAAGTACATAGGGATCCTTGATGAAAACCTGCACCAGAGCGCTCAGGACCTCAGACTGGGAGAAAGGTTCACCTTCCAACAGGACAATGACCCAAAGCACACTGCCAAGACAACGCAGGAGTGGCTTTGGGACTAATCTATGAATGTCCTTGAGTGGTCCAGCCAGAGCCCGGACTTGAACCCGATCGAACATCTCTGGAGAGACCTAACAAAAGCTGTGCAGCAACGCACCCCATCCAACCTGACAGAGCTTCAGAGGATCTGCAGAGAAGAATGGGAGAAACTCCCCAAATACAGGTGTGCCAAGCTTGTAGCGTCATACCCAAGAAGACTTGAGGCTGTAATCGCTTCCAAAGATGTTTCAACAAAGTACTGAGTAAGGGTCTGAATACTTATGTCATTGTGATATTTCATTCTTTAATTTTTTTAAATAAATATAAAAAAAAACTTTTTTCCTTTGTCATTATGGGGAATTGTGCGTAGATTGATGAGGGAAAAACTATTTAATCAATTTTAGAATAAGGCTGTAATGTAACAAAATGTGGAAAACGTAAAGGTGTCTGAATACTTTCCGAATGCACTATAGTAAAGTACTAGAAAGTTAAACTCAATGTAAGTGAATCTATATAGAACACTGGAGTCATTACCTGTTGGTGAGGGTGCAGATCAGTACTCTGGTGTGTGGCTGCCGTACCAGCTCTTTGGCTGCTGTAGCAAGCGTGAAGGTTTTCCCAGTTCCAAACGGTCCATAAATGAGGAGTGGTGCCACACCACTTCCATCTGAGTCCCCTACGATGAAATCAATGGCTGCATGCTGCTTTGCATTGAGTTTGGGATATTCAATTTCATTAACAGGGACAATGCAGTTCCTGAAGTCTGGCAACACTCTCTCTGTGTCTGGAAGGACATCTATGGCTTTGTGCATCTCACAGAACTTCAGACAATTCAGGTGGAACTGGACCTCCATTACATATGTTTCGTTTCTTTGGAGCTTCAGATCAGAGCAGCATCTTTTAGACAGCTGCAAGTGCATTTTATTCTCACTTGTGGCATCTCGGAGGATGATGGCTTCGTAGACCTTATGACTTTGATTATCTGAAGATACTGGTGCTATGAGAGCTGACTGGACGCTTCGCCTAAGCACCCAACCCTCTGGGCTGTCTGGGGTTAGAGTATAAGGGACTGAGACGGCACAGAATAGTTCCCCTAGAGGAGCCATCTTCATTCCAAACTGAGGGTCGTCTAGGGTCACAGACAAGGTGATGGTCCCTCGAACATTGAGTCTAAAACCCGAAAGAAAATGAAGAGACTTAAACCATGTTCACATCTAACATTAGGAGAGACGAGATAAAACTAGACACATCAAAAAGACAAGACGCGTGGTTGAGACTGTTTCCACAGTAAAATTGACACTATACAATGACATGATAAAACTTTGAAATAAATTTGCTACTTTTCTAGCAAGCGAGTATAATGTAACACAAGCAGCCACTTGCTCACCAGAGACAGGGCATACTCTGAGTTGAGAGCAGGGTTTCCGTTAGCCGGTAATAACCAGATTTTGATTTTTTTAAATGTAAAAGCAGATAAATAAAATTAGGGGAAGGAGAATAAAGAATTACATTGCGAAGTCATGCTTTTTAGCCTATTCATTGATGGAAATACCAGTCGATGGAAATACATTTGACTGGTCATGCTTATAGGTCTATAGGTTAATTAACATAATTTCATGGAAAAATGTAATTGCCGTGTGTGGACAGTAGCCTATGTTCATTTTGGATCTTACTTATCACACAGGTACTGCATACAGAGCCTTTGAGTGGAAAATATGTCAGATAGTGCAAGAGCTGCTGCTGCAGCATTTTATGGTGCTTGACACTGGGAACTTTGAAAAATACGAGGTCAAATCATAACGTCAGTGATCTTCAGGTCGGAGCACTAGAAAGAGGCCAGAATTCCCGAGTTGGAAGACCGTTCAAATAGATTTTTCCCAGTCGGAGATAGTGTTTTTCCCAGTTGCCTTGAATGCACTGAAGTCATAAGTCGAGATTTACGAATTCCCAGTTATTTTGAACGCGGCATCAAACAGCAATGTAAGGCATGCTTCATCAGCGCGTCACTCTCTACTTTGCAATGAGCTGGAGGCAGTATGCATTTTGAAAACATATAGCCTACTTTATTGTTTGGAACCTGAACGTTGTAATATATTGAACAAAAATATAAACGCAACATGTAAAGAGCTGATCCCATGTTTCATGAGCTGAAATGAAAGATCCTGGAATTGTTCCATACGCACAAAAAGCTTATTTCTCTCAAATGTTGTGCACAACTTTGTTTATGCTCCTGTTAGTGAGCATGTCTCCTTTGCCAAGATAATCCATCCACCTGACGGGTGTGGCATATCAAGAAGCTGATTAAACAGCATGATCATTACTGATAGAAGAATTTGAATGTTTAACCTGTTGGGGATAGGGGGCAGTATTTGCACGGCCGGATAAAAAACGTACCCGATTTAATCTGGTTACTACTCCTGCCCAGTAACTAGAATATGCATACAATTGTTTGATTTGGATAGAAAACACTCCAAAGTTTCTAAAACTGTTTGAATGGTGTCTGTGAGTATAACAGAACTCATTTGGCAGGCCAAAACCTGAGAAGATTCCAAACAGGAAGCGCCCTCTCTGACCATTTCTTGGCCTTCTTTGTTATCTCTATCCAAAACAAAGGATCTCTGCTGTAACGTGACATTTTCTAAGGCTCCCATAGGCTCTCAGAAGGCGCCAGAACGTTGAATGATGACTTTGCAGCCCATGGCTGAAAAACAGTAGCGCATTTGGTAAGTGGTCGATCTGAGAACAATGAGACGGGTGCGCGCGTGCACGAGACGACTCCATTTTCAACTTTGAGTCTTTGAACGAAAACAGGGTTTCCCGGTCGGAATATTATCGCTATTTTACGAGAAAAATCGCATAAAAATTGATTTTAAACAGCGTTTGACATGCTTCCAAATACGTTAATGGAATATTTAGACATTTTTTGTCACGATACGCGCCGGGCACGTCACCCTTCGTTACCCTTCGGATAGTGTCTTGAACGCACGAACAAAACGCCGCTATTTGGATATAACTATGGATTATTTGGAACCAAACCAATATTTGTTATTGAAGTAGAAGTCCTGGGAGTGCATTCTGACGAAGAACAGCAAAGGTAATCAAATTTTTCTTATAGTAAATCTGAGTTTGGTGAGTACCAAACTTGGTGGGTGTCAAAATAGCTAGCCTGTGATGGCCGGGCTATCTACTCAGAATATTGCAAAATGTGCTTTCACCGAAAGCTGGCTGTTGACTAGGGTGGGACGCAAACGTCCCACCTAGCCCAGAGAGGTTAAAGGTAAGGACTAAAGTATTCCACCCAAAATTGTATAACTGTGTGAAATGTGTTAGACTCATAAGAATATAATCTGAGAATGTGTGTGGTATGGTCCTGCCGTACATACCTACACGTACGCTACGGTCACAAGACGCAGGCCTCCTAATTGTCCCTAGAATTTCTAAGCAAACGGCTGGAGGTAGGGCTTTCTCCTATAGAGCTCCATTTTTATGGAATGGTCTGCCTACCCATGTGAGAGACGCAGACTCAGTCTCAACCTTTAAGTCTTTACTGAAGACTTATCTTTTCAGTAGGTCCTATGATTAAGTATAGTCTGGCCCAGGAGTGTGAAGGTGAACGGAAAGGCTGGAGCAACGAACCGCCCTTGCTGTCTCTGCCTTGCCGGTTCCCCTCTCTCCACTGGGATTCTCTGCCTCTAACCCTTTTTACAGGGGCTGAGTCACTGGCTTACTGGTGTTCTTCCATGCCGTCCATGGGAGGGGTGCGTCACTTGAGTGGGTTGAGTCACTGACGTGGTCTTCCTGTCTGGGTTAGCGCCACCCCCCCCCTTGGGTTGTGCCGTGGCGAAGATCTTTGTGGGCTATACTCGGCCTTGTCTTAGGACGGTAAGTTGGTGGTTGGAGACATCCCTCTAGTGGTGTGGGGGCTGTGCTTTGGCAAAGTGGGTGGGGTTATATCCTGCCTGTTTGGCCCTGTCCGGAGGTATCATCGGATGGGGCCACAGTGTCTTCTGATCCCTCCTGTCTCAGCCTCCAGTATTTATGCTGCAGTAGTTTATGTGTCGGGGGGCTAGAGTCAGTCTGTTACATCTGGAGTATTTTTCTTGTCTTATCCGGTGTCCTGTGTGAATTTAAATATGCTCTCTCTAATTCTCTCTTTCTCTCTTTCTTTCTTTCTCTCGGAGGACCTGAGCCCTAGGACCATGCCTCAGGACTACCTGGCATGATGACTCCTTGCTGTCCCCAGTCCACCTGGCCGTGCTGCTGCTCCAGTTTCAACTGTCCTGCCTGCGGCTATGGAACCCTGACCTGTTCACCGGACGTGCTACCTGTCCCCGACCTGCTGTTCTCAACTCTCTAGAGACAGCAGGAGCAGTAGAGATACTCTCAAAGATCGGCTATGAAAAAGCCAACTGACACTTACTCTTGAGTTGCTGACTTGTTGCACCCTCGACAACTACTATGATTATTATTATTTGACCATGCTGGTCATTTATGAACATTTTAACATCTTGACCATGTTCTGTTATAATATCCACCCGGCACAGCCAGAAGAGGACTGGCCACCCCTCATAGCCTGGTTCCTCTCTAGGTTTCTTCCTAGGTTTTGGCCTTTCTAGGGAGTTTTTCCTAAGGAGTTTTTCCTAGCCACCGTGCTTCTTTCACATGCATTGCTTGCTGTTTGGGGTTTTAGGCTGGGTTTCTGTACAGCACTTTGAGATATCAGCTGATGTACGAAGGTACATTTGATTTGATTTTTGATTTGATTTGTGTAGCTCTGTTAGAATTCTAGAACTAGGGCATTATATTATTTTGTAGATATGCAAGCAGGGTGCAGCTGCAAAACAGATAACAGAAAACCATTAGAGGTTTTCCAACCAAGGGGCCCCCAACGGGGGAGGAGAAGTGAAAGACTTGAAGAATGTGACAAGATCGATAGTTCTTTCTCTATTCTGAGGTCAGTGGAAAAAAACGGTTTGTTTGAACAGGGAGTAGCCTAAGATAAGAATTTGTGTGTGTATAAAAGCTCTCTGAATAAAGAATTGACCTATTGCAGACTGAGACTTTGTCTATTTCTTCAAACTGGAGTTTTACAGCCTTCAGGAATTAGACAGATATATAAAATAGTTCAGTTAGAACATTGAAATAGAAATTCTCGTGACAATTACACAGGTGCACCTTGTGCTGGGAAAAATGTGCAGTTTTGTTACACAATACAATGCAACCGATTTCTCAAGTTTTAAGGGAGCATGCAATTGGTATGCTGACTGCAGGAATGTCCACCAGAGCGGCTGCCGGAGAATTGAATGTTAAAACTATCAGAACCCATTTCGGGAAGCTCATCTGCGTGCTGGTTGTCGTCACCAGGGTCTTGACCTGACTGCAGTTCAGTGTCGTAACCAACTTCAGTGGGCAAATGCTCACCTTTGATGGCCACTGGTATGTTGCAGAAGTGTGCTCTTCATGGATGAATCCCGGTTTCAACTGTACCAGGCAGATCTGTTTTCTGATGTCAACATTGTGAACAGAGTGCCGAATGGTGGCGGTGGGGTTATGGTATTGTCAGGCATAAACTACGGACAATGATCACAATTGCATTTTATCGATGGTAATTTGAGATCCTGAGGCCTATTGTCATGCCATTCATCTGCCGCTATCACCTCATGTTTCAGCATGATAATGCAGGAACCCATGTTGCAAGGATCTGTACACAATTCCTGGTAGCTGAAAATGTCCCAGTTATTTTATGGCCTGCATACTCCGATGCTGTTGGAAGTGGTGTTGGAGGGCCAGTAGGAGGCACCCTTTCCTCTGGTCCCCAAAAAATAATATCCCAATACCCCAGGGAAATGACTGGGGACGTGGCTCTGTGTAGGGCGCTGTCATTTGGGCTGGGACGTTAAATGGGTGTCCTGACTATCTGTGGTCACTGAAGATCCCATGGCACTTATCGTAGGGGTGTTAACACCCTGGTGTCCTGGCTAAATTCTCAATCTTGCCCTCATATGGTCACCTAATCATCCCTAGCTTACATTTGGCTCATTCATCCCCCTGTAGCTATTTCCCAGGTCGTTGCTGTAAATTACAATGTGTTCTCAGTCAACTTACCTGGTCAAATAAATGGTGGTCGGTCCCACGAGATACTGACTGGTTTTCTGATCCACACCCCTACTTTTTTTAAAGGTATCTGTGAGCAACAGATGCACATCTGTATTCCCAGTCATGTGAAATCCATAGATTGGGGCTTAATGAATTTATTTCAATCGACTGATTTCCTTATATGAACTGTAACTCAGTAAAATCTTTGAAATTGTTGCATTTTGTTTATATTTTTGTTCAATGTACATATTATGAGGCATGTCTCACCTTACTTCAAAGTAGCCATTAGATTTAGTCTCTTTCAACATTTCTAACAGATTGTGTGCAGAGCCCTTCTGACAACTATTTTCCCCATAATTGCATTATGGTGCGAACATTCGCACTTAGCCTACTGCCTTGTGTGCATTGCTATGCTTATAATGTGAAGAAATAATAGTTTATCAACCTTTCAAGCTAAATGTTCTTATCTGTTGCATCACTCATTGGTTTTAAAGTTGTTTTTTTGTAGCCTAGGCCTACTGGTTTTATGAATTTGTGGGACAGTCCAAGTGTATTTGGAATATGCCATTTCTTTCTCGACAACCTGACCAATAGAATAGGTAGCCTAAACCTTTCTACTATAGTAGATTGACACAGGCTAGTGATTTTGCTGTGCGTTACTCATCTTGTTGGCTGAGGAAAAGTACATGTGGACATCTATTCTAACATGTACAAAGTGCACATCAGAATTCAGTAAGAAGAGCCCCACATCGCTCTATCTTCGACTTGAATGTTCTGTTAATATAAATGAACATATTCTAAATGTGATTTCTGTCATTCTGAGCACTGTGGGTGGACACCCTAATCAGGTTACGCACCTAATGCATGGGTCTAGTAAATTTCTCAAATGTCTGGGCAATTAAAATGTTGGCGGTCAAATGTCCAGCACCACATGTTCCTAACGGAAACCCTGGTTGAGAGAAATTTGAGCACCTTAGGCTTACTAACTGGAGCTTCAGATCAAGCAAACTTTGTTTGAAAACTGCATTAAACCATCTAGCCTTGTCTCTGCTGTTAGATGTGAACCGGACTTTAGAGGTTGTTTTTTTATGTGTATTTATAATAGTATTGGAGACAAAGCCATGAAAAAGTTACTGGTGTTATTACCTTGAAACTACCTGATCTTCTGCCTGCTCCTCTGTGTACAGGAAGCTGTGCATTTTCTTTTTGTAGTTCTGGTGATTCATGGCCGTGTTGCTGTCATCAAGTGGTTTAAACTGCAAGCTAATCTGAGGGGGCTTGTACTCCTTCAGAAGCTCTTCCTGTACTTCTGTCTTGTCCATGCATGGGACGATGACCCTGTTCCCCCGATGCCAGTGTTCCAGATTCTGGGATGGGCGGCCAAAATCCTCAGGTGGCTCCTCGAGGTTAGGGGATGGCTGCTGTCTGACTTTAACTTTGAGTTTCTGTAGGAGGACTGGCCTCATGTCGAAGTCAAACACCAACCACTGTTCATAAAGACCCGGGTTGTTGGATTTGAAGGACACAGTGATGTCATAGGTCATGTCTGAGTTACATAACTGTTCACCAGTGGAGTAAGTGCAGGGTTCAGGACTGTTTTCATCCAGGGAGAAAGAGGCTCCAGGTTCCTGTTTCAGTAATGCTACATGTGCAAGTAGTCTCTGTGAAGACACAGGCAAAATGCACAGGTGACCAATGACATTAAATAAACAATGAAAGTGGAGACATCACAAACAGCAAAATGTAAACTTAGCTGGAGCCACCCCACTGGGCACACACTGGTTGAATCAACGTTGTTTCCATGTAATGTCAATGAAATCTCGGATTTAATTGACGTTTGTGCCCTGTGGGACCTCATTATTATTAGAGGCATGACGCAACGTTAGAGTAGATAGCTTAAAGTGGAACAACAGCGTTTTAACTACTTTGCCAATATGAAAAAGACAATCACAATATCAGTCAAAAATGTACAATTCCCAGTTAATGCTACAAAACCAACTTCATAAGAGGTTTTACAAATAGGTTCTATTTGACTCAAAATTCAATGACCTACAGTAAGGTATTGTTGGCAGAATAGATAGATGCAGTTCAACGCATGATTAATATAATTCACCAATATTTTTCTTTCTATTCCAAAAATGTTTGCTATCAGGTTGTAAATCACAGCTGGCCTGGTACATTGTTTGCTGCCTCCACCCATTCGGGATGCACTTTTTCAGTTTCAATGACTCAATATTTTGGACAAAAACAGACAAATGTAACTAAGGCTGGGAATGTCAATACAATCAAACTTGCAAGGGCAATGATCACAAGTCAGGAATAATGTGGCTAATAGGCTAGCGTATCTATTTATGTAGATTTTTATTTAGAAAGCTAAAAACTTGGTGTCTAACATTAGTTAGCTAGCTAGCTGCTGGGAGGATTGGAGGAGTTGGTGAGTGCGACTTTTTCCCCTCATCGTTTTTCAGTGGCTACAGCTAGAGATGTGTCATTTTGCTAGCTATAAGTAAATGTTAATCACTTTGCTAGCTAGCTAGCTATGCTGAACTTGAAGACTGTTATCCAGTTAGCCAGAGTGAATTTACGAACACAAAATACATGCTATCTACTCCGATTTCAGAGCACTCTTGTCTGAGTGTCCCAGATCACAGAATAACGGATGAATTTACAAATGCGCAACACCCGCTGAATATGACCGGTGTCAGTAAACGTTGACAAAAAAGTTTGAACATTTTTTCCCAGCAGCACAGTTAGTCACTAATGTTCTCGATAACATGTAATAGCCTAACCAGCTCAGCTAGGGCTAGTAAAATGGTCAGAGTGAGGTGTTTTCTAATGTGTGTCTGGAAGTAGCTAGAAAGCTAGCCAACTTTAGCCAGTTAGCTTGGGTGCTTGACTGCCATTGTGAGGAACACTCGGATCAACCCTACTCCTTGGCCAGAGCATCTAGTGTCAATAGTGCAGTGTATGCTTTGAGAGCGAAACACTCTGAATTTACGAACCGACAATCTGACAATGCTCTGAATTTACGAATGACCCAGAGCACACTCTGGCACACTGAAGGTAATTTACAAACACACCCTTAGTTGTCAATCAAATCTATTTTGCATCGATCAAATGGGCGGGCAGGCAAGTTCCCATTCAGTGGTCAAAACGTGGGTTGGCACAAGCATGCATTGGCAGGCAAGCTGCAGAAGGATGATCAGGCTACTAGTCCCCATCATTTATCAGTGTAATTCTGATGGCCAACTTGCTGAAAAAGTTTGAGATTTTAACTCATCTTGCTCTGGCTAGCATTAGTTGTTGATCTTGTTGTTGTTGTTGATGTGCATAAATGAGGGAGAGAGAGTTTACCTTTCATTGTTGTTTGATCAAAGTTCCCAAATGTAAGAGGACTCCTGTGGCATTTACATATTTGCAGAAATCCATTCAGGTGCCTTTTGTCGTGTTTGGCAAATGCGTTCTAATGATCTAAAGTTTCGCTGTTGCTACAACCTGTAAACACCTGGGCAGGTAGCCTAGTGGTTAGAGCATTGGACTAGTAAACGAAAGTTTGCAAGATTGAATCCCCGAGCTGACAAGGTAAAAATCTGTCGTACTGCCCCTGAACAAGGCAGTTAACCCACTGTTCCTAGGCCGTCATTGAAGATAAGAATTTGTTCTTAACTGACTTGTCTAGTTAAATAAAGGTAAAATAAAAAAATAAAAACACACAGTCCACTTCAAAGTCAATGTTGGAAGGCCCGTGTGGCAAATGGCTTATTTGCATAAAGCTCTACTGTAGCTCTGATTGGCTATGGCGCACCATTCTGTGTAGACTCAGGTCCTGGATGAGACAGATGTTTTAATTAGGTTTTATTCACTGCAGTGTCTCTTAATTGACAAGTGCACGTCCGTTTTCCCACTCTCTATTGTTATAGAATTTTCACAAATGCCTCACTTTACGTCATTGCCAAACAATCTGTGAAAATGACCATATCTAAGTGCTCGCTTGTCAGAAAATGTAAAAAAAAAGGTGTAATATTCTTCCTGGGGGTGTATATTAACAGATTTTAATACAATTTCATGTTACTAAAAGGCTGTCAGTTCTATTTTAAGAGTGGAGGAGCAATACCTAACATAAATGTAAATAAATATAAATAACCCTTGCTTGGGGAAAAACAATACATTTTTTGTTTTGTGCAAGAAATGTGCTTTATAAATAAAAATAGCATTATCACTTCAGCCATTTGATAAAACAGATAGAAGAATGAGTCCACTTCAAATCAGAGGTGGGACCTTCAAAGTTTAGTGGAGGGAATATAGGCCTACTCTGTTTCTCGGAGCCCAAGCAGATAGCAACAAAGGACTAAAAAAGTGGAAACAGCTGCGGGTAACAACTGGCCTTGAATCTTAGACTTGCAACAGTACACAGATTGAGGAGAACCACACATTGGGAAGAAACTGTAAGAGCACAGTGTATTCACAAACATGAGCAAGAAGTCTGTTAACAGTGTATTTGAGGCATTCCTCATGAAACCAGGACAAAGAAATACCATGATTTTGGGGATTTCACAACATTTTATCCCTAGAATGGTCCTGTTGAGGAAAGATTGTTGACATACACTCAGTGGCCAGTTTATTATGTACACCCATCTAGTACTGAGTCAAACTCCCTTTTGCCTCCAGAACAGCTTGACTTCTTCAGGGCATGGAAACATTGCTCAATTGGTATCAAGGGACCAGGAAACATTCCCCCCGCCATTAGACCAGCATTACCAGCCTGTACCATTGATACCAGGCAGGATGGGGCCATGGACTCATGCTGCTTACACCAAATCCTGACTCTGCCATCAGATGGTCACAGAGGTAAATGTTAGGACTCTCGTGAAGAAGAATTGATAGCAGTGACAAACGTATTTCTACAATAGAATTTGATCTTGAGCTGTATATGTGTCCTCACTGCCCTTTCCCACCTGGACAAAAGGAACACCTATGTGAGAATGCTGTTCATTGACTACAGTTCAGTATTCAACACCATAGTACCCACAAAGCTCATCACATAGACCCTGTGACTATACACCTCCCTCTGCAACTGGATCCTTGACTTCCTGACGGGCTGCCCCCAGGTGACCAAGATCCCAGAAATCTTTCATACACACAGTGTAACCAATCACTACTCTGGCTGACACTTAACTCAAAAGGCTATTTTGAAGGGGATGTGCTTTTTTACTGATTGTCTTTCTCACTCAAACAACCACATGGAGTGGTGTAATAGTGCCTGGAGAAGTGGGTATACTCAAATTTTGCCCAACATTTACCAAATGGCCGGTCCCGCCGAAGGAAAGGCACCCTGTGTGAAAAGAATCTGTGAGAAACCGGGACATACACTCTTAATGACCTAAAATGATAAATCCCATATTGGTCTTTCACAGTCAGGTCAAGCTTTACTGTGAAAGTAGGCTAATAATAGGCCTACTATTGAAACAGATAAATGAGGCTGTCAACTCAGATATGCACAGGTTTCAGATTTTTCAAATTTTCCAATTTGCTCCTAAAGTCACACTTTTGTAAGAGAAAAACAACAAAATTGGATGTTCTAAGTACATAAGAATGCTTAAACCACTTAAACCACCACTTTTGAGGTCTAGGGTAGTTACCCTTTAATTTTTAGGGTAGTTACCCTTTAATTGATGTGCACAGGCACCTAGCACAGTTGTTTGGCTAGCGGTGTTTGTTGCACATGAGACGGAATTTGCTAAACAAATGGCCACTGGAGTGATGCAAATAATCATGATATCATTCTTCCAGGTAGGCATAGGCTTTCCATCTACCAGAAGGTTAGGCCTATTTGTACTTAAACTCAGCAAAAAAAAGAAATGTCCTCTCACTGTCAACTGCATTTATTTTCAGCAAACTAAAGGTGTAATTATTTGTATGAACATAACAAGATTCAACAACTGAGGCATAAACTGAACAAGTTCCACAGACATGTGACTAACAGAATTGAATAATGTGTCCCTGAACAAAGAGGGGGGAGGGGGTCAAAATCAAAAGTAACAGTCAATATCTGGTGTGGCCACCAGCTGCATTAAGTACTGCAGTGCATCTCCTCCTCATGGACTGCACCAGATTTGCCTGTTCTTGCTGTGAGATGTTACCCCACTCTTCCACCAAGGCACCTGCAAGTTCCCGGACATTTCTGGGGGGAACAGTCCTAGCCCTCACCCTCCGATCCAACAGGTCCCAGACGTGCTCAATGGGATTGAGATCTTGGCTCTTTGCTGGCCATGGCAGAACACTGACATTCCTGTCTTGCAGGAAATCACGCACAGAACGAGCAGTATGGCTGGTGGCATTGTCTTGCTGGAGGGTCATGTCAGGATGAGGGTACCACATGGGGGGTACCACGTGAGGGAAGAGGATGTCTTCCCTGTAACGCACAGCGTTGAGATTGCCTGCAATGACAACAAGCTCAGTCCGATGATGCTGTGCCACACCGCCCCAGACCATGACGGTCCCTCCACCTCCAAATCGATCCCGCTCCAGAGTACAGGGCTCGGTGTAACGCTCAATTCTTTGACGATAAATACGAATCCGATTGAGACAAAACCGCTTTCCACCTGGGTTTGTCTAACTCCATCAAGGATAAACTGGCCTCTTGGGAACTGTGTGAGGACCTTGAGTCCCTGATAACGCTGGCAATTAGGATGGACAACTGCCTCCGAGAATGTTTTTTGTTGTTAACACCACCCCAGTATCCTGGTTTCCTGAGCACCCTAAGCCCCCCGAACCCAGCATTGAGGAGCCCATAAAGCTGGGACTGCGGAGGTCTCGGCCATCTCCGTGCTACATGCCCAGAACTGACGGAAATGCCAGGGCTTGCCAGGACAAGGGGAGACCCTGACGAGCTGTGCAGTTACCTCCCGGCTACACAGTCACTGTCTGTCACTACCCGTAACCCTCCACTGGGATAACTGTCAGAACCAGATTCAAGCCTTCATGGCCGCATATAATTGAATTGATCAGGACTTTGCCAGAGAATTACAAATCCCCTGCGTGAAGTGTCCCATCCCTCTGCAGATTGGCTCCGGTCAGGTGGCTCTGGTCAAGTGGAATTGGCTCAGGTCATTGGTTCCGGTCAGGTGGAATATCAGACCAAGCCCATTCTATTGCAGGTTGAGGTGAACCACTCAGAGACTTAGTTTAATTTTGATTGCTGCTCCAGAGAACACCCTTATCCTAGTGTACCCCTGACTAGCGCAACATAACCCACTATTCTCCTGGTCCATGGGACACCTACTAGACTGGGGTAAGGACTGCCAGACTTAATGTCTAAGACCCCCACCAAGAGCCTTGCCGTGTCCTCCTGCATCCACTGAAGATCAAGACTTTTCCGCTCTCCCTCCTGAATACTTTGACCTCGGAGAGGCAAGCCGCCACCCCATCGTCCATATGTCTGTGCCATAGAACTCCTACCCGGCTCCACACCTCCCCGGGGCCGTCTGTACTCCCTCTCGGCCCCTGAAGCAACAGGCATGGACTATTACATCCGGGAGTCGCTGGAGGCAGGTTTCATTCTTCCCTCTACATCCCCAGATGACACTGATATGTTGAATCGGTATGTCTTTATTTACCTCGATGACATCCTGATCTTCTCCAAAACCATTCCGGAACACATTCTGCACGTCTGCCAAGTCCTGAGACACCTCCGTCAGAGCCAATTATATGTCAAGATAGTGTGAGTTCCACGTATCCAAAGTTTCCTTCCTGGGTCACATTATCTCTACCGCAGGCATCCAAATAGACCCCATAAAGGTTGAGGCGGTTGCCGACTGGCCCCGCCCCACCTCACTCAAGCAGATCCAGCAGTTCCTCAGGTTTGCCAATTTTTATAGCCATTTTATATGCAACTTTGGTGCACTGGTAGCGCCTCTCACGTTTTTGCTGGACTCCCGAGGCTGACAGGGCATTCACGGAGTTCAAGGGACGTTTCACCTCTGGACCCATACATACTTGTTCATCCTGATCATACATGTCCCTTTGTGGTAGAGGTGGACACCTTGGGCACTGGAGCAGGGGCGGTCCTTTCACAGCAGAACAAGGAGGACAAGAAACTGCACCCATTCGCCTTTCTCTCCAAGTAGTTCTCTCCAGATGAATGTAACTACAATGTAGGCAACCGGGAGCTCTTGGCAGTTAAGTGGGCCCTTGATGGGTGGAGACACTGGTTGGAGGGGGTACCTCATCCTTTCGTGTTCTGGATGGACCATAAGAACTTGGTCTCCATTCAAGAAGCCAAGAGTTTGAAAGCTCGCCAGGCTAGGTGGGCTCTGTTTTTAAACAGGTTCAATTTCACACTAGCCTATCGCCCAGGATCCAAGAATCAGAAATCAGACGCCCTGTCCCGCCAACACGATGTCTTTAACTTCTTTGGGATAGGGGGCGGTATTTTGACATCCGGATGAAAAGCGTGCCCAAAGTAAACTGCCTGCTACTCAGGCCCAGAAGCTATGATATGCATATAATTGGTAGATTTGGATAGAAAACACTCTAAGGTTTCTAAAACTGTTAAAATAATGTCTGTGAGTATAACAGAACTGAAATGGCAGGCGAAACCCCGAGGACAAACCATCCCCCCCCAAAGAAATTCATCCTACCACTGATTTCAATGGCTGGCACTTTTATAATAGGGCGAAATCGTGCCCGATTTGCAGTTCCTAGGGCTTCCACTAGATGTCAACAGTCTTTAGAAAGAGTTTCAGGCTGGTTTTTTGAAAAATGTGTAGTTTTTCTAGGTGGCTCCTATTTTGGCTGTAGTGTTTCCAATTGCGTGAATGAGAGCGCGTTCTTTGGTATTTTTCTCCGGTAAAGACAATAACGATTCTCCATCTTAAATTGTATCATTTATTTGTGTATTAGGGTACCTAAGGTTTGATTATAAACGTTGATTGACTTGTTTGGATAAGTTTATTGGTAACATTTGGGATTCATTTTGTATGCATTTTGAAGGAGGGAAACCGAGTGTATTATTGACTGAAGCGCACCAGCTAAACTGAGTTTTTATGGATATAAAGAAGGACTTTATCGAACAAAAGGACCGTTTGTAATGTAACTGGGACCTTTTCGAGTGCCAACAGAAGAAGATCTTCAAAGGTAAGGCATATATTATATCGCTATTTCTGACTTTCGTGTCGCACCTCCCTGGTTGAAAATGATTTGTTATGCATTTGTGTGCTGGGTGCTGTCCTCAGATAATCGCATGGTTTGCTTTCGCCGTAAAGCCTTTTTGAAATCTGACACGGAGGCTGGATTAACAACAAGTTAATCTTTATTTTGATGTATTGCACTTGAGATTTCATGAAAGTTTAATATTTATAGTAATTTAATTTGAATTTGGCGCTCTGCAATTTCACCGGAAGTTGTCGAAATGCAAGCATCCCACTTATCCGCAAGAAGTTAACAAGGAGAGGGACTCCGAGCACATCATCCCCAGCTCCAGCATTGTGGCTCCTGTGATATGGAGTATTGAGACCACGGTCCGACAAGCCCAGACCCGAGAACCTGACCCCTGCAGGGGACCCACTAACAGACTTTACGTTCCGCGATCAGGCCGTTCCTGAGTACTACAATGTGGACACTCCTTTAAATCAACTGGGCATCCAGGGGTTAATCGGACACTGGAGTTCCTGAGGTGGAAATTCTGGTAGCCCAACATGATTGAGGATGTGAGATCCTTTGTTGTGGCCTGTTCCACCCGTGCTCAAAGCAAGTCCTCACTGCAACCTCCTGGGTTTCTCCAACCTCTGCCCATCCCTAGCCGGCCCTGGTCCCACCTGTTCGTAGACTTTATCACAGGGTTACCTCCATCCCAAAGGCTTACCACTATCCTGGTGGTCGTTGATCGGTTTTCCAAGGCAGCCCATTTCATTGCCTTACCAAAGTTGCCCTCAGCGATGGAGACCTCATGATTACCCATGTCTTTTGACCACACGAACTTCCCCAAGATATTGTCTTTAATCGTGGACCCCAGTTCATTGCAAGGTATTGGAAAGCCTTCTGCTCCCTGTTGGGAGCGTCGGTGAGTCTCTCCTCGGGATTCCACCCACAGTTGAATGGGCAAACAGAGCGGGCCAACCAGGAGCTGGAGAAGATCCAGCGATATACAAATTATCTTAATTATTTATTTACTAAATAACTAAACAAATCACAGAAATACATAAACAGTATGGTTATTGGTTACTAACACAATGCATTGATAAGTCCCTAGTGGGCTAAACCGGTATGACGGCTTGGTAAACAATGGAAAGGGGTGAGGACAGATAAAAAGTGGGAAAGACAAAATGGATTCATTACACACACAGTTGCTAATTATATTATTTGAAATGCTAATCCTTTGCACATGAACGGCCGCTCATTCGAAAATAATTGCAATGTATATGTTTACGCCCGTATGTCGTTGTTGTCTTCTATGTTGGAATCGCCGGTCCGTCTCCTGGAGAGTCAGTTCATCAGCGAGTCTCTGGTTAACTTCCCCAGAAGTCACAATGTCTTTCATAGTTGTCACATTCTCAGTGGCTCTGTATAGTGTCTGTTGTAATGGATACGTCAGGCGTACAGATGGTCATTGCATGGAATAGATGCTTCCGCAGTTGTCAGTATTCTCGTACTAGATTTACGTCATTTCCAACTGCAGACTAGTAATTCTACGTCTAGGATTTGCTCTTATTCTGTGGTGATCGATAGTCTGAGTTTCACCATTTCCAGCCGTGTGGCCAACACTACACGCGGTCTTGTCTCCTGGGCCTATAGAGTTGAAGTTCTTAACCATTTTAACATGTAGCGTCAGCTCCATATTTTCTGGTCTGATGGCCTATAGAATTGTAGCCATTCCAATGTGGGGACTGTCCCGGCATTCTCTGGTTTAATGTACATTTTGTAGGAAGTGGATTTTATACTCTGTGGAAGAAGAGGCGGTTCTATGACACCTAATGTATTGTCTGGGCTCACTGTAGTGTGGCCACTGACTAGTTAAACTTGAAATGAAAATCCATACTCTTATTTAGAAGGCTAACATCACATTTCATCTTTTCACAAATCATTTCATATGTAATCATATATTTTACACAACCATCAGATGTAAACCCCATAATTTGAAGGTGTACACAACCAGAGATACAGTAATGGCCTGTCTTTCATAAGGTCACCACATTTTGTATTTAACTAGGCAAGTCTGTTAAGAACAAATTCTTATTTACAATGACAGCCTAGGAACAGAGGGTTAACTGCCTTGTTCAGGGGCAGAATGACAGATGTTTACCTTGTCAGCTTGGGGATTCAATCTAGCAACCTTTTGGTTACTGGCCCAACGCTCTAACCACTAAGCTACCTGCCGCCCCAAATGAAACAACTTTGACAGGATTGTTCTGTAAATACCCATGGACCATTCCCACATTCTCAAAAATATCAATATTGTGTAATTATTCAAACTCTTGATTGTCCAACTGTCTCTCTGTGTTCTACAATTTACATTCCATTCTCGAACACTACAGAGCATAGAGGCAGCGTATTTTATGACCGCCATAACAGCAGACTTCCCGCTCTCCCCCTCTACTAGAGAGAGCACACTGTAGAGCGGACCCACTGTAACCTGATGCTTCAGATCATCACAGGAGTGTTATGACACTGCTCACAGGGAAAGTAAACCAATGTGTTATTTAGCAACATAGAATACATTACTTACCTCTGTTTTGATCTGGAAGTTCCATTTTAATTTGGCATCAGTCTTCACACACTCCACACACAAATCCTCATCAAAAGTGACACTCACGTCATCAACTTGTTCTGAAATCTGTAAAATGAAGTCATAGTTAGTTTGTTGCTTGGGGATAATTAAAATGTTATAGTAAACCATGTTGGATAATACTGTATGTACAGTAGTAAGTAGAATATCTAAGCGATCGTTGCACAGGAGGACAATGTCTTACGATGTATTAGAATCATATAAAATGCATTATACCAGTTGGCCTTAAGTAAAGTATTGGCTATTTGATCAGTTCTCTGTTTAATAGTAACTATTCAGAAACCTGCAATGCTAAAATAATTATGTGCAGTAGTTCCTGCAAAATGTTGTTTTTTAATGCCACTACTGCTTTGTTCTTTTTCACACAATAAGCATTAATTATTAGCCTCACTTGGTTTACTCAAATGCAGGTTTGATTGAATCTCTTGATTGAATGTGCTCCTCATCTGAACTATGATGACTTACAATTTGCACTTCATTGCTGCTCTGTCTGTACTCCTCTAAGAGATGTTCCCTGTAGGACATGAGGCCTTGAGCCTTCATGTTGCGCCTTATCAGCTTGTCCTCTTCGGCTCGCATTAGCCACTCTTCAAACTCCTCCACAGAGTGAGCTTTCATGCAGTTGGTGCCATATTCACATATGTCAGGCCTAAGACGAAATGGCAGTGCAAACTATAATGAGACGCTAGAGGCACAATCTGTAAGATTTCTTGCTGCTTTTTGGTAATTAAACAAATGAAATGTATACCCCATGTTTTTTTTAAGAATATGTGTTATTGATCACTTATAGACAGTAAGGGCTGTTTACATATGCATCTGTCACACAGATTGCACTTTTAGGCTTTGCAGTGTTCGCAGACATAGGTGTCTCTCCTTGTTTACAAAAACATGTTTACCTGTCGCAAATCCAAAACTCTGCTTTGTGGCTGTGAGGTGGGGGACGATGTTTCCACTCTGTGGTTGTGTCCCCAGACATCATCTGGGAGTGCCCCAAGGAGGCACAATGTTTGAAAAAGCTCTCCTGAGAAGAGAGGGCTATGAAGCAAACCTTGCAGTAGATCGCCGCCTGCGGGTTAGGGGCGGGCACTACGTCTTGAGCCGACTGTTGCCTCTGCTGTTCCCTTTCATGGGAGAGCTGCAGGAGTTCCTGGCGACTCCACTCCCCACGTGCCTCTGCTCGCCAGACAGCCAATTCCACCTCGCTGTGCAATAACTGGCACTGGCTGGGCCCGTGCCAACAGGGCATACCTTGCATGAAATAGTTGCAGTACTGGAAAGGGAAGACTGGAGGCAGAGGCCTGATCTGATTGTAGACTTCCTTCCCCAGACTTTCTGCCAGGTGATGAACCAAGACTGGGCTCCAGACATGGGCTGTATCCGCTGAGCAAGTGTTGTTCCACCGTTTACCTGTAATTTTTGTCGGAGTGCCACAGAAGCAGTCTTGACAGAGCTCTTGAAATTCCCCTGAAAACTCAGTGAGAATTTTTTCGGCTGGGTTTTGCTGTTGGACAGCGATTCTCTCTGACTCAGTTATCAGTCTAATTAACATGCTGTGATCTATCTTCTGGTGCTTTAAAAAGTTCCACATGGCAGCCTCCTCAAGGCTCCTTGCGAAGGTGCAGCGTTTCTTGTGCTTTGAACACCCAAACCCCTCCACAAAGAACCAACACACATTATACTGGCTGGGGTTTGTAAATTTAGGGCGGCAGGAAACAGGCCTCCATTTGCTAGTACCTTTGCCTTTAGCCAATATAAGTTCTCTGCTGCATTGGTGGTCAACTGCTTTAAGGCTGTATGTGATTTCGTTCTCTTTGACAGAGCATGCAGAACACACAACTTTAAGGTTATATGCCACTAAGAGCTCAGCCAGTTTGGACCTATTTGTCCCCTTGGCTGGCATTGTTGAATCTTCATAGAATGATGCATAAAATGTGGCCTTCTTTGACTTGAGTCTAGAGGAGATGAAAATACCATTGTTAAAAATGTAAACAATGTAAATAAAAATGTAAATATGTGCTGCACATGTACGTTCACCATTATAGCAAACACTGGACTGGAGCAAGATGGTTTTAGGATTCAAAACATAACACATTGATGTCATGAATTAAAGAAAATAGGGTAACAATTTACATTGACTATACAGTGCATTCGGAAAGTATTCAGACCCCTTGACTTCTTCCACATTTTGCTACATTACAGCCTTATTCTACAATGGATTACATTTTTTTCACTTATTAATCTACACCAATACCCCATAATGACAAAGCAAAACAGTTTTTTTTCATTTTTGCCAAATTTAAATTCTGACCCTTTACTCAGTACTCTGTTGAAGCACCTTTGGCAACGATTACAGCCTCAAGTCTTCTTGGGTATGACACTACAAGCTTGGCACACCTGCAAGTGGGTTGGATTTGGTTCAGGTTGGAAGGGGACTGTCACGACACAGCTATTTTCAGGTCTTTCCAGAGATGTTAAGTCGGGTTCAAGTCCGGGCTCTGGCTGGGCCACTAAAGGACATTCAGAGACTTGTCCCAAAGCCACTCCTGCATTGTCTTGGCTGTGTGCTTAGGGTCGTTGTCATCTTGGAAGGTGAACCTTCACCCCAGTCTGAGGTCCTGAGTGCTCTGGAGCAGGTTTTCATCCAGGATCTCTCTGTACTTTGCTCCGTTCATCTTTCTCTCGATCCTGACTAGTCTTCCAGTCCCTTCCGGTGAAAAACATCCCTACAGCATGATGCTGTCACCACCATGCTTCACCATAGGGATGGTGCCAGGTTTCCTCCAGATGTGACGCTTGGCAGTCAGGCAAAAGAGTTCAATCTTGGTTTCATCAGACCAGAGAATCTTGTTTCTCATCGTCTGGGAGTCCTTTAGGTGCCTTTTGGCAAACTCCAAGCAGGCTTTCGTGCCTTTTACTGAGGAGTGGCTTCCGTCTGGCCACTCTATCATAAAGGCCTGATAGGTGGGGTGCTGCAGAGATGGTTGTCCTTCTGGAAGGTTCTCCCATCTAAAACTTGTTTTCGCTTTGTCATTATTGGGTATAGATTGATGAGGGAAAAAAGTAATTTAATACATTTTAGAATTAGGCTGTAATGTAACAAAATGTGGAAAAGGGAAGGGGTTTGAATACCTTCCAAACGCACTGCATATCCCATAACACATTCATTACACATTTTAATGAATTACACATTATACAAATGTGGTGTGGGCTATATTGGCATATTCACTAGGGGCTCTGCTCAATCTATAAAATGGAAGGGTTCCAGATTCTGTAATAGAAATGCAAAAGTAATGTTAGATTGAGCCGACATATGCAGTGTTTACCGTGAATGCAGTCTCCTCTAAAGTTGGAACATTGCCTTGAAATTTCAATCATGGTGTATAGCTGAACTTCCGCGATATGGATTGAATAGAGCCCTAACACTGGTACGGCAGAAGCACACTTTTGAGAACAGCCATAATGGTGACCGAGGTAAAATTAGTTTTATACTGGATATTCAGGGGATATTAGGTTTTCTCTCGTCAATAGTTATTGAACCAAGCCAAGCAAGCCATGACTATGAAGATGGTATATTTTGACTAAGGGGTGGTTGGAGAAAAATGCTATGCTTTTTTGTTGTTTAAATTGATTTTTTTGTTTTGGGGGGCTTTCAATTTTCAATAGCTCTTACACAAAGTGTATCATGTCTATGGAAATTATATATTCTGAATCAGGGAAGAGTAGAGAAAAATCCATGACTTCTTTTGTTGTTAACATTTCAATTAAAAGAATGCTCTTCCAACTTTAAATCTTCAATAGCTCTTACACAAAGTGTGCCATGACAATCCCAAAATCAGTTACAGTTAATTAGGGTTAGGCTTCCCACTAGCGGGACAACTTCGGGTGAAACTGGAGGGCGCGCAATTCAAATAAATAATCATAAAAATTATGGATATTAAACATTTAGGTACATACAAGTGGCTTATATTGCTTGAAAGCTTAAATGATTGTTAATCTAACTGCACTGTCCAATTGACAGTAGCTATTACAGCGAAAGCATGCCATGTGATTGTTTGAGAACGGCGCCCCACATCAAAATATTTTTCTACCGGCACAGGTTTCATAATTTCACAAATAGCGATTAAATGTTCACTTTCTTTTTGAAAATCTACCTCTGATATGTCATCCAAAGGGTCCCAGCTATAACATGTAGTGTCATTTTTTTAGATAACATCCTTCTTTATATCCCAAACACTGGAAAGAGGAACTCTGCCTAGAAGGCCAGCATCTCGGAGTCGCCTCTTCACTGTTGACGTTGAGACTGGTGTTTTAATGATGCTGCCAGTTGAGGAGTCCATATTATGGCAAGAACAGCTCAAATAACCAAAGAGAAATGACAGTCCATCATTACTTTAAAACACAAAGGTCAGTCAATCCGGAAAATTTCAAGAACTTCGAAAGATTCTTCAAGTGCAGTCGCAAAAACCATCAAGTGCAATGATGAAACTGGCTCTCATGAGGACCGCCATAGGAATGGCAGACCCAGAGTAACCTCTGCTGCAGAGGATAAGTTCATTAGAGTTACCAGCCTCAGAAATTGCAGCCCAAATAAATGCTTCACAGAGTTTAAGAAACAGACACATCTCAACATCAACTGTTCAGAGGAGACTGTGTGAATCAGGCCTTCATGGTCGAATTGCTGCAAAGAAACCCTTACACATTTGGAGAGATTTTGGACCATTCCTCTATGCAGATCCTTTCAAGATCCTTCACATTCTTGGGTTTGTGCTTATCAACTGCCCTCTTCAACTCAGCCCACAGGTTTTTGATTGGATTGAGGTCCGGCGACTGAGATAGTCATGGCCGAACATTGATTTTGTTGTCACAGAACCATTTCTGTGTGGATTTTGAGGTATGTTTTGGGTCATTGTCTTGTTGGAAAGTCCACATACAGCCAAGTCCCAGCCTTCTGGCAGAGGCAACCAGATTGTCAGCCAAAATTGCCTGGTACTTGGTGGAATTCATTATGCCATCAATCTTAACCAGTGCCTCTGGACCTATGGAATTAAAACAGCCCCAAAACATCACTGACCCACCACCATATTTCACCGTGAGTATGAGGTGCCTCTCCTTGTATGCATATCTGTTTTGGCGCCAAGCATGCCGATGCTGTATCTGACCAAAATGTTCAATTTTGGTCTCATCTGACCAGAGCACATTTGTCCAATCATAATTTAAATGACATTTGGCAAACTCCAAACGCATGCTTCTTCTGGCAACCCTTCCAAAGAGCCATCTGTCCCTTTTGAACTGCCAGTTCTTTTCTTTTCTTCATGGTGTTGGATGACAAAGGGATATTGCATGCCTGTTACCTCATTTTTATACTCTAGTGAAAAGGTAAGTGATGTAATGGCTCAATATAGTTCCTTAATACTTAGATAAACTTAAATAAGTGGAATTTAATTCCTGGTTTAATGTTGGTTGATGTTATTTACAATAATATTTAAGGGTGCCATTAACTGTGAAACTTTGATTTGGAGGACATAGATTTTTAATTAAATCAATAAATGATTTTGTTGGGTTCCACTGAAACATTAATAAAGTACAGTATTTTTCACATGTTGTTATTTTGAGTTTATCTCTATAATTATATTGTTTATATTTTTTTAAGTATTGTTTGTGCATTGCCAGTCAGGGGTGCCAGTAATTTTGGAGCCCACTGTATATAAAGCAAGAGACAGCCACAGGAGAGGAGCGGTTCTTTGGTTTATGGTTAATCCATATGGTACTCTTTGATCGTGTGACGAAATACTATTGAACAAAAAGAAGTTGATGCTGGATAGTAAACAATGCCTTTGTGCAAACAACCTTCCAGAAGTAATCAAGGCATTCTCATGTAGTGGAACATTTCAAAAACCTTATTGTTTTAGGGCTTATACATGGCAATAATAAAAAACCCACCGACGTGTTATGGCTACAACAGCCTTCATCAGGATCATCTACTTATTAGATGGTGTGGATTACTCTCCATCCACCCCCAATTCAGAATATACCATCTTCATAGTTATGGCATTCTTGGTCATAGTTATGGCATGCTTGGTTCAATAGTTATTGATAAGAGAAACCCGAATATCCACTGAACATCCAATATCAAACAAATTTTACTTCCCGAATATCTAGTACAAAAAACATTTTACCTCGGTATATTGGTGACACTATACCTTCATTGTAATGATGCATCTATTAAGATACCTAAAAAGCTATTGCATAGCATTATATGAATGCACAATGCTATGGATATATTTCATTAACCTTTAATAATGCATTTTGGAACTGTTAGAACACATTCATGAAATGCTTATAGATATGTAATGAATGTGTTTTGGATATATAATCAAAGTAAATTGTTACCAAAAAAAGACAGTGTTAAATAGTTAAATTACTTTCCCATCACATGTCACTCTAAGTCCCAACAACAGACCAATAATGTGCTTTTGTAACAGTCATTTCTGAAGTTACTGTTATGTAAATTAAGATCAAAACGTTTTCTTTGCCTGTTTAATCTACTTACTTGGCTGACTTTTCACCAGGAAACAATTAGTCAATTTGTTGTCATTACAAAAAATGCACCATCAAGTAATTCCTGGTTTGAGCTAGGAGGAAGTAGCAGGCGCCTCTGACACTTCCCATTCACAGTTTTATTATATCAACACATTCATGTGTAGGCTACACATTGTAAATTAACTCATTTTGAAAATCTGAACTTACCACAGTAGTTTCAGGAGGAGTTTTTAACAGGCGGTACACCACAGACATTACCCATTCAATTAAAAGTCCAGTTTTTTCTTCAGTTGTATCTCATTGTGGATATTTGAGACAATAATCCCTCCCATCGCTGGAGGATCGTTTTATTTGCTGTTGAGTTAAGTTTTGTTTCTGTCATTCTGGGCGTCGGCATCATGGAGTTACTCCAGTCTATAAGCAGTGGTTCTCAACTGGTTTTACCTTGGGGACCCAAATTGAACCAGGTTGTATCAGTCGTGACCCAATATTCGAATCCCAATTCTTTTTTTTGTCAAAATACAATCTAATGCTATATTGATAATACATGTAGCAATTATATGGCAAGGGAACAAAATTCCCACCGTTTTCATTCTTGATGAAGAATGTTAATAAGCTCACTGGTCTGGGACAACAAAATCAACCAAATCTGCTAAATAGTGCTGCTAATACAGTAGCTCTATATTAAACATACTGTGATTTAAGAAAAATAGCTCAGATTAAATTACAAAAAAATGTATGTTCATTTTTATTTCTTCACACGTTCTACCAGGTTTGGCCCCCCTAAAATAAAATCTATAAAATGTATATTTTTTTTAAACTCAGAAACCCATGACCCATTCAAAACATCCCAGGACCCAAATTTGGTCGCAACCCACCAGTTGAGAATTGCTGGTCTAAAGCCTCGATGATATCACATTTAACATACTTTTTTGAGATTGTCCGCTTTGTGTTCTTGGGCGTGAACCTATTCAAGTAAGTAAATAAATACATTTAAAAAAAACGTTTAAAATACAATGTATTATTAGCTAGCTACAGCAGGCCACTGTGTGTAGGTTAATGAGCTGCTAGCTAGCTAGCCAAATGTACATACTATAGCTAAGTGAATAATCATCAGCTAGCTGGAACACTGAAATCAAAGAACGGTACAGACCACAATACGCAGGTATCCTAACCATAATAAAACAAACGAGGCATATCCGAAGGGCATGCTTAGATGAACAGAAGCAGAAATTGGCTAATGCATTAGAAAAGAGTCAAATGTGAAACCAGGAATTAGAGGGAGTGCTTGAGGATAGACAAAAGCAAATAAAACAACTCATGGTTGCGCTTCAACAGTATTAAAGTACCTGTGGAGGAGTATATGCCACTCCTCCACCATTCGCCCCAGGCTCACATCATTATATCCCTCTCTTAAAGAGAAAAAAGAGCGATATGGGTTGCAAAAGGCAGAGAGAGGAATGCTGCTGTGTCTGAGGGCAGTACATGCAATAGAAATGGTTTTGCATTACACTGCTTCGATAACAGTGGGTCAAAAAGTACAGTAGATCTGTATGTTCCACACGCTGTAGCAACCATAGTTAACAGCACGAAAGGACAACATGTTACTAGTGCGAGATGACAAAATGGGAGTTAACATTAAAAATGGGGAAAGTTTGAATCCTGCATCGTTAATGCCGTTGCCTGGGGAGGGAGAATCGCATGTATGTAACCCAGATCAAATTACTCCAAAGCTGCTGCCTGTTTAACAAGAGACAGAATTGGAAACTGTCAAGTATTGTACACAGATTGCTCTAGTTACATGACCACAAAAGGGAAGAGGGTGACGGGATATTCTGTGTGTGACGACGGGGGAGTAGTGAAGGCTGGCTTGCTGCCAGCCTCCGTGTCAGCCCAGGGGGCAGAGTTATATGCTTTAGCAGAGGCTTGTAGGTTGTCAGAAGGGGAGAGTGTGACCATATACACAGACTCTTGTTTTGCATTTGGGGTGATACATTGTGGCCACAACAGGGCATGTTAACGGTGACAGGAACACCAATCAAAATGGACAAGAAGTAGAAGCATTATTAGAAGCGTGTCTATTACCCAGTAAATTAGCAGTAGTGAAATGTGAAGTTCATACGAGTCGTACAGATAAAAGAAACAGAGTACAGAAGAGTAAAGGCTGTTATAGCAGATAAGGAGGGACCAACTCCATATTAATGCCCATAATTTTGGAATGAGTGTCACACTCGCAGCGTGTATAGTGCTCATCTTCATTTATTTTAAGAGAACACTTAAACTGTCAGGTGCGTCGTAAAAGGTGGACCAAAACACAGTGGGTATATGAATACTCATCTTTTATTAGATGAAAAAACACTATTACAAAAACAATGATGAAAACAGTCCTGTAAGGCTAACAGCTATACACGGAACAACTACCCACAAAACCCATGGAAAAAACACCCCTACTAAATAGGACTTTCAATTAGAGGCAGCGAGGAACAGCTGCCTCCAATTGAAGGTCAACCCAATAAACTAAACATAGAAATAGAAGACCTAGAAAGAACATAGAAATATACTAACATAGAACATTAACCAAAACCCCCGAAACACATAAAACAAACACCCCCTGCCATGCCCTGACCAAACTACAATAACAAATAACCCCCTTTACTGGTCAGGACGTGACAGTACACCCCCCCCCCAAAGACGCAGACCCTGTATGCACCTTAAACAAAAGAAACTAAAAAGAATTTGCCCCAAATAAAGGGAGGGAAGGGAGGGTGGCCACCGTCACCGACGGTTCTTGTGCAACACCCCCCCTTCCCAATCCTCCCCCCTACGGAGGTGGCTCAGGAGCGGGACGCAGATCCCGCTCCACCATTGGCTCACCCCACTTTGGTGGCGCCTCTAGAGCGAGGTCCTTCGCCGCCGACCCCGGACTGGGGACCCTCGCAACGGGCCGACTCTGGCGGCGCCGGACTGGCGGGTCGACTCTGGCGGCGCCGGACTGGTGGGCCGACTCTGGCGGCGCCGGACTGTACTGGCGCACTAAAGGCCTAGTGCGTGGGGCTGGCTTTGGAGGCGCCAGACTAGTGACATGCACCTCAGGGCTATTGCGAGGAGCAGGAACAGGATGTACTTGACTGGGCAGGCGCACTAGAGGCCTGATGCGTGGGGCTGGCTTTGGAGGCGCCAGACTAGTGACACGCACCTCAAGGCTAGTGCGAGGAGCAGGAACAGGACGTACTGGACTGGGCAAGCGCACTAAAGGCCTGGTGCGTGGGGCTGGCTTTGGAGGCGCCAGACTAGGGACGCGCACCACAGGGCTAGTGCGAGGAGCAGGAACAGGACGTACTGGACTGGGCAAGCGCACTAAATGCCTGGTGCGTGGGGCTGGCTTTGGAGGCGCCAGACTGGTGACACGCACCTCAAGGCTAGTGCGAATAGCAGGAACAGGGTAAACTGGACCCTGGAGATGCACTGGAGGTCTGGAGCATACGGCCTGCACAACCCTTCTTGGCTGAGTGCTCACCATAGCTTGGCCATACTGAGGAGCTTTCACCAATTGCACCGGCCTTTGAACGCGTCTGGGCAATACAGTGCGCATTTCCGCATAACTCGGTGCTTTCTCGATCTGTCGCTCCCCGTAATAAGCACGAGGAGTTGGTTCAGGCCTATTGCCTGACTTGCTCCAACTCCCCGTGTGCCCCCCCCAACAAATGTTTTGGGGCTGCCTCTCAGGCTTCCTTGCCAGCCGTGTTCCCACATAACATTCCCGGTTTTCTCCAGCCTTCTTCCATGGTCCCTCTCCAGCCAAAATTGTCCATGACTCCAGATACCTCTGCTGCTCCTTCCTCCGCTGCTTGGTCCGTTGTTGGTGGGTAGTTCTGTCAGGTGCATCGTAAAAGGTGGACCAAAACGCAGCGGGTATGTGAATACTCATCTTCTTTTATTAGATGAATAAACAAAACAAAACACTATTACAAAAACAACGACGAAAACAGTCCTGTAAGGCTAACAGCTATACACGGAACATCTACCCACAAAACCCATGGAAAAAACACCCCTACTAAATAGGACCTTCAATTAGAGGCAACGAGGAACAGCTGCCTCCAATTGAAGAACAACCCAATAAACTAAACATAGAAATAGAAGACCTAGAAAGAACATAGAAATATACTAACATAGAACATTAACCAAAAACCCCGAAACACATAAAACAAACACCCCCTGCCATGCCCTGACCAAACTACAATAACAAATAACCCCCTTTACTGGTCAGGACGTGACAGTACACCCCCCCCCCCCCCCCCAAAGGCGCAGACCCTGTATGCACCTTAAACAAAAGAAACTAAAAAGAATTTGCCCCAAATAAAGGGAGGGAAGGGAGGGTGGCCACCGTCACCGACGGTTCTTGTGCAACACCCCCCCTTCCCAATCCTCCCCCCTACGGAGGTGGCTCAGGAGCGGGACGCAGATCCCGCTCCACCACTGGCTCACCCCACTTTGGTGGCGCCTCTAGAGCGAGGTCCCTCGCCGCCGATCCCGGACTGGGGACCCTCGCAGCGGGCCGACTCTGGCGGCGCCGGACTGGCGGGTTGACTCTGGCGGCACGGGCTGGTGGGCCGACTCTGGCGGCGCCGGACTGTACTGGCGCACTTAAGGCCTAGTGCGTGGGGCTGGCTTTGGAGGCGCCAGACTAGTGACATGCACCTCAGGGCTAGTGCAAGGAGCAGGAACAGGATGTACTGGACTGGGCAGGCGCACTAGAGGCCTGATGCGTGGGGCTGGCTTTGGAGGCGCTAGACTAGTGACACGCACCTCAAGGCTAGTGCGAGGAGCAGGAACAGGACGTACTGGACTGGGCAAGCGCACTAAAGGCCTGGTGCGTGGGGCTGGCTTTGGAGGCGCCAGACTGGTGAAACGCACCTCAAGGCTAGTGCGAATAGCAGGAACAGGGTAAACTGGACCCTGGAGATGCACTGGAGGTCTGGAGCATACGGCCTGCACAACCCTTCTTGGCTGAGTGCTCACCATAGCTTGGCCATACTGAGGAGCTTTCACCAATTGCACCGGCCTTTGAACGCGTCTGGGCAATACAGTGCGCATTTCCGCATAACTCGGTGCTTTCTCGATCTGTCGCTCCCCGTAATAAGCACGAGGAGTTGGTTCAGGCCTATTGCCTGACTTGCTCCAACTCCCCGTGTGCCCCCCCCAACAAATGTTTTGGGGCTGCCTCTCAGGCTTCCTTGCCAGCCGTGTTCCCACATAACATTCCCGGTTTTCTCCAGCCTTCTTCCATGGTCCCTCTCCAGCCAAAATTGTCCATGACTCCAGATACCTCTGCTGCTCCTTCCTCCGCTGCTTGGTCCGTTGTTGGTGGGTAGTTCTGTCAGGTGCATCGTAAAAGGTGGACCAAAACGCAGCGGGTATGTGAATACTCATCTTCTTTTATTAGATGAATAAACAAAACAAAACACTATTACAAAAACAACGACGAAAACAGTCCTGTAAGGCTAACAGCTATACACGGAACATCTACCCACAAAACCCATGGAAAAAACACCCCTACTAAATAGGACCTTCAATTAGAGGCAACGAGGAACAGCTGCCTCCAATTGAAGGTCAACCCAATAAACTAAACATAGAAATAGAAGACCTAGAAAGAAAATAGAAATATACTAACATAGAACATTAACCAAAAACCCCGAAACACATAAAACAAACACCCCCTGCCACGCCCTGACCAAACTACAATAACAAATAACCCCCTTTACTGGTCAGGACGTGACATAAACAAAATAACCAAAACGACAAAACAGTTCCGTCAGGTACAATCACTAAACGGAAAATAACCACCCACAAAACCCAAAGGAAAACAGGCTGCCTAAGTATGGCTTCCAATCAGAGACAACGAAAGACACCTGCCTCTGATTGGAAACCATACTCGGCCAAACATAAAAATGAAACATAGAACTAGAAAACTAGAACAAAATCCCCTAGAACCAAAAAACCCCAAGACACACAAAACAATGCCATGCCCTGACCATTCTACTATGGCAAATTACCCTTTTCACTGGTCAGGACGTGACAATGAGGTGTTTGACGAACAGGTGTCCACATACTTTTGGTCATGTAGTGTAGATAAGTACTAGTTAGAGCAGGTTGTGGGAGGAAATTATGAAAAGATTCTCCAGTTCTAGTCCCTAGAGAGGAAAACTATAAAGACAGAGAGATAATAGTCAGGGTTGTCTAATTGTAATGTAATGAAGCCTGTTTCTTTGTGATGTCTGTCCTCATACACGGAGAGCTGCAAAAGCCTGTCTGCTGTGAAAGAAAAGTGATGTATTTACCTGATTTGTTTGATATTAATAGTTATCAATTAATACTTAAGGAATAGGAAAACATTTCTGTTCTGCTAATGCTGTGTTTTTACAGTCTCCACTCTAGTTACCTGCAGCTAATCTGGGCGTATGGTCACTAGAGATGGCTTAAGCTGACATATCAGTTAAAGACTGCATTACATAGACAAGATGTGGTGGGTGTAACTGAGGTAGAGATTTATGTTTTACATTTTTTTATTTCACCTTTATTTAACCAGGTAGGCTAGTTGAGAACAAGTTCTCATTTACAACTACGACCTGGCCAAGATAAAGCAAAGCATTGCAACAAAAACAACAACACAGAGTTACACATAAACAAACGCACAGTCAATAACACAATAGAAAAACCTATGTACAGTGTGTGCAAATGTAGAAGAGTAGGGAGGTAAGGCAATAAATAGGCCATAGAGGCGAAATAATTACAATTTAGCATCAACACTGGAGTGATAGATGTGCAAATGATGATGTGCAAGTAGAGATACTGTGGTGCAAAAGAGCAAGAGGATAAATAACAATATGGGGATGAGGTGTGATATTTACAGATTGGCTGTGTACAGGTACAGTGATCAGTAAGCTGCTCTGACAGCTGATGCTTAAAGTTAGAGAGGGAGATATATGACTCCAGCTTCAGCGAGTTTTGCAATTCGTTCCAGTCATTGGCAGCAGAAAACTGGAAGGAAAGGCAGCCAAAGGAAGTGCTGGCTTTGGGGATGACCAGTGAAATATACCTGCTGGAGCATGTGCTATGGGTGGGTGTTGCTATGGTGACCAGTGAGCTGAGATAAGGCGGAGCTTTACCTAGCAAAGACTTATAGATGACCTGGGGCCAGTGGGTTTGGCGATGAATATGTAGTGCGGGCCAGCCAACGAGAGCATACAGGTCGCAGTGGTGGGTAGTATATGTGGCTTTGGTGACAAAACGGATGGCAATGTGATAGACTACATCCAGTTTGCTGAGTAGAGTGTTGGAGGCTATTTTGTAAATGACATCACCGAAGTCAAGGATCGGTAGAATAGTCAGGGTTTGCTTGGGCAAGTTGCTGCAGTGGGTGCTGAGCTGGAAGCCTGGAAGAGTTAAGAACAATCCTTCATTGTCTCTAAATCATCCTGACTTCTGAGAAACTAAGCTAAGGTGGGGTAAACCTGTTATGGCTAGGGGGCAGTATTTTCACGGCTGGATAAAAAACGTATCCGATTTAATCTGGTTACCACTCCTACCCAGTAACTAGAATATGCATATACTTATTACATATGGATAGAAAACACCCTAAAGTTTTTAAAACTGTTTGAATGGTGTCTGTGAGTATAACAGAACTCATTTGGCAGGCAAAAACCTGACAAGGTTTCAGGCAGGAAGTGGCCTGTCTGACAAGGTGTCGTTCTTCTTGTCTCTGTTTATTGAAGAGTGAGGATCTTAGCTGTCCCGTGACACTTCCTACGGCTGCCATAGGGTCTCAGAAGGCGGCAAAAAGCTGAATCGTGGCTTTGCTGGCTCTGGCTGAAAAAAAGTAGCGCGTTTGGGTAGTGGCTGGTTACAGTACTGTGAGACTCAGGCTCGTGCCCGCATCGACCGAAAGCTTTGTTTACTCTCCTCTGTTTAGCTAAAAGGAGATTCCCGGTCGGAATATTATCGTTTTTCTTTACGAGAAAAATGGCATAAAAATGGATTTTAAACAGCGGTTGACATGCTTCGAAGTACGGTAATGGAATATTTAGATTTTTTTTGTCACGAATTGCGCCATGCGCACGACCCTGATTTACCATTTCAGATAGTGTCTGGGACGCACGAACAAAACGCCGCTATTCGGATATAACGATGGATTATTTTGGACCAAACCAACATTTGTTATTGAAGTAGCAGTCCTGGGAGTGCATTCTGACGAAGACAACAAAAGGTAATCAAACTTTTATAATAGTAAACCTGATATTGGTGAGTGCTAAACTTGCCGGGTGTCTAAATTGCTAGCCCGTGATGCCTGGGCTATGTACTTAGAATATTGCAAAATGTGCTTTCACCAAAAAGCTATTTTAAAATCGGACATATCGAGTGCATAGAGGAGTTCTGTATCTATAATTCTTAAAATAATTGTTATGCTTTTTGTGAACGTTTATCGTGAGTAATTTAGTAAATTCTTAGTGAATTCGCCGGAAGTTTGCGGGGGGTATGCTAGTTCTGAACGTCACATGCTAATGTAAAAAGCTGGTTTTTGATATAAATATGAACTTGATTGAACAAAACATGCATGTATTGTATAACATAATGTCCTAGGGTTGTCATCTGATGAAGATCATCAAAGGTTAGTGCTGCATTTAGCTGTCTTCTGGGTTTTTGTGACATTATATGCTAGCTTGAAAAATGGGTGTCTGATTATTTCTGGCTTGGTACTCTGCTGACATAATCTAATGTTTTGCTTTCGTTGTAAAGCCTTTTTGAAATCGGACAGTGTGGTTAGATAAAGGAGAGTCTTATGTTTAAAATGCTGTGAAATAGTTATATGTTTGAAAAATTGAAGTTTTTGTATTTTTGAGGAATTTGTAATTCGCGCCACGCCTATCATTGGATATTGGAGCAGGTGTTCCGCTAGCGGAACGTCTAGATGTAAGAGGTTAAGACAACAACCCCGAGCAGATAATGACCGGATGAACCCAGAGCGTCTTATGATGCCCCCTGGTCTGCATGGGAGGGGTGGAACCAGCCATAACAAAGCATACTTAGTGTCAGCTATATAAAGAACTCTGCATTTCTGTAAAGGTTAGGTTACTTGTCAAGACTGTTGGGTTGACCAGCATCATTATTGCAATAATTAATTGATATTAAATAAAGATGATTGTCTGAAGAAATGACAGTCTCTCTCACTTGATTAGAATATTCCACAAGACTGCAGAAGAAGGCCCCAAGAGACTGCTGGCACATCTTATGCAGTGCATTCGTAAAGTATTCAGACCCCTTGACTTTTCACACATTTTGTTATTTTACAATTTAAAAAACAAATATTTTAATTCTAAAATGAATTTCTTCCCCTCATCCATCTACACACAATACCCCATAATGACAGGGCAAAAACTGGTTTTTAGAAATTATTGCTAAGTTATAAAATAAAACTGAAATATCACATTTACATAAGTATTCAGCCCCTTTACTCAGTACTTTGTTGAAGAACCTTTGGTTGCAATTACAGCCCTGAGTCTTCTTGGGTATGACGCTACAAGCTTGGCCCACCTGTATTTGGTGAGATCCTCTTAAGGTCTGTCAGGTTGGATGGGGAGCGTTGCTGCACAGTTATTTTTAGGTTGTCTTGTTGGATTGTGAACCTTCACCCATTCTGAGGTCCTGAGCACTTTGGAGCAGGTTTGCATCAAGGATCTCTCTGTACTTTGCTCCGTTCATCTTTCCCTCAACCCTGACTAGTCTCCCAGTCCCTGCTCCTGAAAAACCTCCCCCCACATGATGCTGTCACCATCATACTTCACTGTAGGGATGGTGCCAGGTTTCCACCAGAAGTGATGCTTGGTATTCAGGCCAAAGAGTTCAATCTTGGTTTCATCAGATCAGAGAATCTTGTTTCTCATGTTCTGAGAGTCCTTTTGGCAAACTCCAAGTGGGCTGTCATGTGCCTTTTACTGAGGAGTGGCTTCCATCTGGCCACTCTACCAAAAAGGCCTGATTGGTGGAGTGCTGCAGAGATGGTTGTAATTCTGGAAAGTTCTCCCATCTACACAGAGGAACTCTGGAGCTCTGTCAGAGTGACCATCGGGTTCTTGGTCACCTCCCTGACCAAGGCCCTTCTCCCCCGATTGCTCAGTTTGGCTGGGCAGCCAGCTCTAGGAAAAGACATGGTGGTTCCAAACTTCTTTCACTTAAGAATGATGGAGGCCACTGTGTTCTTGGGGACCTTCAATGCTGTATAACTGTTTTGGTACCCTTCCCCAAATCTGTTTCTCTACACAACGCTGTCGCTGAGCTCTACGCACAATCCCTTCAACCCCTTGGCTTGTTTTTTTCTCTGACATGCACTATCAACTTTGGAACCTTTATATAGACAGGTGTGTGCCTTTCCAAATCATGTCCAATCAATAGAATTTACCACAAGTGAACTCCATTCAATATGGAGAAACATCTCAAGGATGATCAATGGAGACAGGATGCACCTGAGCTCAATTTCGAGTCTCGTAGCAAAGGGTCTGAATAGTTAGGTAAATTTGGTATTTCAGTTTTGTTTTTTAATACATTTGCAAAAAGAAATTTGCTCTGTCATCATGGGGTATTGTGTGAGGAAAAAATGTAATGTAATACATTTTAGAATAAGGCTGTAACGTAACAAAATGTGAAGGGCTCTGAATACTTTCCAAATGCACTGTATGCCATGGGTTGTGTGGGTACTCTACAAATGTATTACAACTGTAGCAGGCCAATCCTGCTCCTGGAGGAATGCGGGTGTTCAGGCTTCTGTTCCAGCCCAGCACTAGCACACCTGAATCAACTCATCAAACCAAATGAGTTGATAATAATGTTTTATTGCTAGTCTGGAATAGAAGTCTGCTCACCCAGTATTACATTTTTATTTTATCCTTATTTTACCAGGTAAGTTGACTGAGAACACCTTCTCATTTACAGCAACGACCTGTGGTATAGATACATGGGGGAGGAGGGGGGATGAATGAGACAATTGTAAGCTGGGGATGATTAGGTGACCGGGATGGTATGAGGGCCAGATTGGGAATTTAGCCAGGACACTGGGGTTAACACCCCTACTCTTACAATAAATGCCCTGGAATCTTTAGTGACCACAGAGAGTAGTCACTAAAGACACCCGTTTAACATCCCATCCAAAGACAGCATCCTACACAGGGCAATGTCCCCAATCACTGCCTTAGGGCATTGGGATATTTGTATTTCTTTATTTTTTAGACCAGAGGACAGGGTGACTCCTACTGTCCCTCCAACAACACTTCCAGCAGCATCTGGTCTCCCATCCAGGGACCAACCAGGACCAACCCTGCTTGGATTCAGAAGCAAGCCAGCAGTGGGATGCAGGGTGGTATGCTGCTAGATCAGGGAGTGGAGCAAGGTTGCCCACCTCTGGTATGGACAATTTTTGGTTCACCCAAAATTATGCTTTAGTAATAATAGCCTACTTACTAAGATGCAGGGGCAAAAATCTGATATCAACTTTGGAGAGGACAATTACATAAAATTTTCTCAAGAGCAATTCCTGAGGGGGACACCAAAAGTAGTGCTGTACTTAGCCTACATTGTAATATGGTAAATGTATATTGAGGAACCAAAGAAATAAGGTGTTTGCCGTACTCCTAACTACCGGTACTCAAAACTACACAACTAATCACAACAGCAATACCATTGCCTTTAACAAATCTTAGTTCAGTCACCAGTTTAAGTTGAGAGTGGGGGTATCCATGGCATTTTCCAATTATGTTCCTATTTTACAAGTCAAAAAAATTGAGAACCTTTCATAATGTTGCCAAACAAAGACTCAACAAACTTACCTGAGACTTCCTGTCTCTGCCAGTCTGTCCCTGCATATCTGTCCCCAACTCTGCTGTCTGTGTGCCATCTGTTGCCTGCTCTGCCCAATGACATCATTGTGAAACATTTCCATTAGAATTTCATTTCTTTCTTATGAACATTTTATCAACTAGTCTTTGAGATATTAGGCTACTAGGGTTTTTACTTTGCGTTTTGGTGTACTGAAAAATACTCTGATGTCCGTCTTTTATTTTTCTGCCATTTTTCTACCTGGCTGGCTGGCTGGCTGGCTACACACACACACAGTGTGTAGGTTATTTACTGTAGGAGATGGGCTTCTATCATCTTATCTTTTATCATTCTATTTGAGCTTCGATCTAAAAGGTAGCTAGCAAATGTGAAACATATTAAAATGACAAGAGTTGACAGCTGTATGAGTTCACCATTTACACAACATATGCTGCAACCTTTTGTAATTTTACTAGTTTGTTTCATATTGGCTGGCTTCCAACAATAGCTGAATTTGCAAAGCAAGCGAGCACCAATTCCGTTTCAGTGGTGTTTGCTATAATCTTTGCTACCCGGGTTAAATAAAATAAATAAATAAAAGTTCCATTGCGACAATTTAGCTTTTGCAACGAGACCATTAAATATATTTAAGACAATGGTAGAAGAGAGTGTAGTTCTGTTCAGTTTGGACTTCAGTTTATCGCTAACCTTATCACAGGGACTTTGAAGCACTAACTTACATCATCTGCATGCTGATCTTGGAATAAATTGACGATAGCAAAGATTCCATCTTTGACGAGGCCACATAAATGGAATAGGTACTAGCTAGCTTAATAGTTCATGTTAATATTTGCACGCTAGCTCTGCATATTCAGCTAGTGTGTGCGCGATTGACTGGATTAACCTCACGTCAGTTACGTTCGTTGAGTGCCTTTCAGACAGTAGATACGACCCCTCTGTTAGCTTGCCAACTAAGGAACTGGCAGTGGATCAAACCATTGTGAGGCAAAGGGTGGGGGGGGGTCGCAATCTTTTGAAACTTAAAAACGCGCTCTTAAGTGTCTATAATCAGCACAATTGCTTTCATTGCGTATTATTAATATTATTTAAATTACATAGTTATGTTTCAGTGATATATTGGGGGGGACAAATCATATTTTTCCCAGGATGGGGGGTCGTGTCCCCCCCGTCCCCCCCGGGATTTCCGCCCCTGCTAAGATGTCTAACATTTACAAACAAGTTAGCTTATTTGTACATTTTGAATTGATATGTTGATTCACTAAATGTTTATTCATTGAAGTGAAGTGTTTAAACTTGTTTTAATTGTTAACCGAAAAATATTATTCCAGATTAACTAGTGTCCATGTTCATTAATTACAAATCACAATTCTGCAATAAAAAGGGGATCTGTCTCTAATTTGACTGATTCTGTGTTGATTTCTAAAATGAACATGACCTTTTTATCCATTGTGAGCTCTCCAAATTGTTTTATTTGATTGTCACTCTGTCTAAGGATATCAGCCATGTGAACCTAGTTTGCAATTTATCATAATGGCATGCATCCCCAATGCAGCCATAGACCTACAGTAGGATGGCAATGCTTGTCTAACAGGCATGTGCAATGTGCACTTTGTCATTGTACATCTGAAGCAGAAAATAGCTAGCTATATGTTCTCAATATAAAATGATACCAGTAGATAATGTGATGCTAAGCCAGAGTTTCCATAAACCAGATATTCTACAAGATTTTTCTGACATATTCCATTGTTTAGTGCAAATCCAACCCTTGTATTCTAGGTACATTACTGTACATGAAAATAAGGAGCTGACCATTTGTAGGCTAATTCAAAAAATGCCCCAAAATAAAAAAATTATGGGGCATGGGGAGTGTTGTAATTCTATTTATTTGCTGAGAATGATTTTAGAACACAGAGACAAAATCAAAAGGTCAATGGCATGGAGGAGGATTTCAGAGATTGTTCGTGTTAATGCTGGGTGAAGAGAGATTTTCAGAACAATGTTTGCAAGTCAAAGTCACAATGTCATGACACGGTATAAGGAAATAGCCATAAGCTATAATACATGACAATCATGATGTTAAGATACCATAATCCAATTCCATGTTACATGGGAAATGAATGCTTGCTGTGTCATTTACAATGTTATAATGTGTTACTGGTGATTTCTTCTATCAGAGTTTTGAGGTTTAGGTTGATTGATGTTCATAGCTAGCTATGTACCAGCACAAGCAAACATTGTTGTGTAAATCTCTCCTCACCCATCATCAACATCAACAATCTCTGCAATCTACCTCCATGCCACTGATCTTCTGATTTTGTCTCTGTATTCTAGCGACAAGAGACATCCTATAGAATAGGAAAACCAGACACATCAATGATTGGCTTTCCTCTATCATTTTTGGTTTTGCTTGCCCGGAGCTAATGACAGGCGGAACTATGTTTCAGAAACGGAAGACTTTGAAGCAAACATCTGTTCCTTTGTTAACGGCAGCGGTGGCCACATGCAATTTGCATTAAGTAGAGCAGAGCTGAACTTTTTCTGCCACTCCCCTGGCAGGGTTCTCGCCACTCACCTTTCCACAATCCCCTCCGCCTTGCTCCGCGTGCCCCCATTGTACATTAAATGAATGGGGTCCGAACTTTGTCTGACGAATTTTGAAGTGCTGAAAACCCTGTGTTAGGATGAAGTCGGGGCGAAAAACGCTAACCACCGCCAAAGGAACATTCCCCTGCCTGTAATTCTCACAGAAACCTCTAAATGTCACCTCACAAAAAATCCAACACCCTCCCTGGCTGCCACTACTCTAGCTTTTTAACACAATTTATGTTCTTAAAATATGTTTAACCTATGGTTTACTTTAAAATGTTCCCGTTTGCTAACAGGAATCGATGAGTCATTTGAAATCAGTGGTGTAAAGTAGTTAAGTAAAAATACTTTAAAGTACTACTTAAGTATCTGTACTTTACTATTTATATTTTTGACAACTTTTAATTCACTACAAAATAATGTACTTTTTACCCTGACACCCAAAAGTATTTGTTACATTTTGAATGCTTAGCAGAACAGGAAAATGGTCCAATTTACAAAATGGTCCAATTGCGGACTCACTAAACAAACATTCTTTGTTTATAAATGATGTCTGAGTGTTGGAGTGTGCCCCTGGCTATCCGTAAATTAAGAAAACAAGAAAATGGTGACGTCTGGTTTGTTTAAAATAAGGAATTAGAAATTATTCATATTTTTACTTTTACTTTTGATATTTAAGTATATTGTAACTATTGCATTTAGTTTTGATACTTAAGTATATTTAAAACCAAATACTTTTAGATTTTTACATAAGTAGTATTTTACTGGGTGACTTTCACTTTTACTTGAGTCATTTTCTGTTGGTATCTATACTTTTACTCAAGTATTACAATTGGCTACTTTTTTCACCACTGTTTGAAATTGTAATATCCACTGAATTTGGTGACAGCAATGTTTGACTAGGAGACTAAAATGTCTTTCCCATTTGTGTTTGGATCTGTTCTAAAAAGGCTGAGAGGGATCAAACAATTGTAATGCGTCTGTGTGTAGCTGTTGTAGATGAGTCAGGCGCAGGACAGCAGATATGAGTAATGTACACAATTTTACTCAACAATAATCACAATAGGTGTCAAATAAATCCAAGGCCACAATAACAGACCGCAATACAATAAACAATCACTCACAAACAAACATGGGGGAACAGAAATAATGAACAAGTAATTGGGGGATTGAAACCAGGTGTGTAAGACAAGGACAAAACAAATGGAAAATGAAAAGTGGATCGGCGATGGCTAGAAGGCCGGTGACGTCGACCGCCGAACGCCGCCCGAACAAGGAGAGGGACCGACTTCGGCGGAAGTCGTGACAACAATGAAAAAGTGTGACATTATAAGGTAAGCTAAGCTAAGATGGTTTGTTCTTGATCCTATTGTTTCATCATCTTGGTGAACAACAAAAAATGACCAATTCAAGTTACTCATTACATGTATCTGTCCTTATACAAAGCCAACAGCATGCCATTCTAGTGTATTTGATCGATCAGTTACAGGATATGACCCATCTCTGAGTCATGTCCAATTCTTAACGTCCAGATAAACTCTGACCTCAGAGCTCTACCCTGACCAGACCCTCTTACTGTCAGCATCACGCGTGCCAGGGAGAAGGTACCATCATCAGGGGAGAGGGGTCCTTTGAGGCTGAACGATTTCTGAGGCTGAATGACAGGATGACCTTGGTCACCTCGGGGCAACTGTCCGGCAACAGGCAGTTGAGGACACAGGCGGGCGGCATGGCAAAGGCTGGCGCCGGGATAGGCCTCTGTTTGGATCTGTCTAGACCGGACCATTTGTAGTTGGGTGATGTTGGAGTTGCCAAGGATGAGGATGGGTCGCGTAGGGTTGACTCTCCACTCGGGTTTATAGCGTTGACCTAAGTCCTCCCCCCTCTCCATTTTCTCTTCTGTTGTGGCATATCATACAAAGGGAGTAAGTATAGTCTTTTCTGAACCAAATTTGAAAAAGGCGCTTTTAGATAGAAAATAAACTGGAAGGCTGGACAGAAAATGAAATCAACAATTAAATAACACTGGTGTTACATTAAAGGTGGCAGGGAACTGTAGATGAAGGCAGAGACAACCAGGGGTTGGACCCAAAATTATTTTCCAATCGTTATTATCCAAACTCCTATTTATTTACTTCCATTCCCGCATAATCAAATCAAATCAAATTTATTTATATAGCCCTTCGTACATCAGCTGATATCTCAAAGTGCTGTACAGAAACCCAGCCTAAAACCCCAAACAGCAAGCAAAGCATGTGAAAGAAGCACGGTGGCTAGGAAAAACTCCCTAGGAAAAACTCCCTAGAAAGGTCAAAAACCTAGGAAGAAACCTAGAGAGGAACCAGGCTATGAGGGGTGGCCAGTCCTCTTCTGGCTGTGCAGGGTGGATATTATAACAGAACATGGTCAAGATGTTAAAATGTTAAAATGTTCATAAATGACCAGCATGGTCAAATAATAATAATCATAGTAGTTGTCGAGGGTGCAACAAGCACGTCCGGTGAACAGGTCAGGGTTCCATAGCCGCAGGCAGAACAGTTGAAACTGGAGCAGCAGCACGGCCAGGTGGACTGGGGACAGCAAGGAGTCATCATACCAGGTAGTCCTGAGGCATGGTCCTAGGGCTCAGGTCCTCCGAGAGAAAGACAGAAAGAGAGAATTAGAGAGAGCATATTTAAATTCACACAGGACACCGGATAAGACAAGAGAAATACTCCAGATGTAACAGACTGACCCTAGCCCCCCGACACATAAACTACTGCAGCATAAATACTGGAGGCTGAGACAGGAGGGATCAGAATAAAGTTCTGAACTGGTTCGAACCCCAAAATAGTAACGGTTCATATTGTTCCTTTCATACATTTTGATCTTGTGAAATCAACATGGATTTTACATTTAGCTAATAAATTAGCTCCACCAATTAATGTGGATAGAGCAGCCTGCTATGGCACAGGTAAGCTAGTTGTTTACATGTTTGATGGACAGATAAGTGCTGGTGTGAGAAGCGATTTGTCACGCCCTGACCTGAGAGAGAGGGTTTGTTTCTCTATGTGGTTAAGTCAGGGTGTGGGGTGGGCATTCTATGTTTTGTATTTCTTTGTGTTGAGCCGAGTATGGTTCCTAAACAGAGGCAGCTGTCTATCGTTGTCTCTGATTAGGAACCATACTTAGGCAGCCTTTTTTCCACCTGTGTTTGTGGGATCTTATTTTTGTATTGCTTTGTGTGCCTACAGAACGTGACGGTCGTATTTTCTTTGTTCATTACTTTTTATCGTGTTCTGAGTAAATAAATCACAAGATGAACATATTCCACGCTGCACCTTGGTCGACTCCTTTTGATGAACGTTACACGATTGAAATTTCACAGGTGGTGAGAGAGCCAGAGAAAGGGGTGCTCATGGAGGAGGCTTGGTTTGCAGCGCTGAGCATTATGACGTGTTTAGGCTATTACTAGCATAATAACTTCAATGTATTACATAATGGAACAAAAATGAACATTGTTAACCAGATCTTAAGATTTGATAATAATGGTTCAGTTCCGGAACACTAGAGATCACTTTCGTTCCCTTTTCCTCAAAAGTGTTTTTCTTTTTTAGATTTTTGGTTCTGTTACTTGAACCGGTTCATATCCCTGGGGACAACCACATTCGTCTAGCAGGGAAGTGTGGGTGTGTTCCATCCCTCCCTCACATATCCTCTTTTGAGGATGCACATCAGATCCTAAGATGTTCCATATAATGTTACATTTTAAGAATAAAACATATTAAAGCTACCTATTTAGTGCTTTAGCGAGAGGTACTGTAGTATGGGTGCCTGCCTGTTTGTATGTGTGTGTGTGTGTGAAAGAGAGAAAGGTGTGTGTGCATAGGCCTCCCTCCACCCCTCCCCCTCTCCTTGTCTCTGGCAGGTTGCAGCAGCCCCTATCGAGTCGAGCCGGCTGGTCATTGTCCGTGCAACACCGCAGAGAGGCTTGTGCATTGCACCACTTGGAGACAGATATACACACAGAGCCATCTCTCCTCCTCCTCCTCCTCTCTCACATTCTTGCCTCTCCTCCATCCGGCAGCATCCTACTCTCGCCTCCACCTCCAGCAACCATGGCCAGCACCGTATCAGGTAAGACATCCAACATTTTGTTACCAACTATCTGTTATAAAATGGGGGTGGACATGTATTTATCAGATGAAATCCTTCTGTTGTATGATTTTAGACAGAATATCTAGATGTTATTGAAGATGCGTTGCTGGGTGGGGAGTATTTTGGTATGAACTGAGATGTATTGCTCATTTAGGTGGTTTATTTTACATGTGAAATAGATCTCTGAGAGCATCATTTATTTGACCTAATGTCTGACCACATCGAATTTGTCCATTTATGAATGGAAGAGGATCTAGGAATGGCATTTGTTTCATTTGAATGCTTATAAAAGGTCATATGTAGAAACTGAGGGTTGCATTTTTTTATGTCCGTCTAAAATGACAAACCATGCTGTGTATCTTGTTCCTAAAGAACTGGATTACTTCAGGGGATCAGATAATTTCCATTGCTGATTGGAGATCTCAGGGATTTTCCTCAGTCGTGCCAAGAGCTGCGATCTTAAATTACACATTATTCCCTATATAATGAACTATCTTTGACCAGGGCACATAGCGCTCTAGTCGCAAGAAGTGCACGATATAGGGAATAGGGTGCATTTTATGACACAACCAAGGTGTGACTGCTGATAAAATGGCCGCTTGATGATGCAGATCTGAAGCAATAAAAATTGCTTGGGCACATTGGGCTTGCAAGGCGGGAAGCTATAGGTCCCATACAGTTTATTCTATATTAATCACCAAGGGTTTAAACCTCTGACAAATCTATGATACATGACAGTATTTTATACAATATATTATATAGAATGTATCACAATCTGATTCAATAAAATATGATACAGCACAGTATAACAGCTCCACCCTTTAGGCCTGCTTATTTGATTCTAGAACAGTTCAGAGATCATCGACAGCTATAGCATCTGTCAGCATCATCAGCCACGCAACCAGCTAAAAGGCAGGTAGTTTGATGAACATCAATACTCATTTCACCACTATTCAATCAAAGAATAACTGTTCTTAGCGTAGGTATCACTGTCTGAGTATATATGCAGCATGGAATAAGTATTCAACATGTTATGGCGCTGTAGATTATCAGACTGTGTCATATCAAAAGCTAAGCGCTGTAACAAACTCTACAGTTACTGCAGTGTCAAAATAATGTGTAAAGAATCAGTAGCATACATACGATTATCCTGTCACTCAATCCTTTCTTTTGTGGAAGTGAACTGTAGATCTCTTTGAAGAGCTGATCATCAGTAGGGATGAGCTAATCCAATCTTAAACCCCCTCTATATGGCGTTCACATCGGTGATATTTTATCTAACCCCATGGTAAATGTATTTTTATGTGCGGTACACCACACTTAACATGTTTGACATTAGAGAAGCTTCCATTAGATAGATAGCTCTGAATCCACAATATGGCAAAGGTTGAAAAGCCATAACACATAAATTCTCAACAACATGTTATGGTCAATAATATCAAAGGCTGTACTGAAATCTAACATTACAGCTCACACAATCTTCTTATTATCCATTTTTTCAACCAATCATCAGTAATTTGTGTCAGTGCAGTACATGTTGAGTGCCCTTCTCTATAAAAATGTTGAAAGTCTATTGTAAATTTGTTAACAGAGAAATAGCATTGTATTTGGTCAAACACATTTTTTTCCAACGGTTTGCTAAGAGCTGGCAGCAAGCTAAAAGCTCTGCTGTTAGAACCAGTAAAGGCAGCTTAACCACTCTTGGGTAGCGGAATGACTTTGGCTTCCCTCCAGGCCTGAGGAGAAAGACTTTCCTCTAGGCTCAGATTAAAGATGCGCAGATAGGAGTGGCTGTAGAATCAGCTACCATCCTTAGTTGCTTTCCATCTAGTTGTCATTGCCAGGAGGTTTGTCATTATTGATCGATAACAATAATTTTTCCTTACAAATTTCAAACCTACAATGCTTTTCTTTCACTATTTGTTTTTATGCATGAGTACAATGGCTCACTGGTCATTGTTGGCATTTGTTGGCATAGTATCATGTAATATCTTATATTTCACCGAGTCGTGGCTGAATGACGACATGAATAACATACAGCTGGCGGGTTATACACTCTATCGGCAGGATAGAACAGCAGCTTCTGGTAAGACAAGGGGTGAAGGTCTATGTATATTTGTAAGCAACAGCTGGTGCACGATATCTCTGAAGTCTCGAGGTTTTGCTCGCCTGAGGTAGAGGAACTCATGATAAGCTGAAGACCACACTATCTACCTAGAGAGTTTTCATCTGTATTTTTCGTAGCTGTCTACATACCACCACAGACTGATGCTGGCACTAAGACCACACTCAATGAGCTGTATTCCACCATAAGCAAACAGGAAAACGCTTACCCAGAGGCGGCGCTCCTAGTGGCCGGGGACTTTAATGAAGGGAAGCTTAAATCTGTCTAGCCAAATTTCTATCAGCATGATAAATGTGCAACCAGAGAGAAAAAAACTCTGGACCACCTTTACTCCACACACAAAGCTCTCCCTCGCCCTCCATTTGGCAAATCTGACCATAATTCTATCCTACTTACAAGCAAAAATTAAAGCAGGAAGCACCAGTGACTCGGTCAATAAAAAAGTGGTCAGATGAAGCAGATGCTAAACTACAGGACTGTTTTGCTAGCACAGACTGGAATATGTTCCGGGATTCTTCCGATGGCATTGAGGAGTACACCACATCAGTCATTGGCTTCATCAATAAGTGCATCAATGATGTCGTCCCCACAGTGACTGTACGTAATACCCCAACCAGAAGCCATGGATTATAGGCAACATCCGCACTGAGCTAAAGGGTAGAGCTGCCACTTTCAAGGAACGGGACTCTAATCCGGAAGTTTATAAGAAATCCCGCTGTGCCCTGCGACGAACCATCAAACAGGCAAAGCATCAATACAGGACTAAGATCGAATCGTACTACACCGGCTCCGACGCTCGTCGGATGTGGCAGGGCTTGCAAACTATTAGACTACAAATGGAAGCACAGCTGAGAGCTGCCTAGTGACACAAGCCTACCAGACAAGCTAAATAACTTCTATGCTCGCTTCGAGGCAAGTAACACTGAAACATGCATGAGAGCATCAGCTGTTCCGGACGACTGTGTGATCACGCTCTCCACAGCTGACCTTTAAACAATAGGACTGATTACCAGGACGAGTACTCCGAGCACTCGCTGACCAACTAGGAAGTGTCTTCACTGACATTTTCAACCTCTCCCTGTCTGAGTCTGTAATACCAACATGTTTCAAGCAGACCACCATAGTCCCTGTGCCCAAGAACACTAAGGTAACCTGCCTAAATGACTACCGACCCGTAGCACTCACGTCTGTAGCCATGAAGTGCTTTGAAAGGCTGGTCATGGCTCACATCAACACCATTATCCCTGAAACCCTAGACCCACTCCAATTTGCATACCGCCCCAACAGATCCACAGACGATGCAATCTCTATTGCACTCCACACTGCCCTTTCACACCTGGAAAAAATGTACACCTACATGAGAATGCTGTTCATTGACTACAACTCAGCGTTCAACACCATAGTGCTCTCATAGCTCATCACTAAGCTAAGGACCCTGGGACTAAATGCCTCCCTCTGCAACTAGATCCTGGACTTCCTGACGGGCCGCCCTCAGGTGGTAAGGGTAGGTAACAACACATCCTCCACACTGATCCTCAACATGGGGGCCCCCCAGGGGTGCGTACTCAGTCCGCTCCTGTACGCTCTGTTCACTCATGACTGCACGGCCAGGCACAACTCCAACACCATCATTAAGTTTGCAGATGACACAACAGTGCCAGGCCTGATCACCAACAATGACGAGACAGCCTATTGGGAGGAGGTTCACCAACAATGACGAGACAGCCTATAGGGAGGAGGTGTTACATCTGCTCCTGCCACGCCCTCCACTTCTCATCCTGGACCACCCTAACCTGCCACCACTCCCCCAGTGCTCTCTCTCTCCTTCTCTCTCTATGTGTGTATGTGATTGTGTGAGTGGAGACAGGTGTGCTGGAAGCAGAGCAGATTCCCACCAGCTGCAACCTGTTCCATAATCAAGAACCCTAAAAAATAGTCAACCCTGCCACTTCCACGCTGCCAGATCGCAGCCTCTACTCAGTCAGTCTGCATTTCTAGCTGTTTGTTCCTGCAAAGATTTAATTGTCCTGTTGTGCCTGTTTCCCAAGCCTCACACTGAAAGGACAACAACCTCTCCCTCAACGTGATCAAGACAAAGGAGATGATTGTGGACTACACGAAAAGGAGGACTGAGCACGCCCCAATCTCATCGACGGGACTGTAGTGGAGCAGGTTGAGAGCTTCAAGTTCCTTGTTGTCCACATCACCAACAAACTAACATGGTCCAAGCACACCAAGACAGTCGTGGAGAGGGCACGACAAAACCAATTCCCCCTCAGGAGACTGAAAAGATTTGGCATGGGTCCTCAGATCCTCAAAAGGTTATACAGCTGCACCATCGAGAGCATCCTGACTGGTAGCATCACTGCCTGGTATGGCAACTGCTCGGGCTCCGACCGTGTCTTGCGGTCGGAGACAGAGCAGTTGCCATACCAGGCAGTGATGCTACCAGTCAGGATGCTCTCGATGGTGCAGCTGTAGAACCTTTTGAGGATCTGAGGACCCATGCCAAATCTTTTCAGTCTCCTGAGGGGGAATTGGTTTTACAGAGGGTGGTGTGTACAGCCCAGTAAATCACCGGGGCCAAGCTTCCTGCCATCCAGGACCTCTATACCAGGCGGTGTCAGAGGAAGGCCCTAAAAATGGTCAAAGACTCCAGCCACACTAGTCATAGACTGTTCTCTCTGCTACCACATGGCAAGCGGTGCCGGAGCGCCAAGTCTAGGTCCAAGAGGCTTCTAAACAGCTTTTACCCCAAGCCATAAGACTCCAGAACATCTAATCAAACGGCTACCCAGACTATTTGCATTGCCCCCCTTCCTTTTCTATGCTGCTGCTACTCTCTGTTATTATCTATGCATAGTAACTTTAATAATTCTACCTACATGTACATATTACCTCAATTACCTTGACTAACCGTTGCCCCCGCACATTGACTAACCGGAACCCCCTGTATATACACAGTTGAAGTCAGAAGTTTACATACACTTAGGTTGGAGTTATTAAAACTCGTTTTTCAACCACTCCACAAATTTCTTGTTAACAAACTATAGTTTTGGCAAGTCGGTTAGGACATTTACTTTGTGCATAACACAAGTAATTTTTCCAACAATTGTTTACAGACAGATTATTTCACTTATAATTAACTGTATCACAAATCCAGTGGGTCAGAAGTTTACATACATTAACTTGACTGTGACTTTAAACAGCTTGGAAAATTCCAGAAAGTATGTAATGGCTTTAGAAGCTGTTCTGTCTCCTAGAGATGAATGTACTTTGGTGTGAAAAGTGCAAATCAATCCCAGAACAGCAAAGGACCTTGTGAAGATGCTGGAGGAAACGGGTACAAAAGTATCTATAGCCACAGTAAAACGATTCCTATGTAGACATAACCTGAATGGCAGCTCAGCAAGGAAAAAGCCACTGCTTCAAAACTGCCATAAAAAAGCCAGACTACGGTTTGCAACTGCACATGGGGACAAAGATTGTACTTTTTGGAGAAAGGTCCTCTGGTCTGATGAAACAAAAATAGAACTGTTTGGCCATAATGACCATTTATGTTTGGAGGAAAAGGGGGGAGGCTTGCAAACCGAAGAACACCATCCCATCCGTGAAGCACAGGGGTGGCAGCATCATGTTGTGGGGGTGCTTTGCTGCAGGAGGGACTGGTGCACTTCACAAAATAGATGGCATCATGAGGGAGGAAAATTATCAAATCAAATCAAATGTATTTATATAGCCCTTCGTACATCAGCTGATATCTCAAAGTGCTGTACAGAAACCCAGCCTAAAACCCCAAACAGCAAGCAATGCATGTGAAAGAAGCACGGTGGCTAGGAAAAACTCCCTAGGAAAAACTCCCTAGAAAGGTCAAAAACCTAGGAAGAAACCTAGAGAGGAACCAGGCTATGAGGGGTGGCCAGTCCTCTTCTGGCTGTGCAGGGTGGATATTATAACAGAACATGGTCAAGATGTTAAAATGTTCATAAATGACCAGCATGGTCAAATAATAATAATCATAGTAGTTGTCGAGGGTGCAACAAGCACGTCCGGTGAACAGGTCAGGGTTCCATAGCCGCAGGCAGAACAGTTGAGACTGGAGCAGCAGCACGGCCAGGTGGACTGGGGACAGCAAGGAGTCATCATACCAGGTAGTCCTGAGGCATGGTCCTAGGGCTCAGGTCCTCCGAGAGAAAGACAGAAAGAGAGAAAGAGAGAATTAGAGAGAGCATATTTAAATTCACAAAGGACACCGGATAAGACAAGAGAAATACTCCAGATGTAACAGACTGACCCTAGCCCCCCGACACATAAACTACTGCAGCATAAATACTGGAGGCTGAGACAGGAGGGATCATGTGGATATATTGAAGCAACATCTCAATACATCAGTCAGGAAGTTAAAGATTGTTCACAAATGTGTCTTCCAAATGGACAATGACCCCAAGAATACTTCCAAAGTTGTGGCAAAATGGCTTGACAACAAAGTCAAGGTATTTGAGTGGCCATCACAAAACCCTGACCTCAATCCTATAGGAAATGTGTTGGCAGAACTGAAAAAGCGTGTGCGAGCAAGGAGGCCTACAAACCTGACTCAGTTACACCAGCTCTGTCAAGACGAATGGGCCAAAATTCACCCAACTTATTGTTGGAAGCTTGGGAAAGGCTACCCGAAACATTTGACTCAAGTTAAACAATTTAAAGGCAATACTACCAAATACTAATTGAGTGTATGTAAACTTCTGACCCACTGGGAATGTGATGAAAGAAATAAAAGCTGAAATAAATAATTCTCTCTACTATTATTCTGACATTTCACATTCTTAAAATAAAGTGGTGATCCTAACTGACATAAGACAGGGAATTTTTACTAGGATTAAATGTCAGGCCCTAAAAATGGTCAAAGACCCCAGCCACCCCAATCATAGACTGTTCTCTCTACTAACACATGGCAAGTGGTACCGGAGTGCCAAGTCTAGGACAAAAAGGCTTCTCAACAGTTTTTACCCCCAAGCCATAAGACTCCTGAACAGGTAATCAAATGGCTACACAGACTATTTGCATTGTGTGCCCCCCCAACCCCTCTTTTACGCTGCTGCTACTCTCTGTTTATCTTATATGCATAGTCACTTTAACTATACATTCATGTACATACTACTTCAATTGGCCCGACCAACCAGTGCCCCCGCACATTTGCTAACCGGGCTATCTGCATTGTGCCCCGCCACCCGCCACCCACCACCCACCAACCCCTCTTTTACGCTACTGCTACTCTCTGTTTATCATATATGCAGTCACTTTAAACATATCTACATGTACATACTACCTCAATCAGCCCGACTAACCGGTGCCTGTATAAAGTCTCACTACTGTTATAGCCTCGCTACTGTTATTTTTCACTCTTTTTACTGTTGTTTTTATTTGTTTGTATTTATTTACCTATTGCTCACCTAATACCTTTTTTGCACTGTTGGTTAGAGCCTGTAAGTAAGCATTTCACTCTAAGGTCTACACCGGTTGTATTCGTGACAAATACACTTTGATTTGATTCATCTTTACAAAACTGTTTCAGTTCAACAATATTCTTAAGATGTCTGGTGTGAACCTCTCTCGAGGTCATGCCACAACATTTTAAATCAGGTTGAGGTCAGGACTCTGACTGGGCCACTGCAGAAGGCGTATTTTCTTCTCTTGAAACCATTCTGTTGTTGATTTACTTCTGTGTTTTGGGTCATTGTCCTGTTCCATCCCGCAACTTCTGGTCTTCAATTGGCAGACAGATAGCCTTACATTCTCCTGCAAAATGTCTTGATAAACTTGGGGATTCATGTTTCCGTCAATGATAGCAAGCTTTCCAGACCCTGAGGCAGCAAAGCAGCCCCAAACCATGATGCTCCCTCCACCATACTTTACAGTTGGGAAGAGATTTTGATGTTGGTGTGCTGTGCCTTTTTTTCTCACACATAGTATTGTTTGTTCCTACCAAACATCTCAACTGTAGTTTCATCTGTCCACAGAATATTTTGTCAGAAGCGCTGTGGAGCATCCAGGTGCTCTTTTGCGAACTTCAGACATGCAGCAATGTTTTTTATGGACAGCAGTGGCTTCTTCCGTGGTGTCCTCCCATGAACACCATTCTTGTTTAGTGTTTAACATATCGTGGACTCGTCAACAGAGATGTTAGCATGTTCTAGAGATGTATGTAAGTCTTTAACTGACACTCTAGGAGAGTAGCAACAGTGCTGAACTTTAACAATTTAGAGACCATTTGTCTTACTGTGGACTGATGAACATCAAGACTTTTAGAGATACTTTTGTAACCCTTTCCAGCTTAAAGCAAGTCAATAATTCTTAATCTTAGGTCTTCTGAGATCTCTTTCGTTCGAGGCATGGTTCACATCAGGCAATGCTTCTTGTGAATAGTAAACTCATATTTTGTGTGTTTTTTATAGGACAAGGCAGCTCTAACCAACATCTCCAATCTTGTCTGTTGCATTCGGGGTAAACTTTGAACATTGCGATATTAAAGACATGATAGATCAGACTAATAGTATGTAAAGGAGTGAGAAGATAATGGTTCTCTGTAGCAAGACAACTAAGCTTGGAATGTGCTGAGTGCAGGGAAAACAGTTTCTCCCCTGATAAGGGGAGAAACTGTTGAAGGCTCATATCACTTAGTTCCCTGCTTAGCAAGAAGGATGCAGTGTTTAGAGATAAGGAGGAGACTTACCACCACGGGGGAAGCCATTTTCTTTGTCTGAATTACAACTGTTACGACCCTTTGGGAAGAATTAAGCTTCTCTAGTGTCTATGAGTTATTTACTCTGTGAAATAAGAACCTAACATGTCTCATTGATTGGACTCCAGGTTAGCCGACAAATAATTTATGCAGAAATCCAGGTAATTGCAAAGGGTTCACATACTTTTTCTTTCCACTGTAGAACATAGCCTCAGGGTGTTCTGGTTATGACTGCTGTTTCAGACATGGCTCCCTGGCTCTAGCTGATAGAAGACCTATTCTCTGCCAAGCAGACAGCGATATCACCTTGGCAACACACAGTGATTGTGTCTGTTTTAAGGAGCAGTCGACTCACAGACACACACAAGCTACCCTCCCACCCTCTCTCTGTATCTCTCACTCCATGCACACATGCATGCACACTCACTGACACCCACAGACACACACAAACACTGTGGGCCATTAATTTCACTACACATAGAGCGTGCACGCTAGGACACAATCCCTTCTTTGTGGTGCTTGACTAAGTTGGTTATCGCTTTGACATCATGCCAACTTCCAAATGTATAATCTTTGTCTAAAATCGTCCCACAGGCCATTATTTTACATAGTGCCCACTCACATGCAAACACAGACACACACACACAAATAAACAAACCTTCCATCCCTGAGCTGCTCAATTGAGTAGTCCTGCTGCAGTGGGTGGAGAGAAGGGGAGGGTTGGGTCTGCACTCAGTCTGACCCACAAACTGTCGCCAGGGAAACAGTGCCTGTGTTTGCGATTGTCTGATTACACCGGTATCTATTAAATTACCTTGGGTGTCTGGGAGAATTTATGAACATGCTGTGGGTAGATATTTCCAGTAGTCACAGATCTTGGATCAGCGTACCCAAATCCTAGCACAATACTTCATTGGATTCCACTCCAGATCTGCTTTTCCCGGTTCCTAATCTTCTTGCCCCCAGCCTCAGCCTTAGTCCGGATTCCATACTACCCACCCGAGATTCCCCCGGACTGCACCCCATCTCCTCTCCCGCTTTTCAATAAATACATTGGTTAGCTATCCTTGTCGCCTTGTCTGAGTCTGCATTTGGGTTCACCTGCACCGCACCACGTAACAGGAGGTGAGAGACCTGACCGTGTGGTGCAAGGACAGTAACCGCTCCCTTAACGTGATCAAGACAAAGGAGATGATTGTGGACTACAGGAAAAGGAGGACGGAGCACGCCCAAATTCTCATCGATGGGGCTGCAGTGGAGCAGGTTGAGAGCTTCAGGTTCCTTGTCATCCACATCACCAACAAACTAACATGGTTCAAGCACACCAAGACAGTTGTGAAGAGGGCACGACATAACCTATTACCCCTCAGGAGACTGAAAAGATTTGGCATGGGTCCTCAGATCCTCAAAAGGTTTTACAGCTGCACCATCGAGAGCATCCTGACGGGTTGCATCACTGCCTGGTATGGCATCTGCTCGGGCTCCAACCGCAAGGCACTACAGAGGGTGGTGCGTACAGCCCAGTACATCACCGGGGCCAAGCTTCCTGCCATCCAGGACCTCTATGCCAGGCGGTGTCAGAGGAAGGCCTTAAAAATGGTCAAAGAATCCAGCCACCCTAGTCATAGATTGTTCTCTCTGCTACCGCACGGCAAGCGGTACCGGAGCGCCAAGTATGGTCCAAGAATCTTCTAAACAGCTTTTACCCCCAAGCCATAAGACTCCTGAACATCTAATCAAATGGCTGCCCAGACTATTTGCATTGCTCCCTCCGTCTTCTACGCTGCTGCTACTCTCTGTTATTATCTATGCATAGTCACTTTAATAACTCTACCTACATGTACATATTACCTCAATCACCTTGACTAACCAGTGCCCCCACACATTGACTAACCGGAACCCCCTGTATATGTAGCCTCGCTATTGTTATTGTACTGCTGCTCTTTAATTATTTGTTACTTTTATTTCTTACCTTTTTTGTATTTTCTTACAACTGCATTGTTGGTTAAGGGCTTGTAAGTAAGCATTTCACTGTCAGGTCTACATCTGTTGTATTCAGTGCATGTGACACATTTTATTTGATTTCCTGCCTAAGTTTGCCCACTTTGCTGATTAAGTAATCATTAAAATAATTAGCAACATCAAATGGTTTTGTGATGAATAAGCCATCTGATTCGATGAAAGATGGGAGTTGAATTTGTCTTTCCGCCCATCATTTCATTTAAAGTACGAAGTTTATATCTTTATATCTTATATGCATAGTCCCTTTAACTATACATTCATGTACATACTACCTCAATTGGCCCGACCAACCAGTGCTCCCGCACATTGGCTAACCGGGCTATCTGCATTGTGTCCCACCACCCGCCAACCCCTCTTTTTACGCTACTGCTACTCTCTGTTCATCATATATGCATAGTCACTTTAACCATACCTACATGTACATACTACCTCAATAAGCCTGACTAACCGGTGTCTGTATATAGCCTTGCTACTCTTATTTTCAAATGTCTTTTTACTGCTGTTTTATTTCTTTACTTACTTACCTACACACACACACCTTTTTTTTTTGCACTATTGGTTAGAGCCTGTAAGTAAGAATTTCACAGTAAGGTCTACACCTGTTGTATTCCGCTCACGTGACAAATAAACTTTCATTGAAACTGACTTCATAATACAGTTTCTTCTTCTTTTTGTGCCATCCCCCCCCCATCTCTTTCAACCATACAGTTTTTAAATTCCACATCAATCCATGGAGCCTTAACTGCTCTAACAGTCAGTTTCTTAACATGTGCATGTTTGTCAAAAATTGAAAGAAGCAATTTCATAAAAATCACTATAGAACTAAATCAAGTATATACACTACCGTTCAAAAGTTTGGGGTCACTTAGAAATGTCCTTGTTTTTGAAAGAAAAGCACATTTTCTGTCCATTAAAATAACATCAAATTGATCAGAAATGCAGTGTAGGCATTGTTAATGTTGTAAATGACTATTGTATCTGGAAACGGCAGATTTTTTTATAGAATATCGACATAGGCATTTCAGCCCACGGACCCTCGTTACACGTCAGTGAAGATCTCTCTTTATTTTATACAGATACAGAACGTCATTTCTAGGAAGGAGTTCAAACCCCTGTTGACAAAGATCTTGTGACACTGAAAGTTGCTGCTACAGAGAGGAATGAACTTGATGAACTCAGCCAAATTCAGTCGTGTTGAGGCCATCCTTGCTACTGGCACGTGTGTTGAGTGCAGGCCCTGCCGCAACATTTTTTTGTGAGCTAAGTGTCCTCACAAGTGTTGGTTCACAGTGCACAATCCAACCAAACCTGAAAGTGGTAGCTCTGTGACGTGTCGAATCATTATCACTGACGCTACGTAAATATTACATGAGCCAAAGCAGAGTGAGGAGTCAAGAGGAAGGAAGTTTGCCGCATGCAATTGTAACTTTAATGTCATCCAACTTCTAGCCTATGTGCATGTTTCTGCCTCGGACAACTCCTTCATTGCTGCCCAAACATGATTTGGCATAAAAACAAAGGCAGTTGGCTAAAACTGGAACAGGCACAACTTCCACTATGTTCATTGTTGGCTTAGTTGAAAATCTTTTTTTCAGTATTAACCAGTTCCATTGTCACTCACCGTCAGCTAGGGTTCAATACCGGTGACTGGTATTCTGGGACTTTCCGATCAAATCAAATTTATTTATATAGCCCTTCTTACGTCAGCTGATATCTCAAAGTGCTGTACAGAAACCCAGCCTAAAACCCCAAACAACAAGCAATGCAGGTGTAGAAGCACGTTGGCTAGGGAAAACTCCCTAGAAAGGCCAAAACCTAGGAAGAAACCTAGAGAGGAACCAGGCTATGAGGGGTGGCGACTCCTCTTTGGCTGTGCGGGGTGGCCACTCCTCTTTGGTTGTGCCGGGTGGAGATTATAACAGAACATGGCCAAGATGTTCAAATGTTCACAAATTATAATAATAATCGCAGTAGTTGTCGAGGGTGCAACAAGTCAGCACCTCAAGAGTAAATGTCAGTTGGCTTTTCATAGCCGATCATTGAGAGTATCTCTACTGCTCCTGCTGTCTCTAGAGAGTTGAAAACAGCAGGTCTGGGACAGGTACCACGTCTGGTGAAAGGTCATGGTTCCATAGCCACAGGCAGAACAGTTGAAACTGGAGCAGCAGCACGGCCAGGTGGACAGCAAGGAGTCAGGTGGACAGCTCTCTCTCTCTCTCTCTCTCTCTCTGAGAGCCCTAGGACCAGGTAGCCCTGAGGCATGGTCCTAGGGCTCAGAGAGAGAGAGAGAGAGAGAGAATAAAAATATGGACGTGTGAATTGCTGCATGAGCCGGACATATCAACTCTCTGGCTTCATTCAAACATTAGACCAGTCATCACAACTCTAATATATTTAGCCTACTCAACTTAAAGTCCCCAATACAAAACATCACTTACTTGCATGACTTCTATAAATTTCATTGCTGACTATCATGTGTAGGCTACACGCGACATCTTGACACAGTTTACTAAAGGAAATCTCCATCTCACATTCACAAATCTCCAAACTAGCTTTGTGACACTGGCAGAGGCTCATAATACAAACTGCAGCTAATCACTGTTAACAAAACGGCTGATACCTTGTGTCCACAAATGCGCACTTGGAAATAGACATTTGCAACATTGTTCCATGATGTTACAATAAGAAAAGTGAGTGCACAGGCTTGACTTGTTAGATTTGCCGGAATTTGATCAACCACGGCGCTATCCATGGTGCTGAATCTCCGCTACTGCTACACTACATGACCAAAAGTATGTGGACACCTGCTCGTCAAAAATCGAATTCCAAAATCATGGGCATTGATATGGAGTTGTAAAATTGCTGCGGGATTTGCTTCCATTCAGCCTCAAGAGCAATAGTGAGGTCGGGCACTGATGTTCCTCCATGCTTCACAGTGGTAACCGCACATGCGGAGATCACCCGTTCACCTACTCTGCGTCTCACAAGGTTGGAAACAAAAATATCACATTTGGACTCATCAGACCAAAGAACAGATTCCCACCGGTCTAATGTCCATTGCTCGTGGTTCTTGGCCCAAGCAAGTCTCTTCTTATTATTAGTGTCCTTTAGTAGTGGTTTCTTTGCAGCAATTCGACCATGAAGGCCTGATTCACACAGTCTCCTCTGAACAGTTGATGTTGAGATGTGTCTGTTACTTGAACTCTGTGAAGCATTATTTGTTTTTATTTAACCTTTATTTAACCAGGTAAGCTAGTTGAGAACAAGTTCTCATTTACAACTGCGACCTAGCCAAGATAAAGCAAAGCAGTGCGACACAAACAACAACACAGAGTTACACATGGAATAAACAAGCGTACAGTCAATAACACAATAGAAAAAAAAAAGTCTATATACAGTGTGTGTAAATGGCATGAGGAGGTAAGGCAATAAATAGGCCATAGGAGCGAGGTAATTACAATTCAGCAAATTAACACTGGAGTGATAGATGAGCAGATGGTGATGTGCAAGTAGAAATACTGGTGTGCAAAAGAGCAGAAAAGTAAATAAAAACAATATGGGGATAAGGTAGGTAGATTGGGTGGGCTATTTACAGACGGGCTATGTACAGCTGCAGCGATCGGTTAGCTGCTGAGATAGCTGATGTTTAAAGTTAGTGAGGGAAATATAAGTCTCCAGCTTCAGTGATTTTTGCAATACGTTCCAGTCATTAGCAGCAGAGAACTGGAAAGAAAGGCGGCCAAAGTAGGTTTTGGCTTTGGGGATGACTAGTGAGATATACCTGCTGGAGTGCGTGCTATGGGTGGGTGTTGTTATCGTGACCAGTGAGCTGAGATAAGGCGGAGCTTTACCTAGCACAGACTTATAGATGACCTGGAGCCAGTGGGTCTGGCGATGAATATGTAGCGGGGGCCAGCCGACTAGAGCATACAGGTCGCAGGCTTCACCCCTGGTAAGCCCCTGCGCTTAATCCGGCCATGCGGTCATATTGAACCCCAACACATACACATACACACTCTTGGACACGTACTTATCTGCCACACACACCGTACAGTCCCCGTGGATAAGCTACATTATGGACATGTAACCCACCACATATACACACACACACTGCACAGTCCTAGTTAGGGGGTGAAGAGAAAACCAGAGATAAAAGTCTACATATGAATAATTGATAATTCTCCCAATGTTACTGGCGACGGGATTAAACCCCCCAAAATATTCATGCCATACATCCTGCCATACAGTAATTTGTTATGAACAATATACAATACAGCCTGAATTCAACCTTTTCGCATTAGACCTTTCGTGCATACATTATCTAATCATATGATGATATCAGTGCTGTTTAGCAAATACAAAATGACTGTATCATTCACAATAAATGCAAGATGCCAATTTAAAAGTGGATGCAAGGATAACTGTGGATATCTTTTCTCACTCTGTCTTCTCCTCTCCCTCTTTTCCAGCCTACTCGGACAAGATCAAAGAGATGTCCATGCTGTCTCTGATCTGCTCCTGCTTCCACTCACAACCACATCCCAACAGCCTCTACCAATATGGAGGTTAGTGATGAAGAGCTCTATGCGTTTGCCTGTGTCCCATAGAGATCATATAATTATACTCAGAATGTAATTCTATGGTTTGTCCACCCACCTTTGCTATTTGCCTCTCTTTCTCTCTCTCTGTCTGTCTGTCCAACATCCCCCTTTCTGTCTGTCTATCGATCTTTCTGTCTGTCCATCCTACCCCTTTCTGTCCATCTTTCTGTCTGTATGTCCATCCTACCCCTCTCTGTCTGTCTGTTTGTGTGTCTGTCTGTCCAACATCCCCCTTTCTGTCAATCTGTCTTTCTGTCTGTCCATCCCACCCCTCCCTGTCCATCTGTCTGTCTGTCTTTTGTTGTGGAAATTCTAATCAATAATGAGGAGAGACAAGGTCAAAAGGAACATATGGAGTAATTGCTTCTATAATAATGAGGCTGGTCAACTCAACACTCCTAAGTGTTGTGGCGAGTAGCTCTGACATACGAAGAGTACAAATATATTTTATAACAAAGATACGCCCTCTCAGTCTACATGACAAACAACAGATGTATGGAATGGGTCACCATGTAAAAGTTGATATGAGAAAGGAGTATCCCGCAGCCAGATAGCATTTGCTATGAAGTCTGTTCCTATTGTTCAGAGTTTGGCCCCTAAGACGAGGCTCTGATCTCGTCCCTGGTACTTCATAACACTGAAACACCAACTCATTCTATGGCATAAATCAATTGTCAACTCCAGATACTCCCATCTCAAGTAAAACCCCTTCTCGACCATACACCTGGACAAGCTCACTGAGGGGAGTGAGCCTCTAGGTCATACACTATCCCAGGATAGGTGCAACATCAGAGATGACATACAATGGTTCCAGACACTACCTCACACATCTTGTCTCAGACCTTATCTCCCCCAAGGCCAAAGGAGGGAGTGACTGGGCACAGACATTGTGGAGACAAGTAATTGGTTCCCCATTAATCACGCCATCCCTTCACATGGTTTAAAATAGGTAAAGACACATTCGCATATGAAGACAATGTTCCCTCCTGTCCTCTTCTCTTTCTGGTATTCTGCATAGCACCAGAGACATGTGATAGACAAGTCTGACTTCTCCCCTCTCTGGGCCCCAGGTGACTGAGCCCCAGCTGAGGGAGGAAGTGCAATTGCCAACACCAGAGTCTGAAGGGATACATTCTAATAACAAAAGTTCAACCGTTCAATCATATAAGCATATTATGCAGATAAGACATCTTAATTATCTATGTTACCTAACTAATTATGATTCTTCCACCCCACTTTCTGTCTGTCTGTCCATCCTACCCTTCTCTGTCAGTCCAACCTACGTCTGTCTGTCTGTCTGTCTGTCTGTCTGTCTGTCTGTCTGTCTGTCTGTCTGTCTGTCTGTCTGTCTGTCTGTCTGTCTGTCTGTCTGTCTGTCTGTCTGCACAGCCTTACTGCCCTAATACCTGTTGTCCTCCACAGACATGGAGGTGAAGTCCCTAAACAAGCGGGCATCCGGCCAGGCCTTCGAGGTCATCCTGAAGGCCCCCGCTGACCTCTCTCCTGACAGGCCCCAGCCGCTGTTCTCTCCCCCCAAGAAGGACCTCTCCCTGGAGGAGCTCCAGAAGAGGCTAGAGGCTGCGGAGGAGAGGAGGAAGGTAAACAGAGAGCATGACAGAGAATGGGTCTGCAATATATTTTTCACCCCTCAATTCTAATCATGCTTCCGCTCACTCTCCCCAATCTTTCTCATCATCTATCCCTCTTCCACACTCCCCTCTCTCTGTTTCTCCCTCTTTACCATCTCTCTCACTCTTCTCTCTCTGCAGTCTCAGGAGGCCCTGCTCCTGAAGCAGCTGGCTGAGAAGCGGGAGCATGAGCGAGAGGTGCTCCACAAGGCCCTGGAGGAGAACAACAACTTCAGCAAGATGGCAGAGGAGAAACTCAACTACAAGATGGAGGTCAACAAAGAGAACCGCGAGGCCCACCTGAATGCGCTAAAGCAGCGGCTCCGTGAGAAGGTAAATCGCCCACTGACTGTCATTCGAAGCTATGGCCTAGTCTAGAGAAAGGAAAGACGTGGAGCGTTATGTGGGTAGCGAGTAGAGTATCAAAGGCAGGGTTGGAGGTGCTCTTCGGTTTTAGGGGGCTACTGTAATGGTTAAAACAAGGAGGACCAAGGCCGTAGACATATGCATTGTGAATACCTACTGGAAGAGTGAGGATGACCTAGCCTGTGTGACAACAGGGTGATATGCAATAGAATGAATTTATTACCCTGAATGCCAGTCTGTAACTAGATACCATTCTGTAACATCATTAGCAAGCCAACAAATTAGCATTGCTAAGTAGAAACAATCCGAATTCTTCACTCTTGTTGGATGGCAGTTGATGTTGAAACATGAAGAATAGAGGAAGGTCTTGGACCATGTCTTGTCCTTCTTAAGAACAATTCTACGAGGTTATGGTTCTATCTATCTGTGCTCATATATCTAGGCTATCTCTCAATCGAATGACATGACAAGCAGAGAGAAACTGTCTCCGCTAATCATAACACAAACCAAAGTAAATTTATGTGTAAGAGGCTACAACATACAGGGAACAGTGGGAATATCTAAATTAACTTATACTGCGGTATCGTATCGCAATTTTTTTCTAACTTTCATTTTGTTCTATCACAGGAAATCCATGCCGATGAGGTCCGTAGAAACAAGGAACTCCAAGCTGATCTCTCTGGTTGAAGATATTTTCTACAGTTTTTGTCAAGAGATTCTCGTCTGGTTTTGGTTGGAAGAAATGCTACTTTTTTAAATCTCGATGTCTGAAAGTCTCTTGCATTGTTCAATATACACTGGTTTCACAAGCTAATAATTCAACAACAATTTACACAGATTGTTTCTCATCTCTCAATTTATTTTTTGAAAATAATATTGATATTGAGCACGGGTAGAGCTGAAGTAAGGCCCAAGGTCAAGGGTCAGATTTACTAAACATTTGCACCTTTCTTAAGACTGCACCTGTGAGTTCATACAAGGGAACAAAATGAAAACAATTGAAACATTTCTTCTTTATCTTAGGAAACTTACTCCTTCTCTTACCTTTATTTTACATTTTGTTTTAAGTCGTTGTGTTTGGTTCTGTCTGGAAAAATAACCAGTAAAAGTTTACACTTGTGCAAATGCTTGGTAAGTCGGGCCCTCTGTGTGTGTCAGACCTAAGAAGCTACTGTTAGATCATAATGATGAATTTCCCTTATTGATCCAAAAACATAGCTCAATAGTTACGTTTAATTCTCATAGGAAGTCATGATTATGCTGCATCTGTACTGTGAGCAAACCTGTTACACATATTTCCAAAATGTCTTTCTCTTCAAAAATGAGCTTGAGGTCTTTACACAATCCCTCCATCTATTGCATAAGGTACTGTATAACAGGGGAGCAGAGCCAAGCTAAATTGATTCAAGTGTTGCCCTTGCTTGGACTATGTGTAAAAGGGGTATATGATAATATACAATATTCAGCACGCTCTATAGGCAAACACTATAACCTGGTCATTCATCATATATAGTCACACCCATTGTCAGTTTGTGCAGCCATCTTCAATCACGCATGCAACGTCAATCAAGTGACGGTATAAAATGGAGCACAGTCGCATTTAGGCTTCAGTTCAATAAAGTTCAGTATTCACTTTGCCGTATAGGTCAGTAAATGAATAAGGTTACGATACATACGTTTAAACTGCTTTAAGAGTGGCTTTAAGAGTGGGTTCCGGTCTCTTTTAGGTTTAATTTCCTAGCTACTGAAATCTCCCACACAGTCTGTCACTCACTTCTGTTGTCACTTTAGGGGACTACGTTTAGTAACAAGATGACTCCACTACAGAGTGCCATAGTTTGTTTGCAGTGAGATACAGAGTCAATGTGACATAATTGTTTTAATGCAAATTATATGCAAAGTGTTTATTTGATTTTATTATTGGATTATGATGTGAATGTTGGCATGTAATGTAGAGGCATCAAATGCTGACACAGCACTGATTGTATTGCCAGACACACTTACCCTTCTAGCAGCATATAGGCCTGCATATGCCGTATCTTCATTTGGTCATCCTGTTGTTGCAGGAATTTTCCTGCATGGCAGGAAATGCAAACTTGTAGTGTATTTAAGGTTTAAAAAGGCTTCTAAAGTTTGTAATTTCCACTTAAAAATGTCAGACTTGATTTACTCTAATGAAAAATGTATCAAACCCTACAAAAATGTCCATTCATTATAATCCACATAATAATTCACAGTTCCTGTTGCTGCAGGATCATTTTCCTGCTTTAGCAAACTGGCTCAATGTAAGATCCTACATCTGTAGGCAACTCGTGACTGGTTTCCCTATAGCAGTGTTATTTGGGATAAGACTGCTCAGCTTCAGTGGGGTTCTGCTAGGACATAGTCCTTTCATGCTGGTGCTTGACTTGGTTGGTTGTCGCCATGTATTAAGTAACCTTGACATCGTGCCAACTTCTGTTTTTATTCTCTTTGTCTAAGATGAGTCCACCAGGCCACCATGCTTACACAGTACATACACACACACTGTTGGCCATTCATTTAACTTTTGTTGCTGGAATATAAAGTCTGATGAACTATAATAAAGTTGGTGATACCTTATTTTGTCATTTACATTTGTGACCCTTATTAATTAACATATTTTTTACAATAACCAAGCTTCCATCCAGCCTTTTTATGCTAGTAAAGTCCATCTCGGATAATGAATGTCATGACAGGCCTGATGGAAACATGACATTTGTCTGATGTGCGAAATGGTGGCGGAAAGTCCTTTATGCGCAAATATTTATATAATGACAATCATATCGAAGTCAAGTTGGAGTCACAGAATCAAATCCAATCAAAGTTTATTTGTCACATGCGCTTAATACGACAGGTGTAGACCTTACAGTGAAATGCTTACTTACAGGCTCTAACCAATAGTGCAAAAAAGGTATAAGGTGAACAATAGGTAGGTAAATAAATAAAACAACAGTAAAAAGACAGGCTATATACAGTAGCGAGGCTATAAAAGTAGTGAGGCTACATACAGACACCGGTTAGTCAGGCTGATTGAGGTAGTATGTACATGTAGATATTGTTAAAGTGACTATGCATATATGATGAACCGAGAGTAGCATTAGCGTAAAAGAGGGGTTGGAGGGTGGTGGGTGGGACGCAATGCAGATAGCCCGGTTAACCAATGTGCGGGAGCACTGGTTGGTCGGGCCAGTTGAGGTAGTATGTACATGAATGTATAGTTAAAGGGACTATGCATATATGATAAACAGAGAGTAGCAGCAGCATAAAAAGAGGGGTTGGGGGGGCACACAATGCAAATAGTCTGGGTAGCCATTTGATTACCTGTTCAGGAGTCTTATGGCTTCGGGGGAAAAACTGTTGAGAAGCCTTTTTGTCCTAGACTTGGCACTCCGGTACCACTTGCCATGTGGTAGTAGAGAGAACAGTCTATGACTGGGGTGGCTGGGGTCTTTGACAAGTTTTAGGGCCTTCCTCTGACACCGCCTGGTGTAGAGGTCCTGGATGGCAGGCAGCTTAGCCCCAGTGATGTACTGGGCCGTACGCACTACCCTCTGTAGTGCCTTGCGGTCAGAGGCCGAGCAATTGCCGTACCAGGCAGTGATGCAACCAGTCAGGATGCTCTCGATGTTGCAGCTGTAGAACCATTTCAGGATCTCAGGACTCATGCCAAATCTTTTTAGTTTCCTGAGCGGGAATAGGCTTTGTCGTGCCCTCTTCATGACTGTCTTGGTGTGTTTGGACCATTCTAGTTTGTTGTTGATGTGGACACCAAGGAACTTGAAGCTCTCAACCTGCTCCACTACAGCCCCGTCGATGAGAATGGGGGCGTGCTCGGTCCTCCTTTTCCTGTAGTCCACAATAATCTCCTTAGTCTTGGTTACGTTGAGGGATAGGTTGTTATTCTGGCACCACCCGGTCAGGTCTCTGACTTCCTCCCTATAGGCTGTCTCGTCGTTGTTGGTGATCAGGCTGTTGTGTCATCTCCAAACTTAATGATGGTGTTGGAGTCATGCCTGGCCATGCAGTCGTGGGTGAACAGCGAGTACAGGAGGGGACTGAGCACGCACCCCTGGGGAGTTCCAGTGTTGAGGATCAGCGTGGCAGATGTGTTGCTACCTACCCTCACCACCTGGGGGCGGCCCGTCAGGAAGTCCAGGATCCAGTTGCAGAGGGAGGTGTTTAGTCCCAGGATCCTTAGCTTGGTGATGAGCTTTGAGGGTACTATGGTGTTGAACGCTGAGCTGTAGTCGATGAATAGCATTCTCACATAAGTGTTGTTTGGTATGTTGTTTGGTCCTCCCACTACGACTAAGGAATGCATGCAGTTTATTAGGCTACAGATTAAATAAATGATGATGAACTTCACAGGGTGGTGAAAGTGCACAGTGATGAGCTCCTTTCCAATAAATACAGAGGGTCTTACTCTGGTGACATGATGATCGATGCTTGGCTGCCATTTAACAGATAAAAATAATCTTGCTCTTTTGTCCATAATATTTAATCATGTACTGTAGGTAGCCTACCTGCACTGTATCTGTGAGATGTTGGCTAGAGCGTACATGTCAAGACCAGAGTGTGCACATTCTATATAAAATGCAACATATTTAACAAAAACATTATTTTGTGACAAATCCATCAGTAGAGTTGAAAATGCAATGGAAACCCATGGGAATTTTATGACAAAAGTTATTTTTATGTGCACCTCATCATCAAATGGCGACGCGTGTACAACGCAAGACTTGGCGTCTTCCCAGATTTTGCGAATTAGCAGTAATTTACTTAGTTCTTAGTTTACTCACTCAGTACAGCCTGACGCACACTCTATATAGCTGACAAGAACTCCTGGATATTGGAACACAATGCACAAAGAGAGATCTTGACAACTTACAACTTCCACTGGAGATCGGGAAGATGCCCCAGGAGACTGAAACATCGCCGAGAGGAAGTGCCCGGAGGCGGCGTCGAGATTGTAAACAAAGGCGAGGGAAGCGGTGTGGCCTCTGGGCTAGGCAAAAGCTAACCCCACATTGGCTTTCACTACCTAGCCTTTTCCTCGCTAACGTCCGGTCATTGGCAAACAAAATGGATGAAATACAACTAAGAATCATCTCACGAAAAAGGATTATGGATTGCTGTGTCATGATTTTCATGGAAACGTGGCTAAACAACAGCACACACGACAACGCTATTGAGCTAGAGGGGCGCGACGTCTTCAGGGCTGATCGTACTGCAGAAGAATCTGTTAAGACCAGAGGAGGTGGTCTGTGCATTTATGTAAACAAAGCATGGTGTACAGACAGTAACATAACCGGGAGTCACTGCTCAACCAATCTGGAGTACCTGATGGTTAGGTGCAGGCCTTTCTACTTGCCTTGGGAGCTTACATCCATTGTTGTTACTGCAGCCCATGTACCTCCGGATGTTAATGCTAAACTAGCAATGAAAGAACTGCAGGTTGCTATTAGCAAACAGCAAACTGCACATCCTGATAGTGCTTTTATTGTTTTAGAGGATTTTAACCACTCAAATCTGAAAACTGTTTTTCCCAAATTCCACCAAAATGTCTCCTGCCCCAGTAGAGGAGACAATACACTAGACCACGTGTATACAAACATTCCGTAAGGCTTACAAAGCCATTCCCCTCCCCCACATGGGACAGTCTGATCACCTTTCACTGTTCCTACTCCCCAAGTATTTACCCCTCATTAAACGCGTGAAACCATCAGTGAGGACAAAGTGTGGCCAGAGGGGTCAGACTCATTACTACAGCACCAGTTTCAACACAGACTGGAGATATTTTGCCACTCAGGCCACCCTTTGACTCCCATACGGACATTAAAACATATGCTTCTTCCATTCTGGACTACATCTGCATCAACAATGTCACCAGCCATAAACTAATAAAGACCTTCCCCAACCAGAAGCCTTGGATGAACAGAGAGGTCCGACTACTGCTAAAGGCACGCGACGCTGCTTTCAGATCCGGCGATGCAGAAGCCTACAGCTCATCCATGGCCAACCTGAAAAAGGGAATCAAGATGGCTGAACATGACCACAAACTGTGGATTGAGGAGCACTTCAAAAACAACTCTGACCCTCAACGCATGTGGCAGGGCATCCAAGCCATCACAGACTACCGGCCAAAATACCCTACACCCACAGCCAGCGACGTCTCCATCACCGACAAGTTAAACAGGTTCTATGCTCGCTTCGACAGGGACAACAAAGATCCAGCCATCAAAGCTGAGCTCCCCCCAGACGACCTCCCCCTCAGACTATCCATTGCAGATGTGTTGTCTGCACTGAGCAGAGTGAATGCACGCAAAACTGCTGGTCCTGATGGCATCCCCAGTCGTGTGCTCAGAGCATGTACTGGGCAGCTGGCCGAGGTCTTCACTGACATTTTCAACCTGTCACTGGCCCAGGCAGTTGTCCCCACGTGCTTCAAGACCGCAACCCTCTTCACCCACGACTGCATTCCTGTACACGGTTCCAACACCATCGTCAAGTTCGCAGACGACATCACGGTGGTAGGCCTGATCAGTGACAATGATGAGTCAGCCTACAGGGAGGAGGTCAAGCACCTGGCTGCATGGTGCGCTGACAACAACCTGGCCCTCAATGCAAAGAAAACCAAGGAGCTCATTGTGGATTACAGGAAATCTAAATGCTACAACCACGCCCCAGTTCTCATTGATGGCACTTAGGTGGAGCGTGTGCCCAGCTTCAAATTCCTGGGTGTCTACATCTCCAAGGATCTCTCCTGGACCCTCTCCTGGTGAACTTTTGCTGCTGCACGGTCGAGAGCATTCTGACTATCCGAACCACAGTGTGGTTTGGCGGATGCTCCATGGCCGGCCGGAAGGCCCTGCAACGGGTGGTGAAAACCGCCCAGCACATCACTGGTGCCCAGCTCCCTGCCATCGTAGACCTCCAGCGCAAGCGGTGTCTGCGTAGGGCGTGCGGCATCATCAGGGACCCTTTACATCCATGCCACAAACTGTTTGCCCTCCTTACATCATGCAGGCGATACAGGTCTATACGTTCCCACACTAGCAGGCTCAAGAACAGTTTCTTTCCAGCTACTGTAACCTGGCACTTGCCATATCCACCCGCCCACTGTTTAGTACTGCCTATCAGGGACCTTGTTGCACTACTCTCTTTGCACTCTTCACAGTACTACTGGACTCTGACATTGCTTTGCAAAGTCTGATTAAGGACATAATTCAGTTGTACATGTACATGTCTACCTCGGTAACCTCATTGCTTCTATCCCTGCATTTCAGGTGCATACTTCCTTGCACTTTAAATTTGCCTTCGTTGCACATTTAGACTTGCCATTTGTACTTGCCATTTGCCTTCATTGCACATTTATACATCCCACTTAATAACATACATTGTACTTAATTGTTTCACTTGTACATTTTTTGCACTCTTTTATTTGCACTTCTGGTCAGATGCTAACCTGTTAGGGCTAGGGGGCAGTATTGACACGGCTGGATAAAAAACATACCCGATTTAATCTGGTTACCACTCCTACCCAGTAACTAGAATATGCATATACTTATTACATATGGATAGAAAACACCCTAAATTTTCTAAAACTGTTTGAATGGTGTCTGTGAGTATAACAGAACTAACATGGCAGGTCAAAACCTGAGAGATTCCTTTACAGGAAGTGGCCTGTCTGACCATTTCTTGAACTTGTTTTCCATCTCTATCATTTACTAAGGATCTCTGCTCTAACGTGACACTTCCCACGTCGTCCATAGGCGCTCAGAGCCCGGGAAAAAACAGAATGTTGTCATTCCAGCCCCAGGCTGAAACACATTATCGCCTTTCTCAAGTGGCCGATCAAGGGACACTGGCTTATGCGCGTGACCCCGACCGCCCCCGCCTTTGGGATTTTTTCCTCTGTTTGCCGAAAAGGAGATTCCCTGTCGGAATATTATCGCTTTTCTACGAGAAAAATGGCGTAAAAATTGATTTTAAACAGCGGTTGACATGCTTCGAAGTACGGTAATGGAATACTTAGAATTTTATTGTCACGAATTGCGCCATGCGCGCGACACTTCTTTACTATTTCGGATAGTGTCTGGAACGCACGAACAAAACGCCGCTATTCGGCTATAACGATGGATTATTTTGGACCAAACCAACATTTGTTATTGAAGTAGCAGTCCTGGGTGTGTATTCTGACGAAGACAACAAAAGGTAATCAAACTTTTATAATAGTAAATATGATTATGGTGAGTGCTAAACTTGCCGGGTGTCTAAATAGCGAGCCCGTGATGCCTGGGCTATGTACTTAGAATATTGCAAAATGTGCTTTCACCAAAAAGCTATTTTAAAATCGGACATATCGAGTGCATAGAGGAGGTCTGTATCTATAATTCTTAAAATAATTGTTATGCTTTTTGTGAACGTTTATCGTGAGTAATTTAGTAAAATGTTAGCAAATTCCCCGGAAGTTTGCGGGGGGTATGCTAGTTCTGAACGTCACATGCTAATGTAAAAAGCTGGTTTTTGATATAAATATGAACTTGATTGAACAAAACATGCATGTATTGTATAACATAATGTCCTAGGGTTGTCATCTGATGAAGATCATCAAAGGTGAGTGCTGCATTTAGCTGTCTTCTGGGTTTTGGTGACATTATATGCTGGCTTGAAAAATGTGTGTCTGATTATTTCTGGCTTGGTACTCTGCTGACATAATCTAATGTTTTGCTTTCGTTGTAAAGCCTTTTTGAAATCGGACAGTGTGGTTAGATTAACGAGAGTCTTGTCTTTAAATGGCTGTAAAATAGTCATATGTTTGAGAAATTGAAGTAATAGGATTTTTAAGGTTTTGAAAATCGCGCCACAGGATAGCAGTGGCTGTTACGTAGGTGGGACGAATTCGTCCCGCCTAGCCTAGAGAGGCTAACTGTATTTCGTTGTACTGTACTTGTACTTATTCAATGACAATAAAATTGAATCTAATCTAATCTAATCAAGCACAGCCTTATATCCGCAAGTCAAACACATATCTGGTGGGAAAATGTACAATTTATTGATGGTCCCTAACTCGACAGGGAGATGGGCTATCCAAAGTCAAACCAGGTTTTGAATAGTTGCATGAAAATCTAGCAAACTAAATGGAAACCTAGCTATTAACCTTTTACTCCTGTAGGCTATTACTTTTGCCTCAATCAAACTAGAGCTGAATCAAATGATGAAACCATCGGCCAAACGATTGAAGATTGATATTCGGATGTTTTTTCAGTGCAATGTGAGTTGTATTACTAACTATGTCAATTTAATATTATTGATCTGTCAGTTTCCCTAGCTAATTCCATGCTTTTCACACAGACACAGTAATAAACAGCTCTAACGTTACAGGCTTCACTGTCATGGTGCACAGTAGAGATCTGCACGGATTGGTTTCTTCATCCTGCTCCCGCTTGCACCAGCTGGCTTTCTGTTCGACTCCCACCCGCTACCGGCAAAGAAGCCAAGAAGAAAAACAAATCTACTAAGTACCTCACACACATAGTAATAGGCTTAAAAAAATAAGACACCTGTACCATGTCAGATATAGAGTTGAAATGTATTCATATTTCAGTTTGCATCCCAATATTACACTTTATATACATCACAACTGTTTGACATAGAAACACCTGTTCTGCTATCTGACGGACTATTACTATAATTTGCATATTCTGAAGATAAACTTGGCTGTTAGAACATTTGGGCAGTATTGGAGACTTGGAACCTCCGAGTTAAAATGAACGTAAGTTATTTGTGTAGCGCTTCCTATTCTGGTACTTTCAAGTGGGAAACCCAGAGCTCATGATTCTACAACAACTAGTAATATCCGGGATCCTTGGTACGTCCCTACTCTAAACCCTAACACTAACCTTAACCCCTGCTCTAACCTTATAGGGTGACAGTACTTCCTGATTTGGCCTCGTTTTAGATTTTGTCCATAAAGAAACGCTAGCGGCATTCAAAAATGAGTTAATTTCGGGGTGTGGCTTGATGTGGATTTCTCGCATGTGTTTGCAGGTGGAAAGAGTTAGCCAAATTGTTTTGCCAATTAGTTTCAACTTTGCAAAATTGGTTTGACTTTGGATAGCCTATCTCCGGGGCTAGTGAGGAACCATCAATAAATTACACAATGTAAAAGAGACAACATTTTCATGTTGCACACTTTTTAGTTTTCTCATTAAAATGTTTTTAATTTATAATTTAATTTCTACAATTTATAGCTGGTTTGAGGTTAAGTCATTTAAATTTGGAGCTATTGGAATTTTAACATATTGTCCCATGTACATTGTGGAATTTGTAGATGGTCCCTAACTAATCCCAAAGGGATATCCAAAGTGAAACCAAATTTACCACGGGCATTACGATCAGGTCGCGTGCAACTTGTTATAGGCTTTGGGGTCTTGCTCGATTTCGTTTTCAATTTCGAGGTTGGTTCTGTTTGGGTGTGGCTTGCCGTGATTGGAATATTCCTCATAAGTCAGGATGTGTTTCACCTATCGCATCGTTAGTTTCTCCTGTGCTGGCACAGGTGATATTTAAGAGCAGCTGGCCCATTGCTCCAGTGGGCATGAGAGATGTTGGAAGAGCTTGACAGCTGTTTAGTGGTTCCAAATTGAGTTTGTGAAAAACATAGCCGTTTATCTTTTCCCCTTTGGTTTGCTCCACTTACTTTTTTATTCCATATTATAAGTTAGTGAGGGTTTTTATTTTGGTTTGCCTTTTCTGGGGCATATTTAGTGGGCATTCATGGTGGGTGTCTTTTACAGACCCAGTTTCTTGCTGCTAGTCCACTTTCAGTGAAAACCCCCATAAGTGTCTTTGAAAAGAAACCCCACCTTTTTTATTTTGGTTGTTAGTGCCTCTTTGTTAGTTCCCCCTTCTGTTTGAGCACAAACATTTTTGGTTTCTTGTTGGGGAGCGTAATAAAATGGGGACTTGTCTAGGATATTGTTTCCCATGAGTATAGTCAGGGGAGCAACTTTCACTGGGGCTGGTGTGCTTTAGGACCATGTGGGTGCCTCCGAGCGGTCAAGTAGGCTATTTGGAGTGTTTATCCAACTGGATTTAGGACAATGAGCACACCACAGGGCAGGCTGACAGGTTGTATGAAGACAAAGCTTCTGGAAGACTGGCTCGACCAGCATGGGCGAGTTGAGCATAGTTCAGTGTACGCGTTGTGCTCTTTCACTGAGTTTTGAAAGGAACAGAAACTGGCTACTCTTTACTTGACTGATGTAGCTGGTAAGGTAACTGCTGTTTAACTTAACCTGTTTGGGCTAGTGGGCAGTATTGACACGGCCGGATAAAAAACGTACCCGATTTAATCTGGTTACAACTCCTGCCCAGTAACTAGAATATGCATATAATTATTGGCTTTGGATAGAAAACACCCTAAAGTTTCTAAAACTGTTTGAATGGTGTCTGTGAGTATAACAGAACTCAAATGGCAGGCCAAAACCTGAGAAGATTCCATGCAGGAAGTGGCCTGTCTGACAAGTTGTGTTTCATCTTGGCTCTTTTTATTGAAGACTGAGGATCTTTGCTCTAACGTGACACTTCCTACGGCTCCCATAGGCTCTCAGAGCCCGGGAAAAAGCTGAACGATATCGAGGCAGCCTCTGGCTGAAACACATTATCGCTTTTGGCAAGTGGCCGATCAGAGTACTATGGGCTTATGCGCGTGCCCGAGTCGACCCCATGCTTTATTTTCTTTCGTCTGTTTACCTAAACGCAGATTCCCGGTTGGAATATTATCACTTTTTTATGAGAAAAATGGCATAAAAACTGATTTTAAACAGCGGGTTGACATGCTTCGAAGTACGGTAATGGAATATTTAGACATTTCTTGTCACGAATTGCGCCATGCTCGTCACCCTTATTTACCCTTTCGGATAGTGTCTTGAACGCACTAACAAAACGCCGCTGTTTGGATATAACTATGGATTATTTTGAACCAAACCAACATTTGTTATTGAAGTAGAAGTCCTGGGAGTGCATTCTGACGAAGACAGCAAAGGTAATAACATTTTTCTTATAGTAAATCTGACTTTGGTGAGTGCTAAACTTGCTGGGTGTCTAAATAGCTAGCCCTGTGATGCCGGGCTATCTACTGAGAATATTGCAAAATGTGCTTTCACCGAAAAGCTATTTTAAAATCGGACATATCGAGTGCATAGAGGAGTTCTGTATCTATAATTCTTAAAATAATTGTTATGCTTTTTGTGAACGTTTATCGTGAGTAATTTAGTAAATTCACCGGCAGTGTTCGGTGGGAATGCTAGTCACATGCTAGTCACATGCTAATGTAAAAAGCTGGTTTTTGATATAAATATGAACTTGATTGAACAAAACATGCATGTATTGTATAACATAATGTCCTAGGGTTGTCATCTGATGAAGATCATCAAAGGTTAGTGCTGCATTTAGCTGTGGTTTGGGTTTATGTGACATTATATGCTAGCTTGAAAAATGGGTGTCTGATTATTTCTGGCTGGGTACTCTGCTGACATAATCTAATGTTTTGCTTTCGTTGTAAAGCCTTTTTGAAATCGGACAGTGTGGTTAGATTAACGAGAGTCTTGTCTTTAAAATGGTGTAAAATAGTCATATGTTTGAAAAATTGAAGTTTTTGCATTTTTGAGGTTTTTGAATAATGCGCCACGGGATTACACTGGCTGTTATGTAGGTTTGACGATTTGGTGCCACCTACCCTAGAGAGGTTAACAGGATAAAAAAAGATACTAGTGTTTATTCGCTGTGCTGAGCTAGTATTGTAACTGACATGTAATGTTAGCTAATATTTCATCCCCTCTCGACTGCAGTGAATGAATAAGCTACGCTAGTGAGTAACTACCACAGCCAGGTCAGCTCTAGCCTCTTATCTGTCAGATAGCGATATGAGATGGCTATGATTACTAACAGCAGTTGTTTGTATGGACATGTTTTGTCACGTTTCGCCAGTTAATGTACCGTTAGAGAGAGCTGGCCAAAAGTTGGCTTACATTAGCTATTACTTTTGCCTCAATCAAACTAGAGCTGAATCAAATGATGAAACCATCGGCCAAAGGATTGAAGATTGATATTCTAAAAAAATGTCAGTGCAATGTGAGTTGTATTAGTAACTATGTCAAAATAATGTTATCGATCTGTCAGTTTCCCTAGCTAATTCCATGCTTTTCACACAGACACAGTAATAAACAGCTCTAATGTTAGTCTTCACTGTCATGGTGCACAGTAGAGATCTGCACGGACCGAATTCTTCATCCGGCTCCCATCTGCACCAGCTGTCTTTCTGTCTGACTCCCACCCGCCACAGTCCAAGAAGAAAAATACATTACAATGATATATTTTACTTCATAAGGACTGAATGCTAAGGCTACCAAGCTTGCTAGGATAAAGAGATACAACTTCAATTAGCACTGACGTGTGAAGCCGAGAGGTGTCCAAGCCTTTGAGCCCAACAAATGTCAGGCTACCCCACCCAAATCCAGAGGCCTAGAAGCCCCCTCCTGCTGTTCAGAGACTGGCATTTTCTACAAGAAATGTGCTTTTGGAAATAAAAGCTTCTCCCAAGTGGGTGTGGCACCTACTCCCGTTGCCTGCAGCACAGCTGCTTGGATTCCACCTGGTGATCTGTTCACCATCTGCCCTGGTTGTCTCCCCCTGTCTGGTACAGGTACCCCCACCACCCCCTTTCACTCGCCTCCAGCACACAGGCACTGTTGTGGCAAGTGACTCTGAACTTCAATGGCTAGCCCCAAGTCGTTATTTTATATTACATTTTTTTCTTGTGTATTTTGCTATTTGCCTCATGACTCCTGCATGCTTTGTTGACTACGTACTTTCTTTACCCAACTGTGGGACAGACTGTTTGTTCCCAGACTCGGAACTCTAACTCTATTGGTTACACAGATTTTTGGCCTCCCATCCCATTCTAACCACTTCTCGCCGGCTTTTTATTCATGTTACCTGATATAATTGCTGTCCAATCAAATCAAATCAAATGTATTTATATAGCCCTTCTTACATCAGCTGATATTTTTTTATTTTTTTATTTCACCTTTATTTAACCAGGTAGGCAAGTTGAGAACAAGTTCTCATTTACAATTGCGACCTGGCCAAGATAAAGCAAAGCAGTTCGACAACATACAAAAACACAGAGTTACACATGGAGTAAAACAACATACAATCAATTATGCAGTAGAAAGAAAAAAAATAAGACTATATACAATGTGAGCAAATGATGTGAGATAAGGGAGGTAAAGGCAAAAAAATGCCATGGTGGCAAAGTAAATAAAGTATAGCAAGAAAAACACTGGAATGGTAGATTTGTAGTTTGAAGAAAGTTCAAAGTTAAAATATAAATAATATGGTGCAAAGGAGCAAAATAAATAAAATAAATAAATACAGTAGGGGAAGAGGTAGTAGTTTGGGCAAAATTATAGATGGGCTATGTACAGGTGCAGTGATCTGTGAGCTTCTCTGACACCTGGTGCTTAAAGCTAGTGAGGGAGATAAGTGTTTCCAGTTTCAGAGATTTTTGTAGTTCGTTCCAGTCATTGGCAGCAGAGAACTGGAAGGAGAGACGACCAAAGGAGGAGTTGGCTTTAGGGGTGACCAGAGAGATATACCTGCTGGAGCGCGTGCTACAGGTGGGTGCTGCTATGGTGACCAGTGAGCGGAGATAAGGGGGGACTTTACCTAGCAGGGTCTTGTAGATGACCTGGAGCCAATGTGTTTGGCGACGATTATGAAGCGAAGGCCAGCCAACGAGAGCGTACAGGTTGCAATGGTGGGTAGTATATGGGGCTTTGGTGACAAAACGGATGGCACTGTGATAGACTGCATCCAGCTTGTTGAGTAGGGTATTGGAGGCTATTTTGTAAATGACATCGCCGAAGTCGAGGATTGGTAGGATGGTCAGTTTTACGAGGGTATGTTTGGCAGCATGAGTGAAGGATGCTTTGTTGCGAAATAGGAAGCCAATTCGAGATTTCACTTTGGATTGGAGATGATTGATGTGAGTCTGGAAGGAGAGTTTACAGTCTAACCAGACACCTAGGTATTTGTAGTTGTCCACAAATTCTAAGTTAGAACCGTCCAGAGAAGTGATGCTGGACAGGTGGGCAGGTGCAGGCAGCGATCGGTTGAAGAGCATGCATTTAGTTTTACTTGTGTTTAGGAGCAGTTGGAGACCACGGAAGGAGAGTTGAATGGCATTGAAGCTCGTCTGGAGGGTTGTTAACACAGTGTCCAAAGAAGGGCCAGAAGTGTACAGAATGGTGTCGTCTGCGTAGAGGTGGATCAGAGATTCACCAGCAGCAAGAGCGACATCATTTATGTATACAGAGAAAAGAGTTGGCCCAAGAATTGAACCCTGTGGTACCCCCATAGAGACTGCCAGAGGTCCAGACAATATCTCAAAGTGCTGTACAGAAACCCAGCCTAAAACCCCAAACAGCAAGAAATGCAGGTGTAGAAGCATGGTGGCTAGGAAAAACTCCCTAGAAAGGCCAAAACCTAGGAAGAAACCTAGAGAGGAACCAGGCTATGAGGGGTGGCCAGTCCTCTTCTGGCTGTGCCGGGTGGAGATTATAACAGCACATGGCCAAGATGTTCAAATATTCATAAATGACCAGCATGGTCAAATAATAATAATCATAGTAGTTGTCGAGGGTGCAAAAAGTCAGCAACTCAAGAGTAAGTGTCAGTTGGCTTTTTCATAGCCGATCTTTGAGAGTATCTCTACTGCTCCTGCTGTCTCTAGAGAGTTGAAAACAGCAGGTCTGGGACAGGTAGCACGTCCGGTGAACAGGTCAGGGTTCCAGCATGTCTGGGGCAGCAGGTCTGGGACAGGTAGCACATTCGGTGAACAGGTCAGGGTTCCAGCAGCTCTGGGACAGCATGTCTGGGACAGGTAGCACGTCCGGTGAACAGGTCAGGGATCCATAGCCGCAGTCAGAACAGTTGAAACTGGAGCAGCAGCACGGCCAGGTGGACTGGGGACAGCAAGGAGTCATCATGCCAGGTAGTCCTGATGCATGGTCCTAGGGCTCAAGTCCTCCAAGAGAGAGAAAGAAATAGAGAAAGAGAGAATTAGAGAGAGCATATTTAAATTCACACAGGACACCGGATAAGACAAGAGAAATACTCCAGATGTAACAGATGATTTTCTAGCCCCCCGACACATAAACTACTGCAGCATAAATACTGGAGGCTGAGACAGGAGGGGTCAGGAGACACTGTGGCCCCATCCGATGAAACCCCCGGACAGGGCCAAACAGGTAGGATATAACCCCACCCACTTTGCCAAAGCACAGCCCCCACACCACTGGAGGGATGTCTCCAACCACCAACTTACCATCCTGAGACAAGGCCGAGTATAGCCCACAAATATCTCCGCCACGGCACAACCCAAGGGGCGGGCGCCAACCCAGACAGGAAGACCACGTCAGTGACTCAACCCACTCAAGTGACGCACCCCTCCCATGGACGGCAAGGAAGAACACCAGTAAGTCAGTGACTCAGCCCCTGTAATAGGGTTAGAGGCAGAGAATCCCAGTGGAGAGAGGGGAACCGGCCAGGCACAGACAGCAAGGGCGGTTCGTTGCTCCAGACTTTCCGTTCATCTTCACACCCCTGGGCCAGACTACACTTAATCATTGGACCTACTGAAGAGATGAGTCTTCAGTAAAGACTTAAAGGTTGAGACTGAGTCTGCGTCTCTCACATGGGTAGGCAGACCATTCCATAAAAATGGAGCTCTATAGGAGAAAGCCCTACCTCCAGCTGTTTGCTTAGAAATTCTGGGGACAATTAGGAGGCCCGCGTCTTGTGACCGTAGCGTACGTGTAGGTACGTACGGCAGGACCAAATTGGAGAGATGGGTAGGAGCAAGCCCATGTAATGCTTTGTAGGTTAGCAGTAAAACCTTGAAATCAGCCCTTGCCTTAACAGGAAGCCAGTGTAGAGAGGCTAGCACTGGAGTAATATGATCCATTTTTTGGGGTTCTAGTCAGGATTCTAGCAGCCGTATTTAGCACTTACTGAAGTTTATTTAGTGCTTTATCCGGGTAGCCGGAAAGTAGAGCATTGCAGTAGTCCAACCTATAAGTATCAAAAGCATGGATTCATTTTTCTGCATAATATTTGGACAGAAAGTTTCTGATTTTTGCAATGTTACGTAGATGGAAAAAAGCTGTCCTTGAAACAGTCATATGTTCTTCAAAAGAGAGATCAGGGTCCAGAGTAACGCCGAGGTCCTTCACAGTTTTATTTGAGACGACTGTACAACCATCCAGATTAATTGTCAGATTCAACAGAAGATCTCTTTGTTTCTTGGGACCTAGAACAAGCATCTCTGTTTTGTCCGAGTTTAAAAGTAGAAAGTTTGCAGCCATCCACTTCCTTATGTCTGAAACACAGGCTTCTAGCGAGGGCAATTTTGGGGCTTCACCATGTTTCATTGAAATGTACAGCTGTGTGTCATCCGCATAGCAGTGAAATTTAACATTATGTTTTCGAATGACATCCCCAAGAGGTAAAATATATAGTGAAAACAATAGTGGTCCTAAAACGGAACCTTGAGGAACACCGAAATTTACAGTTGATTTGTCAGAGGACAAACCATTCACAGAGACAAACTGATATCTTTCCGACAGATAAGATCTAAACCAGGCCAGAACTTGTCCATGTAGACCAATTTGGGTTTCCAATCTCTCCAAAATAATGTGGTGATCGATGTTGCCATCTGATGCACATTCAGATGTCATAAATCAGTACTGCAGAGCTCTCCCTGTCCTCTGCCGTGCCCTGATTGTATTACTGTTGATTATATCTGGAAATGTGCATGTACACCCTGGCCCATCTACTGTTGCTAGCCCCAATTTTGACTTGTGCTCTGAAATCTGCTTCACTGATTTCTGCTCTCATAAAAACCTGGGTTTTCTGCACGTTAACACTAGAAGCTTATTACCTAAAATGGATCAACTGAAAGTGTGGGTGCACAGCTCCAATCCAGATGTGTTGCTCATTACTGAGACGTGATTAAGGAAGAGTGTTTAGAATACTGACGTTAACCTTTATGATTATAACCTTTTTCGTCAAGACAGATCTTCCAAAGGTGGGGAGTGGCAATCTTTACCAAGGAACACCTTCAGTGCTTGGTTATCTCCACCAAGTCTGTCCCCAAACAATTTTATTTGATGTTGCTGGGTGCTATCATCCTCCATCAGCACCGGCCTGTACCCTACCTGTCCTAAGTGCTCTCCTGGCCCCTTACACTAAGTCTGAATTTGTCCAGCAAGGTGACCTAAACTGGGACATGCTTAAACCACCTGACCAAGTCCTAAAGCAATGGGACTCCCTAAATCTTTCTCAGAGTATTACCAATCCCACAAGGTATGACTCCAAACACCCAGAAAAGGCTACTCTCCTCGATGTTATCCTCACAAATAATCCTGATAGGTACCAGTCTGGTGTTTACTGTAATGACCTTGGTGATCACTGTTTTACAGCCTGTGTTCGTAATGGCTGCTCAGTGAAACGAACTGAGTCAGATGGTTTAGATCCTTTTAGATCCTGTGTTAGATGGTTTAGACCCTTTCTTCTTTAAGGTTGCTGCCCCTATCATCGCCTAGCCTGTCTCCAACATGTTTAACCTGTCAGTAATCAACTGACTGGCTTTCTTCATATCTATAGTATTCTCTCTGGTATGCAACCTGGTTCCCACTCAGGTTATGGATGTGTCACTACAACCTTAAAGGTCTTCAATGATGTCACCATTGCCCTTTTAAGCAATGTTGTGCTGCTATATTTATTGACTTGGCCAAAGTTTTTGATATGGTAGACCATTCCATTCTTGTGGGCCGGCTAAGGAGTATTGGTGTCTCTGGGGTGTCTTTGGCCTGGTTTGCAAACTACCTCTCTCAAAGTGTGCAGTGTATAAAGTCAGAATCTGCTGTCTCAGCCACTGCCTGTCACCAAGGGAGTACCCCAAGGCTCAATCCTAGGCCCCACGCTCTTCTCAATTTACATCAGCAACATAGCTCAGTCAGTAGGAAACTCTGTCGATCCATTTATATGCAGATGATAGTCTTATACTCAGCTGGCCCCTCCCTGGATTTTGTGTGAAATGCTCTACAACAAATCTTTCTTAGTGTCCAACAAGCTTTATCTACCCTTAACCTTGTTTTGAACATCTTCAATACAAAGGTCATATGGTTTGGTAAGAAGAATGCCCCTCTCCCCATAGGTGTGATTACTACCTCTGAGGGTTTAGAGCTTGAGGTAGTCACCTCATACAAGTACTTAGGAGTATGGCTAGATGGTACACTCTCCTTCTCTCAGCACAAATCAAAGCGGCAGGCTAAAGTTAAATCTAGACTTGGTTTCCTCTATTGTAACCGCTCCTCTTTCAACCCAGCTGCCAAACTAACCCTGATTCAAATGACCATCCTACCCATGCTAGATTACAGAGACATAATTTATAGATTGGCAGGTAAGGGTGCTCTCGAGCGGCTAGATGTTCTTTACCATTCAGCCATCAGATTTGCCACCAATGCTCCTTATAGGACACATCACTGCACTCTACTCCTCTGTAAACTGGTCATCTCGGTATACCAGTTGCAAGACCGACTGTTTGATGCTTATTTATAAAACCCTCTTAGGCCTCACTCCCCCTATCTGAGATATCTACTGCAGCCCTCATCCTCCACATACAACACCGTTCTGCCAGTCACATTCTGTTAAAGGTCCCCAAAGCACACACATCCCTGGGTTGCTCATCTTTTCAGTTCGCTGCAGCTAGTGACTGGAATGAGCTGCAACAAACACTCAAACTGGACAGTTTTATCTCAGTCTCTTCATTCAAAGACTCAATCATGGACCCTCTTGCTATCAGTTGTCTGCTTTGCTTGATATATTGTTGTCTGGATGCCTTATATGGAATACTGTGTGACAAAAGGAGTCTGTATTGAAAACATCAGGAGAGATTTAGGCAATCCCAAGTAAATAGAGCTCTGCAGTACTATTAGGCCTATGATATGAATTATATGGAGGGTGTACTGTTTCTGTGTGTTAATGTGTATGTGCATGTGTTTTCATTCAGCTTTTGTTTTCCAAACCTTTCCTTTGAGACATTAAAAAAAGATGGGAAGGAAGTTGTGTTGAGTTACTGACTAGACTGGTGGGGGTTGGGTGTGTAGGTGGCTCGGGTTGTCTGGGCAGTTCTGCTGAAATTTGATATATAGGCTGTATTAAAGACAATCAAACGTTGTCTTTGTAATTTATTTGTAAGAGTTGTTCATTTGTTAGGCTATTGGTTAAAGGTGCAACACAATATTGAATTATCATGGATCTAGTTCAGGTTATTTATCATTTCAACTCTTACCCCCAGACCCCCTGCTAAGTTATGTCCCCCTATGCAAATAGCACTGCTGGGTGATTTAAAAAAGTAATAATCAATCGATCAATAATATAATAACATTCTCAGCAAAAATAAATAAATAATTTACAAGATGTAGAATCTATTAAAATAGAAATGTTCAGAACTTTTGTGAGACATCACAGCACAGTTGAAAGATATATGGAAAATCGAAATCAACTGGATGGTGTTCAGAGATAGATGGGAGGGGTTGAGTGGAGCTGAAGGATGGGACTAAGAACAAACAGAAGTTAACTATTGTAAAATATTGTGTGTCTGTAAAATTGATATAGTATGTATAAGCTGGAAGTAGAAGCCTAAATGTTGTTGTCCATTAGTTTACTCCAATTAGGTGGGGTAAGGTTAGGGGGAAATAATAATATGTGGGGATTGGAAATTATGCAGACAATCACATTGATGGAAGCCTCAATCTATCTGCAGTATTAACGTTGATCTACCCCCCCCCCCCCCCCTCCAAATGTAAAATAAATAAATAATTATGTCCCCCCCCCCCCCCCACACACTTCTAAAACTAAAGTTGTGCCCCTGAGTATGGTAGTCGCTCTAATCACCTACTCTGAAGCGCTACTGTGCCCAGATACTGTATTTTAGTGTTCAAAATACACTTTTGTGGTACAGTTTATGTCACTGACAACCACTCAGAGGTTGTCAGTGACATAAACTGTACTAAGATGTCAGCATTTGTGGAAAACCCTACTTGGGAGATGCTAGATAAATGTATTACGGCAAATCTGATCGTCATTACCATGCATTTTGACATCAATGTAACCACTGCCCAGTCAAAAGCAGTAGTCAGAGTTGCTCGCTGCTGAATTGGTAGAGGTGGAAATCCACCCAATGAGAGAGACTGATGAAAAGGTTGCTCCCTTAGATGTGCAACTGAGGGAGTTAGAACTAAAGGCAGAGTTGGAGCAACAGAAATTAGAGTTAGAGCACAGGGAAAGACAAAAAGAGCGACCAGCCAAACAAGAACAAAAACGTGAGCATGCCTTTTGATTAAGAGATTTGGAAGCACTCCAAAACCAGTCAGGCCATCCGGCACCCTCAACATAATTCAATATTGGTTAGAACAGCCAGCTTGTACTGCCTTTCAATGAAAAGGAGGCGGACGTAGATTTTACTCTGTTGGAGCGGATTGCAACATTCCTAAAAAGGCTGTGCGATACCTGGTCACTGCTCCTCCAAAGTGTTCTTATAGGAAAAGCTCAGGAAGTGTATGTTGCTATCCTTCGGAATTACGAGTGGGTCCCCGAGGCATACAGACAACAATTCCCTAAATTACGAAAAAAAGATTGCAAAGTAATTTGCAAGGGGTAAAGCATGTCTATTTGATCGGTGGTGTGGTTGTCAAGAGATCAAGGAACTTGACGATTTAAAGACATTCATACTGTGGAAAAGCCCACTGTTGATTGACACTTGTGTTTTGCGTAATCACCTTTTGCACACGGCCCTGCACGCCTGATACAAGCCTGCATCTGTCAGCAGCTCTAAATCGACTCGTTTCAGGAAACTACGCATATGTCGCGCATCCAGTGGTGACCCGCCATTCAGGGCAGGTGAGCCCCACATGTTTTATGCCCCACATTTTTTTGAAAAACTCAATGATATTTTGGCATTAATACGTGTCACATATCAGTTTGCAAACAATGTAAACAGAAAAAAAAGATATCATTGCGTTAATAAAGCCGCATACGAACATGGTCTCTTTTTTGTTTTCTTGAGTAAGGCAGATGCAAAATGCAGGTGTTTCAGCCTAGCTCAGTGCTTTCTATGGTGGTGGGGCAAACCAGCAGAAAATACAGAGCGTTGCGCCGTGATTGACTCAGTGTTCTGTCAGTCATGGGGACACTACGTCACCGCCAAGTCTAAGGTTAGACCTCGAAAATTCTAGCCCCTTGTGTGCTGCCATAGAGTTACATTAGAAGTGCCGTTCCAAGAAGGCTGAAGGTCATTGGCCACAGATAAAATGACACCAAATCACGTTATATGTATAGTAGTTTAGGTTGGACTGATCATGTCAACATCATACTTCCAAAATCTTAGCTAGCAGTCATCATCATGAATCAAGTCGACAATCTACTGGCACATCCTTTTTAATCCTTGTCATATGAAGAGAAATTATAGAGAAAACGTATCGGTGCTCATCGGTCATTGGACATTTAGACAACATTACACAACAAGTTGGAAACTGCAAATGTGGGCTGTGTGGTCCCAAATCTGGGATTAAGGGGCTCTTTTCCAAGTTTAAAATTATAAACATTCAACGTTGACCATGCTGTCAATGAAGCATGATTTGTGCCGCTCTCAAAACAACTGTTAACTCGGCACTGCAAAAACTTGACTTCAGTCAGTTCAAGACAACTGGGAAGTCGGGAATAAACCAGCTCCGACGGGGAAAATAAGTTTGAACGGTCATCCAAATCGGAATTGTAAATCCGGCCTCTTTCTAGAGCAACGACCTGAAGATCAATGACGTCATTGTGATTCGACCTTGTTTTTATCCGAGTTCCCAGTTGTTTTGAAAGCACCATAAATCCAGAGAATGCCAGACATTGACACAATTTGCCCACGAAGAACCACCGCATCACCTTCCTGTTCAAGTGAGCACAGCACAAAAAGGTGAGGCTTCTTCAACATGCGGCCAGTCTTTAGGCATTGTTTCAGGCTTTTACTCTGAAAAATGAGGGAGATACAGCACTTTCAATGAGTGGACAGTGGAGATTTCCAGACCTGAGTCCAGCAAGTGATCGGGAACGCGCCTTTCTTGTTTCTCCTTTTCTATTGACGAAGCTTTTGTCCGGTTGAAATATTATTGATTATTTATGACAAAAACAACCTGAGGATTGATTTTAAACATCGTTTGACATGTTTCTACTAACTTTTATTGTACTTTTTTGACTTTTCGTCTTGATGTTGAGAGCGCGCATTGTGCCTTTGGATTACTGAACTAAATGCACCAACAAAACTGAGGTTTTTGGACATAAAGAGGGACATTATCGAACAAAACAAACATTTATTGTCTAACATGGAGACCTGGGAGTGCAACCAGATGAAGATCATCAAAGGTAAGTGATTAATTTTAACGTTATTTCTGACTTTTATGACACCTCTCCATGGTTGGAAAATGGCTGTATGGTTTTCTGTGGCTAGGCGCTGACCTAACATAATCGCGTGGTGTGCTTTCGCCGTTAAGCCTTTTTGAAATCTGAAACAGCGGTTGCATTAAGGAGAAGTTTATCTTTAATCGTATGTTAAACACTTGTATCTTTCATCAATGTTTATGATGAGTATTTCTGTAATTTGATGTGGCTCTCTGCATTTTCACCGGATGTTTGTTTGAGACAATGATTACTGTACATAACGCGCCAATTTCAACTGAGGTTTTTGGACATAAAGATTAACTTTATCGAACAAAACACACATTTATTGTGTAACATGAAGTCCTGTGGGTGACATCTGATGAAGATCATCAAAGGTTAGTGACTAATTTAATCGCTATTTCTAACTTTTGTGACCCCTCTCCTTGGCTGGAAAATGGCTGTATGGTTTTCTGTGACTAGGCGCTGACCTAACATAATCGCATGGTGTGCTTTCTCATTTACACCTAATTCTCTCATTCTGAAAATTAACCACATACTGTAGAGGGAAAACATTAGTTAACAGATAGTGGTTAGTTCGTTAGCTAGTTAATATTTCACACAGATTGCCATGGTCCAGTAAGCAACTAACGTGTTATAACTTGAACGGCAAGGAGTCGTATACCAGTTAATACTATAGCAAATTGGTTAGGTTACTAATGTTAGCTAGCTGTCTGACTTTATTAGCAAGCAAATTTTAGCACCATAAACTCAATTATTTGATCAGATAAGTTGGCTAATGTTGCTCAATATTTCTCTGGCTAGCTAACGAAGAATTCAATCCAGTTAACAAGATACTTAACAATGCTAATACTTGTTCCACCACACTTTCTCCCTCACCTCAAACTTTCCAAATGCCAGTAGTTTTTCGGTTACAGCTCATGAAATACGCTTCATCACCTTCTCACCCCCGTCTCCGCGGTCAGGCTTCTCACCTAATGTTACCTCTTCTTATCGTTCAGGGGACGCGCTGCTGTAACTGGCAAGCTGCCTTTCCAGAACACGTGCTGATGCTATAACTAGTAAGTTGATTCTCTTCTTTCTTCATTCGCGTATCATCAGATCTACATGAATCACGTAGGTCACCTATTTTGGATTCAAAATGGCAAATTTTGTCGAAAGGTGACTAGTTTGCATCCCTGCACTATGCAAGTAACCATTTTACTGTACTGTTTACACTTTCTATATCCTGTGCATGTGACAAATAAACGTAGATTTTATTTGATATAGTGTGTGTTTGCCAGAGATGGTAAAATGAAGAACAACATGACCTGCACCAAAGTCAAATTAGGACATAACGTTAGGCCAACGAGACAGAGTCCAAGTTCTAAAATTCTCTGCAAGAAAGGCCTGCTTTTATTTCATCACACTCACAACCATAAGCAATTTTCTGTAATTAGCTTGCCATTAACTTGTAAATAATGAGCTTGTTGTGAGTTAATTTAGAGGTTTTTGCAATGTAAAATTGATTGTCTGCTGTTAATGTATTTTCTGGCCCTGCAAGAGGAAGTCTTTTTAATCATATTAAATTTATTGCATTTATTTCTGTTATCAATCAAGGTGAGACTGAATGTCAACAAGGTCCAGGAGAAACAGGAGAGCTACCAGAGGAGAATCAAGACCAAGTTCTTTGACATCCGGCGAATGACTTGGTTTGGAAGAAGGACCAAAGAAAGGCGAGACCTGGGAAAACTTTCTGCTCTTTCGCTCCTAGCTGGGGTCACCATCTATTAAATTAAGGTAAATATTAAAATCTCAGATAATAACTATTTGCACACAAACTTACCTGAAGCTAGTTTTAGTTTTCCTAACTCTGATATTGTCACGATTGCTAGGAGTGGTGGTAGGAGTCAGGCGCAGAGAGCAGAGGTAAGAAAAATGAGTTTTATTTTTCTCTGGTTCGACAACGGTCGACGCCAACACAACAGGCGTGAGAACTAAGTGCCCAACCCATACACAACGGGTCCACAGTTCGGAAAGAAAATAACTCAAGCAGATCGCCAGCACATCCAAAAAAAGCACACTGACGAAAATAATCCCGCACAAACCTGGGCGGGCTAAACAGGCTTAAATAACCACAAATCAAGATACACAAATAAGGAACAGGTGCAAACAATAAGACATACCAACCAAAAAGGAAAAAGGGATCAGCGGCGGCTAGTAGGCCAGCGAAGACGACTGCCGCCCGAGCAGGCAGGGGAGCCACCTTCGGTGGGATTCGTGACAGATATTTTCCTCTTTATGTGGTGTCCTTTCTTTTTTTCCTATGCCATTAAAATTATTGCATGGCTAATTAAAGATTTTGTTTAAATTAAATCAATCAATAACTGTATTTTTACATACTTGTTCTACCTGTAACCTGTGTGTTTGCGACTCTGTCTCTTCCCCTTTAACTCTGCTCCTGTTCTCCAGGAGCTAGGGGTTCAGCCTAACACCCAGATGAGGATCCACCTGATGTCCTCCATTACCAACCACCCTCCAACTTTTCATTATATAATCTACAGCTACTCTTATTAGCATTATCTGCTAAGAAAGCTTGCTTGCTTTATCATACTGGGCCATAATACTGTATGTGAGATACACAGATGCACTAAAAACACTAGCACTGCAAACACTCAGAATGAAGAGAGCAGCAGTGCCTGGACTTCAAAGTCTCCTTCTTCAAGTCCTCCTACCAAGACTGGCTGCCTGTTGAGAACAAGTGACAGGCAGAACCACCCACCCACACAGCACCCTACTCCTCTCTATTCCACACACCATAATTGAGTATTTGAGTCTATGATTGCCATGTGAGTGTAAGAAAAAAATTTGTGAAAATAAATTACTGACACACCTGTAGCACAAAAAGATCAACGTTTATGTTCAGTATTTAAATCTTAAATATTGCCAGGTTGGTTATCACAGCTGTTTCACAAGGTGTCCATTGTTATTGTTGTATCCTAGGACCTGCAATGGGCACTTATACACTCCGTGGCCAGTTTATTAGTTACACCATCCGTTCACAAAAATGGTTCGCTAATACAGACAGTGAGACACGTGGCTTGCTGTATAAAGCAGACAGACAGGAATCCAGTTACTGTTCTATTGAACGTTAGAATGGCAAAACGAGTGACCTAAGCGGCGGCCAGGTGCGCCGGTTCCAGTATCTCCGAAACGGACGGCCTCCTGGGCTTTTCATGCACAACAGTGTCAAGGGTTTACCGAGAGTGGTGCGACAAACAAAAAACATTTAGTCAGTGGCAGTCCTCTGGGCAAAAACAGCTCATTGATGAGAGAGAGATCAAAGGAGAATGGGAGGAAAACGTGCAAGCTACTGTAACGGCGCAGTACAACAGTGGTTTGCAGAACGGCATCTCGGGAATGCACAACTCGTCGGTCCTTGTCATGAATGGGCTATTGCAGCAGACGACCACACCGGGTTCCACTCCTATCAGCTAAAAACAACACGAAGCGGCTCCAGTGGGCACGCTATCACCAACACTGGACAACTGAGGAGTGGAAAAACATTGCCTGGTCTGACAAATCCCAGTTCCTGTCGCGTCATGCTGATGGCAGTGTCAGGATTTGGAATAAGCAACATGAGTCCATGGCCCCATCCTGCCTGTTGTCAACAGTACAGGCTGGTGGAGGTGGTGTAATGGTGTGGGAATGTTTTCCTGGCATAAGTTACTTCCCTTGATACCAATTCAGGCTGTTCTGGAGGAAAATGGGAGTCCAACCCGCTTCTAGATGGGTGTACCTTATAAACTCAGTATATATTCAACCACAAGGTTGTACTAATAAGATATACAAAAAAATCATAATAGAGGACTACTGAAAACATATTATTTTAATGTAGACAAGACCAGGTGAGGGAAGCTCAAAATAAAAACATGCCAGCAAGACCAAGACTTTTTGTCAAGTGGACATTATTTGGCATGACATGCCCGGGGCCGGGTCTTTTTTTACTGAGTCCAAATAGTTTTTAATAGTTTGCAGCTCAAACTATCTATGAAAAGATGAGACTCACAAACACGAACATGTTTTTCTCTATGACGCTCACAAGCTACACAAGAGTCGTTAGAAGGTGACCGGGAGTTGCATAGGGTGGCGGATAATTGGCCCAGCATTGTCTGGGGGGGCTTTACTTGGCTCATCGCGCTCTAGCGACTCCTTGTGGCGGGCCGGACAACTGCAGGCTGACTTCGGGCAGTCAGTTGAACGGTGTTTCCTCCGACACATTGGTGCGTCTGGCTTCCGGGTTAAGCAGGCGGGTTTTAAGAAGCGCGTTTTGGCGGGTCATGTTTCGGAGGACGGATGCCTCGACCTTCACCTCTCCCAAGCCCGTTGGGGAGTTGCAGCGATGAGAAAAGATTGTAATTGGATCGCAATTGAAAATCACGAAATTGTGGAGCAAAAGGAGGTAAAAATAAAATAGGAAATAGAAGGTAAAGGGTTCTTCTACAAAGGAAATCCAAGGACATAGTGACTATAATACTGTAATGAACCCACAGTTGCTATCACAAACTCCAAACAGTTGTCAATGACTAGTTTTATATTAATTTCCCATTGAGCAAACAATTTATGTACTTACAGCAGTCAAATACATTAATTTGAAATGAAATAATATTTTTTTTATGTTTTCGCTTTGGTGGACCTTATTTTTGTGTTGTTGACATTTGTCAATAACACTCTTAAATGCAACTGTTTATGTCAAATTGTTTTGTGTTCTACTTGTAGCCGTGGTTGTCCTGACAATAAAATGATAAAACACTTCATTGTGAGGCTAAATATAAGGGCTGGACATTTAGATAAATGATGTGTCTAGTCAGTGAGATCATTTTTATAAATTGATGAATTGCGGAGCTGTGCTTCAGCACCTCAATTTTTTGCCCACCATTTGTGGATGAAATGACAGACTGTAGCCTACATGAAATGTTGGAGTATTTAGAAATCATAACGTCATTCACTTCACCTGTTTTTCCAAGGAAAATTCTGTACTACTTATTCATTGTTGTTTGTGACTGTCTTTTTACTGCTATTGGCAAGCCATTTAAAGAGATTAGAATAAACTTTTATTGGTATTCTGGTAAACTTTGGTAAACTTTCATTGGTTGTCTGCAACCACAGAGCTTAATGTTAACTTTTCTTGCACTGAACATTCCACATTCAATCCATTTAAAATAGAAGTGGAACTACACTTTTACATGTCTTTAAAATTGGATTGTCTTAGAACCAAAACTGGAATCCATCTATAATTGACAGACAATGTAATTTTTGCCTGGATTAATCCTTGAGCAAAATAAAAATGGAAGTGCTAATCCACTGTGGGCTCTGCCACCTCAAACATACTGTCAATCAATCATCAATTAATCCACTCCTATTTTCTGTATAGGGGCAGTTTCTTGGACACAGATTAAGCCTAATCCTAGACTCAATTTCACTTTTAAACCGGACTGCCTGAAATTACATTTCTTAGACATGGTTTAAAATAGTCTCAGACTTGCCCTAGTCTTGATTTTAAAAGTCTGATTTCCAGAAGGACGATTAGAGTTAACCTAGATCTAACTGAAGACTTAAATTAAACCTGGCCAGAGGCAGGTTTAGCTTCAGATTAATGAATGTTGGCCCCCAGGTTAACCTTAGCAATGGAGGAAAATGTATTACCTGGACTATTTCAATGATGATCAAAAACACCACCAAGGCCAGACAGAAGTGTAGTTATAGACAGGAGCAACCCATTGAATGATTTTGATTAAATCAATTGACATGACCGTTTCTGTACGTACAAAGAAAACACAGCTGACATTTGTTTGCTTGAGCCAAAGCTTTCATCTGACTCTCTTTGGGGAAGGCCCATCCCTCCTTCCCTACAAGTACTGGTCACCTTGAGATTTTTGGAATCTGGAACCTTCCTTCGTGAAAAAGGAGATTTGTGTGGTGTAAGTGAACGGACTGTATGCAGAATAAATAGTCCACTATGTTTGCAATGCTATATGTGAACTGAAGGACATTTACATCAAGTTCCCTGATGCTGCTGGCCAAACCAACTACAAGGTAGAGTTATATGAATATGGGAACTTCTCTGGAGTCATTGGCTGTATAGATGGATGTCATATTCTCGTCAAGTGTCCCTCTACAGCAAATGCTGAGGAGCACAGGAATGTTAAAAACTGGTTCTCAATAAATGTACAGTGTGCACTCCCAATTTGCAGTTCTCCAACATTGTTGCAAATTGTAAAGGTGGAACTCATGACTCAAGGATTTTCCAAAAATCCACTTTGTATGCTCAGCTTGAAGGAGGACAACATAGTGGAATCATACTTGGTGACAGTGGGTATGCACAGACCAACTTCTTGTCCCCTATTTTCATGCAATAGGACCTGAGCAACAACGATACAACCAAGCTCATATCCGCACTGAGGTGTAGTGGAGCGCGTGTTTGGAAGAGTCGTTTCCAGTGTCTCAAAAACACATTGCACTTTCAACCAAGAAGATGTTGCATCGTCATAATTGTAACAGCAGTGCTTCACAATTACCTCAAACAGCATGCTCGGCCAGAACCTCGCATTGAAGATGAGGATGGCCCAGATGTTTCCATGGTAGAGGCAGACAATGACAGAAATGGACAAAGAGATGCTTTTGCTATGCAGCACTTCTCACCGCAAAGATAGCTCAAGTGATTGAAGCAAACAATAGCCATGGATTGGTATCAAAAAGGTTTTTAGTTCCCAAATGGAAATATCGGGACCCCGAAGTAGTGCTGATTTTGAGAAGAACATTGGTACTGCTGCTACTTCATGTTTCTCTCCTCCTTCATAGCCAACTCAACATGAAGTATGTACATCTTCATATCATGCTCTTCTTTTAAATACATTCGTTTTCACTAATGAAATTCCATGGCCAGTTTTTTTTGGTGATAAGCACAATTAATATTAGCAGCACAGATGTGCAGCACAGCTCTGTTAAGCAGTAGGAAGGACGCGCCACACCCGGCCCACACAGCCTACATCAGCTGGTGAGCTGCGGGGGAGCAAGCAATGAGTGTGGGCAGACAGCCACACTGGCTCCGCATCGCGCAGGCAACTCTCTTGCTTCCCTGTAGCTAACCAGTCACCATCAGCCTTTTCGTTAGCTACCCTTTGCCTGGTTAAGTAACACAAGCTGCTTTACGAAATGAAAATCGATAGTAGCATTGAGTTTAATAGTAAAACAACAGTCTAGCCATGTTTTTATCTCACTTGAGTATAGAAAAGTTGTCTGTCTTTGAATTTGTAGTCTCAGTCAACCCTCCCAATTTCCTCACAGCATTTCATAGACAGGTTCTGTAGCCAACGTTGCCCAGTCTCCTTCTTTTGCTCAGAGAATTCTAGCCCTTACTGTTCAAAAGATATGACCCATAATGGCTAAGTTTGTTTCTATCTTGCAACCTCAGGAGGCTGAATAAATGTAGCTTGTCACCCAAAACCCTGACAAACTTTTACAGATGCACAATCGAGAGCATCCTGTTGGGCTGTATCACAGCCTGGTTTGGCAACTGCACCGCCCTCAACCGCAAGGCTCTCCAGAGGGTGGTGCGGTCTGCAAAACTCATCACCGGGGGCAAACTACCTGGCCTCCATGACACCTACAAGGACAATAACCACCCGAGCCACTGTCTGTTCACACCGCTATCATCCAGACGGCGAGGTCAGTACAGGCATCAAAGCTGGGACCGAGAGCTTGAAAAACAGCTTCTATCTCAAGGCCATCAGACTGCTAAACAGCAATCACTAACTCAGAGAGGCTGCTGCCTACAATGAGACCCAATCACTGGACACTTCAATAAATGGATCACTAGTCACTTTAAACAATGGCAATTTAAATAATGCCACTTTAATATTGTTTACATATCTTACATTACTCATATCACATGTATCTACTGTATTTTATACCATCTACTGCACCTTGCCTATGCCGCTCGGCCATCGCTCATCCATATACTTATATGTACGCATTCTCATTCACCCCTTTAGATTTGTGTGTATTAGGTACTTGTTGGGGAATTGTTAGGTTACCTGTTAGATATTACTGCACTGTCGGAACTAGAAGCATAAGCTTTTCGCTATACTCACATTAACGTCTGCTAACCATGTGTATGTGACCAATAAAATTTGATTTGATTTAGCTTGGAAAGACAGTACCGTGCAATATCGAAGAGCCCTTACTGCTGCTCAATCAGCCTATTCTTCCAATCTAATTTCTTTTTGATACTGTTGAAAAGCTAACCAAAAATCAGCATTCCCCAAGAGAGGAGTTGCTCAAACCAGTTAGATAGAACTGGTTCTTATTGGACGGAAACGTGCATGTGAGAGCAATAAATTATACATTTAATAAAAACTGTTGCACCTACAAACTTAGTCAATCCTAAATGTTTAAAGTCCAATGGTCACTTTATGGACGCTATAGTCTTGTTTTAATCCAATGTCTAGAATTTGAGCAAGGTAGGCGCTGAAAATACTCGGAAAACTAAATTGGTAACACCCCTGTTAAAAAATCTGCTATGTGGTTCTTGGCAATGGCTGGACGAAACATGAGGGAGATTTGCGAACTTTCATCGAGATTGATTTGCGAACTTTCATCGAGATTGGTATCATATTGGCTTAGATATGATGGTAGGGAGATATGAATTAAAACATTGAGCTTCAATCAATACCTACAATAGTAGCGCTGACCGGCGCGACTATAATATCCATTCATATCAAAGTACTGACAGAATAATATGTAGTTGTCTGACTAAAAACACCCACATATTGTTTTACTACGCAAGTCAATTAAGAACAAATTCTTATTTTCAATGACGGCCTAGGAACAGTGGGTTAACTGCCGATGTTCAGGGGCAGAACGACAGATTTTAACCTTGTCAGCTCAGGGATTCAATCTTGCAACCTTACGGTTACTAGTCCAACACTCTAACCACTAGGCTACCTGCTGCCCCATATAAGCAGTTAAATACACATAATATGCTAAGGGAATGATTATGATTGTATGTATTGTAGACTAGGGGCCACGTTATTATTAGTGTGATTATTAGACCTTGGCCAGTACACTGAGGGTTAGTCCTGCTACAGTTTGATGTATGACTTCCGTGAGTCAAGGCCTGACTGAGGCCACATGTTAGCACTCATCATCCCGAGATGGGTGAATTGGGATCTATAGTACTTGGACTAGAGGGAGGATGCCCTCTACTGGTTTCTCAACACCACTTCCTGCATTACTTGTACTTTATTAATGCCAGTCAGAATCCATGAGAGAAAACAGAGTATGACAATTATATGGTTCTTAATATTCATTTGACAAGATATTTATTTGACATACATTAATGTGGGGTTCTGATCAAAGACGTCATACCCATAGGAGGCACAAGGGAACGTGCCCCCTCAGATGTTTTTCTTCCAGATGTTAAATGAATGACTAAACTTAAGTTATCATAATTATTTATAAAAAATATCTCTCAACAGTATTTTGCGGAGGGGTCACACTGACTGGACCAGGCAAAGAGCCCCCCCCCCCCCGCCCATCCCATTCTCCCTAGTAAGTGGTTCAGTTCAAAGTTCACAATGGAGCAAAGATATGCTAGGAAGGATGCTAGATACTCTAGTGCATGCAGACAGTATAGTCAGTATAGTCAGTGGAGTAGGAGATCTGGTGATGGGCAGGACTTGCAGGAGGTATGTTTGTACATTAGTTTGATCAAGCTATGTAGCCTATTGATTCCTTCTTGATGAACAAATCAAATGAAAATGTTTTGGTTTCCTTGTAATACTAGCCATCTAGCAATTTTATAAAGTTGGTTTTAGCCAGCCAGCTAGATAGGTTCCTAACCTCATAACTAGCAACCAAGCCATTTCATTATATTGAGATGTGTGATTTACAACAGACAGAATGACACTGTCATTAAAATGACCTATGCAGAATTATATTTATGTATTTATACATAGAAATAGACAAAATTATTATGGCTAGATTGCAGGAAAAAACTGTTTCAGGTGTTTAAGAAAATGTAAAATTCTTCAACCTCATATACTTTGTGCCCCATCTAAAATAATGCATGCATGACGCCCCTGGTTCTGATGAATTGAAACAGGTTGTGCCTTCAATTCAATACAACTATCAGTCCCAGTAAGAGCATTACCCGCATGGCCACACATTGGTTGAATCAACGTTGTTTCCACGTCATTTGAATAAAATTAAGTTGAACCAATGTGGAATAGACATTGAATTGACGTCTGTGCCCAGTGGGTAAGCATACATAGCATGAACAAGTCTACACACAACTCAAACCTACTCACACAACTCAAATTCCTTAAGGTGTCTGAACTTATTTAGAGGAACAATATACTGTAATAATTAGCTGATTGTAAAAGATATGGCTTTAAAATGATATATATTTTCAACCCTTTCCTGTCCTAAAGTTTTATATCTATAGAAGTCATTTGATCAAATTATCAGATTTTTTGGTTACACAACTGACGTGGCATTTCCTGTCAAAACATGTTTTAACCCTTCTGACACACCTGTGGCTTATCTGTATTGTGTCATCCCTTAGTGACATGCTCTTACTTGCCAGTCAAAGTTATTTCCAAGTAACTATTAAGTAAATATGACTATTTTAGCCTATTGGTCATAAATTAAGGTATACAAATACATTTGAAATACTTTTTTTTTTTTATTCAGTTAAATCCACCTCGCGGGGATCAGTGCTACGCCAGTTTTTAACTATAAGTTACGTATAACTATAAGAAATCTAAGATGTGTCAAATAAATGATATCCAACCCAGGACTCCAGCTATGCATTTTTTTCCACTGATAAGAGCAATCTGTCCAGGTCCTGAGGCAGCAAAGCAGCCCCAAACAATATCGCTCCCTCCACCATACTTTACAGTGGGGATAAGTTTTTGATGTTGGTGTGCTGTGCCTTTTTTTCTCCACACATAGTGGTGTGTGTTCCTTGCAAACAACTCAACTGTAGTTTCATCTGTCCACAGAATATTTAGCCAGTAGTGCTGTGAAAAATCCAGGTTGCAAACTTCAGACGTGCAGCAATGGTTTTCTTGGACAGCAGTGGCTTCTTCCATGGTGTCCTCCCATGAACACCATTCTTGTTTAGTGTTTTACGTATAGTAGACTCGTCAACAGAGATGATAACATGTTCCAGAGATTTCTGTAAGTCTTTAGCTGACACTAGGATTCTTAACCTCATTGAGCATTCTGCGCTGTGCTCTTGCAGTCATCGTTCCCTTAGGGCCACTCCTAGGGAGAGTTGCAAAAGTGCAGAACTTTCTCCATTTATAGACAATGTCTTACTGTGGACTGATGAACATCAAGGCTTAGGTCTTCTGAGATCTCTTTTGTCCGAGGCATGGTTCACATCAGGCAACGTTTCTTGTGAGTAGCAAACTCAAATTTTGTGAGTGTTTTTTATAGAGCAAGGCAGCTCTAACCAACATCTCCAATCTCGTCTCATTGATTGGACTCCAGGTTAGCTGACTCCTGACTCCAATAAGCTTTTGGAAAAGTCATTAGCCTAGGTGTTCACATACTTTTTCCAACCTACACTGTGAATGTTTAAATTATATAGACAAGAAAAATACAATAATTTGTGTTTAGTTTAAGCATACTGTGTTTGTCTATTATTGTGACCTAGATGAAGATCAGATCAAATTGTATGACACATTTATGAAGAAATCCAGGTAATTCCAAAGGATTCACATACTTTTTCTTGCAACTATGTTAGGAAGCGATGGGAGATCACCACCCCTTTGCTCAGTCCAATGCTTAGAAATGCATGCATTTGTGTAAGGTTTGTAATAAGAGATTGGTGGCCAAATCAGATTTACACCCTGGAACAGATAATGTAATAACACTGCATACCATAACAACTTGCCATAATGTAATAACTTTTATAATATAATCAAACTGGTTAATGTAATACATTGACGGATAACGTAATAAACATGAACAGATAACGTGATAACTTTTTCCCGATAATGTAATAACTTATTACATTTTCCGGTGGGTATTACATTCCAGTGAGTACATTTTTTTTTGTGAATAAACAAACCACAGATAACGTAATACCATACTCCACCCTGGTGACGAGGGTTTGAATACACTCCTTTCATGTCTGTTTTCCTCTCTTCATGGGTATCCCACTCTACTTTCCTACAGTTTTGTAAACACTTAAATATTAATAAAGGAATCGGAATTTTGATGCGATTAAAAGGAAGCAGCTGACATTCTTTACATTTCGTCACCACACTAACATCTAAGAACAAGTCAAACAAAAGTGTCAACTGTTTATTACATCTTCATAATGTCATTAAAATAGGCTTTCAGCCTGATCATTGGAGATACTTTGCATATGTCACCAGGTTAGAGTACAAAGAAATAGGATGCCGTTGAGGACACACCTAAATAGTGTTCCATTTGGGACTCGACTATACACCACACACACCCAATTTCAAACTATAAAACTAGTATTTAAACAGGTCCTGTCAATGAAAGGGAAGTCATTTATATATCGTTGACCCTCTGTACAATTCCATTACATGTAGCCTCTTTGCATAATATAAATAACAACTCACGGTTGTGTCAAGGTTCATCCTCTGACTTAAAAAAAAAACTCAAGCATTGGGATGAAAACACACGGCCCGTATTCAGAGTAAAATAATCCATATCAATTTGATTTGTTGTGATCTAAAAGGAAAAGTTGATACTAGATCAGCACCCTACTCTGAGATGCTTTATGAATACGGATTATACGACCGAAGGGAAACGGAGGTACTTGAGCTAGATAAAAACCTTAGCGACTTGACACTGTTATACTTCGATCAGAATGCCTCAAAAAGCGTTTCACCCAAATCAGAGTACATATCCAAATAATACACAATAATCAATAGTTTCCCAATTGTTTCCCCCTGATGCTAAGCTGTATCTGAAAAATAGACTTGAGTTCACAGCACCCACTCAAATAGGATGAGAGAGAGAAGTTCATTGCCAGAGGATGGGTAGAATCCATCTCGGTTTCTGAAAGTCACACTGTAGCAAAGCGGGCGCCTGGGTCGTATTCAACAGGGCAGAACGTAGGAAAATGTTTTAAAGCATATTTCAACTGAAAATGGTTCTTATTGGACTGGCAGTCTAGGTAGTCCCTTCTTGTTTCAGTACGTTTTCTACCATTTGGTGCCTAATGAATAGGACCCAGTTTCGGGAGCCCTAGTGGGGAAGTCATGGCTTGCTCTATGTGATGTCCTTCAGTCTCGGTGGCCGGTGAATGTTTCTGATGACGCACTTCACCATCCACTCGATGCCTTCGTTAACCCCCTGCCTGAGAGAGAATTCATTATGAGCAAAGAATACTGCTTTTCTTAAAGCAAAGATGACAAATAGTACATTTCACATTGCTCTCACAGACACACACACACACACACACACACACACGAGTTCTCTCAGACCAGATGAACAACAGAGAGTAAAGTGGAATAGAAAACTCTGTTCTTACCCTGTTAGGGCTGTGCAAGGCTGCACCAGGCAATCTCGTTTACCGATCTTTGGAGCGCAGTCGCTAAAAGCGGTTTTGATGTCCGGCACAGACATACAGTTCTACCGAAAAAACACAAAGAAATATGCCTAAATGGATACGATCTTAAAGATTTTCAAAGAGACAGAATTGACCTAGCAAGGGATAGCTATATGTGGTGGAAATCACATTTATTTCAAGAGTACAATAACGCCGCATTAAGGTGAGCTTGAACACTGAGTACACCAAACATTAGGTACATCTTCCTAATATTGAGTTGCACCCCCTTCCCCACCTTTTGCCCTCAGAACAGACTCAATTTGTTGGGTTATCCACAAGTTGTCGAAAACATTCCACAGGGATGCTGGCCCATGTTAACTCCAATGTTTCCCAAAGTTGTGTCAAGTTGGCTGGATGTCCTTTGGGTGGTGGACCATTCTTGATACTCACGGGAAAGTGTAGAGCGTGAAAAACCCAGCAGCGATGCAGTTCTTGACACAAACCGCTGCGCCTGGCACCTAATACCATCCCCCGTTCAAAGACATTTTTTGTATTGCCCATTCACCCTCTGAATGGCACACATACACAATCCATGTCTCAAGACTTAAAAATACTTATTTAATCGGTTTCCTCCCATTTCATCTATACTGATTGAAGTGGATTGAAATGACATCAATAAGGGATCACAGCTTTCACCTGGTGAGTCTGTCATGGAAAGAGCAGGTGTTCTTCATGTTTTGTACACTCAGTGTATAGTACGGTTATGGTATAACATATTATAACACCGAGTCATCTATGAAAAGTATGCACGAGGGATGGAGGACTACTTTGTTGTGATCCTATTATAGGCCAAACAACTTCTGCTGGCAACAAGCCTTGTCATATTTTAGTTTATACAAGGCATGGTTAGACTTCTTTTCAAAACAATCCCAGACTGGATTATATAGGCCTACCGCCACATCCTGCTTGTTGGCGAGCACCAGGAGAGGCACACCTTCCAAAACCTCACTGCTGATCATTTTCTCTGGAAAAAAAGAAAATGGAACCGTCAGTCCAAGCTATGGTTCAATACTTGACCCTTCTGTTAGGAAGAGTGGATTCGCTGACTCTCTCTCATGAGACGCTAAAACACAACATCACAGTTTTTGCTTTGTACTGCTCGATCTTGAAAACTAGACTGCTGACATGCTTAATTAGGGTCGTGGCATTGCATCGGGCAGGATTAGGCAAGATTTGGCAGCCGGTTACGGCGGCACTTTAGGGCGGCATTTTGGTAATTGGCTGCCCCTCTCAGGCACCCCTCATCGGCTACTACACCGCCGACGGCGCCCCAGCCACCAGCTCATAACCGTTGCTCATAGCCGCCCCCACCCCATTCCCGCTTCTCTCGAAGTTCACTCCCACTAGCTATGGTGATGTGTTTTTTTGTGATTATCCAATTGTGAAACTCACTCTCTCTCTCTCTGATTGTATTAACAGTGAATAAAATACTAAAAGATTGAATTAACTATCCCTTTAAAGTCGTTATATTGGTGCAAGCAGGGGCTAGGGAGTTTCCACCATATTTCTAACACCAGTCCATTCCTTTTACATCCATAATGTGGAGTGTACATTCAGACTGTAGCCCATGACAAATATCACTCTATGTGCCCTGTTGACGTTTGGCATTCTTCTCTAAATGTTTCAGGCAAGCGAGTGAGGAACTCACCAAATGCCTCTTTTGATTCTGCTAGTCGCTCCTCATCGGTGGAGTCTATAACATAGATCACACCGTGGGACTCGGCGTAGTACTGTGGATTCACAAAGCCATGTTTCAGTAGTCAACCTCAAATCATTGTACTTGAATGACAAAAACAGACATGACATCTAGCTGGATATGGTGTGTGTGTGTGTGTGTGTGTGTGTAATTTGATATCGGTGCTGCTCACTTTGTCCCATAGCGACTGAAGCTCCTCTTGACCACCAAGGTCCCAGAACATTAGACGAGCTTTGCCCACATCGATTGTGCCGACTGCGTGAAGGAAGGAGTCAGAAGAACATTTAAGAATGGCATGGACTCTTGAAAAACCAATGTGCTACAATTGAATGCAACACAACAAGCTCAGTCGTACTGGTTGGCTATACTTACTGTTAAGTCCAACTGTAGTGGTGATCTTGGACAAATTCATTCCCTTGTAGTTCTTACTGAACTTGGTCTTGGTCTGTTCCAAAAAGGTCTGTGTGTAGAACATACATGACTAAATCAAACAAGCAGCAGCAGTTCATCCAACAGAGACAAACAAGGACAACGAGCAGTGCTCAGCGTGCTCTTCCAACGAGAGAAAACTGCTATGAGACAGACTTACCGTTTTTCCTGCATTGTCAAGTCCTAGGATCAAGATGCAGTATTCGTCCTTCTGGAACACGTATTTGTACAGACCAGATAATAACGTGTACATCTTCGAATTGTAGAAAAAAATACAAAAATAAACACTTGCTGGTGATGCGCAAGGCAATAGACAACTCACATTGTAGAAAGATTCAGTTGTGTGGCTAGCCACGTTAGCAAGTCAAGTTAGCTAGCTGTTGTTATGACTAGCTATTTGCCTGTGGTTTGAGGCAAGCAAGCTAACATTACTTGTCCGTAATCGATACTAGCTAGCTGACTTACTGCCACCAAATACTAAAGTGAAATATAATGCGCCAATCAAGGCACAAATACCTGGCTAGCTACAGTGCAGTCGCTTGCTAATGCTAGCCAACGTTTGTTAACTGTCTAGCTCAAGTTAGTGTTGCTGCGTGTAAAACGAGATTTGCGAGCGGACAACCTTCAGCAACTTACAAACTGCATAAGGAAATCAAGCTAAAATGATTAGCTATGTCGACAAAATGTCATCTAGCTACCTTGACAGATGGATCTTATTTTATCTCAACTAATTTTGATGTAAACACGGTGGCCATCCGTATTTAGGAAGTAGCTGGTAAAGCAATGCACTGTGGTACTTCTTCTTCGATGGGGTTTAACGGCGGTTGGCATCCAATGTTAATGGTCCATTACCGCCGGCAGCTGGACGGGGCATTGAACAAGAAACAAACAAAAAATTCCGGGAAAGGGTTATAAAACGACTTCATACAAAATAAAACACGTTAACAAAAATTTGTTTAAATAAATAAATAAATTAAATAAAACATCATACCTCAATCACAGTCCACTCCAAAATACATCCCTACACAGGCTCAGGGGCCTGTGATGGGGCTACATTCACCGACAGAATTTATTGCACCGCCTCCGCTGTGAAATCACCGAGACCCCAAAAACGTTCAGCGGCATTCACAATGATTCCAATTTTCTTAGACTTCTTTTCCGCTTGTGTTGTACAGTTTTTGACCATTGAAATGAATAATACAAAGTCCACTTTTTTAACATGTAGCATTTCACTATCACTCGGTTGATGAGAAACATTGTCGTCGTGGTGGCTCTACTACCATTTCTTCTTCCCCGCCACTCGTTCCTTCGAATTTTATCACCACCTCCAGATAGGAGACAAGCTGGACACATCTTACCCTTGCCACTTCATTCTCCTTCACCTTAACATGGCACTCCAAAAATTCAGGCGCATGTTCACCTCCATAACTGCAGCATTTGATTTATTATTTGCTTCACAATTTTATTTCCATTTCACACATTTCACATTTCTCTCTCTCTCACACACAGCCTCTCTCTCTCTCTCTCTCTCTCTGTGTGTGTACGAGAGAGATGTAATGCAAATTGCTGCTTGTAAGGACAGACTGTTGGTAAGGACAGTCATTATCAACCTGACAATAACTGAGAAGGTTCAAAGCTCACATGCTCAATATTGTACTGTTGAGAACACAATCAGAACTCTATTTTACATTTGATCCAGCTGGATACAAATTTTATGATGTACTTAGCAGCACCAATGGCTGTCTTGCTAGCTTGGGACAAGTCATTGAATGTCTTGAGTGGCCCAGCCAGAGCCTTGACTTGAACCCGATCTAACATCTCTAGAGAGACCTGCAAATAGCTGTGCAGCGACGCTCCCCATCCAACCTGACAGAGCTTGAGAGGATTTGCAGAGAAGAATGGGAGAAACTTCCCAAATACAGGGGTGGCAAGCTTGTAGCGTCATACCCAAGAAGACACGAGGCTGTAACCCCTGCCAAAGCTGCTTCAACAAAGTACTGAGTAAAGGGTCTGAATACTTATGTAAATGTGATATTTTAGTTTTCTAAAAACCTGTTTTTGCTTTTTTGTTGTCTTTATGGGGTATTATGTGCAGATTGATGAGAAAAAAATCTATTTAATCAATTTTAGAACAAGGCTGTAACGTAGCAAAATGTGGAAAAAGTGAAGGGGTCTGAATACTTTCCAAATGTAAGATGGCACTTTTATAACATTGCTGTTGAGAAGTAAAATCTAAAATTTGTTTCTGTTTTTACTAAGCCAGCCATATGGTTTTCAACAATGAACTTAATTGCAATCCTCACTTTAAACACATTATTAGTGGCGATGACAGCTTGTCGATTTTGAGCTAAATCATCAGTGAATGATGAAAAGACAGTTACATTTTCAACTTGATCAAGGCTTGCAATAATTTACTTGTAAAAACCTGGGAAAAGGTAATGAGAGCCACTGAACCTTCTGAGTCTGTCTCACTAATAATCATAAGCAGTAGTATAATTTATTAAATTGTTATACAGTAAATCACCAGTATACTAAACACAAGACAAAGTGGAATCCATATTTATTCAAATGTAGTAACTTTCTACAATGTCTGTGTGCATCACAGTTATCATAAAGATATCAACAACACCTTTGTTTAAAACTGACTTACCTTGAAGAGCAAGAAGAGACATTAAAATTCCTACATGATGATAACACTTTACCGAAGAAATTTTCTCGACTATGTGAACTTCTCTTTTTACCCAGATTTGCTTCCATCCACTCGTCTTCAAATATTTACATGTTCACCTTCTGTGCCATTTCTTTTCATGATACATTCACATTATTATTATTGATATATTTTCTCTTTCCACTCTTCATGAGTGTCATCTCCCTTTATATGTTGATTTTATTCTGACTACATTCCTTTGGAATTCAAACTCCTCTTTAGCACAAAATTTAGGTCGCACAAAAAACTGACTGACATCCACTGTCACTTTGTGTCACCACGCTGTCAGATCATCTCGCTCTCTCTCTCTCTCTGTACACTATAGAGGGGACTGCCTTTCACTAAAACACAAGACAAATGCTGCCAGTCCCTGTCCTCTTTCAACCCAGGACACTCAACCCTAAGGCACTTACACGATCACTTCAAATGGGTTGGTACATTGTACTGTATTGTATGCTTTCCATTATCTATTGAAAATGCATAAATTTGAATATTTAAAAAAAAAATTCATACAATATAATATTTTTTTTAATTAGATGGAACATTTTATATACAATTTATAGAATTTGATCATGTGTTCAACAAATGTATTTCCCTGGTCAAAACTGTTCATTTGAATATACATTGCACAAATGATATTGTTCAGTCCATCTTTACTGTACATCAACAAGAAATGATGTCACTGTTAAGGCATGTTCTGTATTGTCCTGATAGGAGTCATTCATTTGCAGTATTATAGTATACCAAGTCTTTCCATCAGCAAAAACAGTGGCATACTACAGTTTTGTTCACAGTTATAGGTGAAAACATCACAGAGTGCGCTTGAGAATAAGGAAAAACTGTTTTTGTTTTTCTCAGAGAAGAGGAGGAAGACTAACCCTCCATTTTGTGACACTACAGCTCGAGAGTGTGAAAATGTCCTCCCGTTGCCGTCAGGATTCTTCACCTTGATGACACAGTTTGGGTTTGGACTAGAAAACAACATGTAATATACTCACCTGTATGCTGCTCTGAAAGCTTGTGCATTTTGTTCAGAAAAAAATATTGTGAAGAATTGAATAAGGGTCGACATGTAAACTCAGCAAAAAAAGAAACGTCCCTTTTTCAGGACCCTGTCTTCCAAAGATAATTAGTAGAAATCCAAATAACTTCACAGATCTTCATTGTAAAGGGTTTAAACACTGTTTCCCATGCTTGTTCAATGATCCATAAACAATTAATGAACATGCACCTGTGGAACGGTCGTTAAGACACTAACAGCTTACAGACGGTAGGCAACTATGGTCACAGTTATGAAAACGTAAGACACTAAAGAGGCCTTTCTACTACCTCTGAAAAACACCAAAAGAAAGATGCCCAGGGTCCCTGCTCATCTGTGTGAACGTGCCTTAGGCATGCTGCAAGGAGGCTTGAGGACTGCAGATGTGGCCAGGGAAATAAATTGCAATGTCCGTACTGTGAGACGCCTAAGACAGCGCTACAGGGAGACAGGACGGACAGCAGATTGTCCTCGCAGTGGCAGACCACGTGTAACAGCACCTGCACAGGATCGGTACATCCGAACATCACACCTGCGTGACAGGTACAGGATGGCAACAACAACTGCCCGAGTTACACCAGGAACGCACAATCCCTCCATCAGTGCTCAGACTGTCCGCAGTAGGCTGGGAGAAGTTGGACTGAGGGCTTGTAGGCCTGTTGTAAGGCAGGTCCTCACCAGACATCACCGGCATTGATTTCTTTCTGCCTAAAGTATAGTCATTCTAAGAATGATTGTTCATGTAACACAACACATAGTTGTAGTCTTCCCGGTCCTGACCATTCTGCCTACACTGACCTCGAGCCTGCCTGCCGTTCTGTCCCTGATTGATGCTGCCTTAGATTACTGACCTCTGCCTGCCCTTGACCTGCCGTTTGCCTGCCCCGTTTTGTAATAAACATCTGAGATTCAAACTGTCTGCCTCCAATGTCTGCATCCGGGTCCGGAGTCATGTTAGTACGAACTGGCCATGACTGACCCAGCAGACTCGGACCAGCTCCGCAACGCCGTCTCTTCCCAGGGAGCCACCATTGGAAAACACGAGGAGTTACTTCAAAATCTTATGGAAGGATTCCAGACCTTGGCGGAACGCCATGACCGCGCTTTCAATACATAGCTGGAGCATTTCTGCGGTTTGTCTATTAGGCAGCCAGACACAACAGTAACCTCCCAGCCTCTCAGTAACCCCGCTGTCAGCAGCGCGTTTCCCCAGCCCACCCCGGCTTCCCGAGAACCCCCTCCGCTCGAGATTCAGGAACCTGTCGGGCGTTTCTCTCCCAGTGCTCCCTCATCTTCGAGCTGCAGCCCTCTTCTTTTCCCTCCGACCGCTCGAAGATAGTGTACATTATAACGCTGATGTTCAGGAGGGCTCTCGCATGGGCTACGGCAGTGAGGGAGCAACAATCCACCATGTGCTTCAGTCTGGATGAGTTCATGGCGGAGGTAAAAAAAGGTGTTAATTCTCTATTTTCCGGGAGAGAGGCTGTTCGGAAGCTACTCCTACTATGTCAAGACTCCCGTAGTGTGGCAGACTATGCAGTCGATTTCCGCACGTTGGCCACTGAGAGTGCCTGGAAGCCAGAATCCCTGTTTGACACATTTCTTCATGGATTATCGGAGGAGGTTAAAGACGAACTCACAGCCCAGGAGCTGCCCATGGATCTCGACTCTCTCATCGCCTTGACCATACAGATTGATGGTGGCTACGGGAACATAGGAGGGAGAGGAGGTCTGTCCCCAGTCACACTCGCTCATCCAAGGATCCCACCTTGCCTCCGAGGAATCCTGGAAGTCCCCGGCGTCTACATTACCGAGAGAATCCGAGGTTACCCGAGTTCCCCCTGGAATCACAGAGGTTTGACGACTCGCTTCCTCCGGAGCCCATGCAACTTGGCAGAGCTAGATTGTCTCCTGCTGAACGTTTACGCAGACTGAACACCAATAGCTGTCTGTATTGTAGAACTACAGGTCATTACATTTCTACCTGTCCATTAAAAGACCAGGCTCATCAGTAGGTACGAGTACGCTGGTGGGCCATTACTAGTACTGCTCTCCATGCCATCCTGCTGTGGGGTGACCGGTCAAAATCTCAACGGGCACTCATTGACTTTGGGGCCGACGCAAGTTTTATGGACACTACCCTGGTGTCAGAGTTGGAAACCCCTGTTCAACCCCTCTTCATTACCATGGACGTCAGAGTGCTGGATGGGCACTCTATTGGTAGAGTCACCCACAATACAGTTCCTATCAACCTGCGAGTGTCAGGTAATCACAGTGAGTCTATGTAATTTCTGCGGTTTTGGGGTTTTCATGGCTCCAGAGGCACAATCCCTTTATCGACTGGACTGTTGGTTCTATCAAGGGTTGGAGCCCGTTCTACCACGATCATTGTCTGAAGTTGGCGCAGCCTGCCTGGGACATCTTCCTGTGGGCTTGGGAAAAGCCTTGGACCTCTTCGCCGTTCCCGCAGAGTACCAGGACCTCCGGGAGGTTTTCAACAAAGCCCGTGCACATCACTTTATTTCCCTTCGGGTCTGGAGACCAAGGCAATGGAACGGTACATTGAGGACTCCCTGGCTGCAGGGTGTATCCGTCCATCTGCCTCCCGCCATCTGCCTCCATGGGCACTACGAATACCTGGTGATGCCATTCGGACAGACCAACTCTCCTGCTGTGTTCCAGGCCCTGGTTAACAATGTTTTCTGTGACACGTTGAACCGGTTCAACGTGTTTGTCTACCTCGATGACATCCTCGTATTTTCCCACTCAGCTCAAGAACATGTCCTCCACGTCCGACAGGTCCTCCAGCGTCTTCTGGAGAACCAGCTTTTTGTTAAAGCTGAGAAATGCAAATTTCATGGCTCCAGCATCTCCTTCCCAGGATACATCATTGCTGCAGGAAATATGCAGATGGATCCTGGCAAGGTGAGAGAGGTAGTGGATTGGCCTCAAACCACATCCAGAGTGCAGCTGCAACGCTTCCTGGGCTTTGCTAATTTATATTGCCGTTTCATCCAGGGTTACAGCATCCTGGCTTACCCCCTTTCAGCACTCACCTCTCCCAAGGTCCCGTTCACGTGGTCTCCAGCTGCTGACCGGGCGTTCTCGGAACTCAAGCATCGGTTCACTACAGCTCCCATCTTAATCCATCCCTTTCCATCCCTTCAGTTCGTGGTGGAAGTCAACGCCTCGGACGTCAGAGTGGGTTCTGTCCTGTCCCAGCGTTCTGCCCAGGACCAAAAGCTGCATCCCTGTGCTTTCCTTTCCACCACTGAGAGTGGTGGAACACCACTGAGAGGAATTATGACGTGAGAAACCAAGAACAACTGACGGTGAAGATGGCGTTGGAGGAGTGGAGGCACTGGTTAGAGGGGGCGGAACATCCATTCTTAGTGTGGACTGATCATAAGAACCTGGAATATCTCCGCACTACCAAGCGCCTCAACTCTAGGAAAGCTCGATGGGCCCTGCTATTCACTTGGTTCAACTTTACCATCTTTTACTGCCCGGTGTCCAAGAATGTGAAGCCTGACACTCTCTCACACTTCCATAGCCCTGCTGCTATAGGCATAGCATTCCCAGCCGGATGTTTGTCCTGGACTCCGCCCATTCCCCGGTCCTGGAATGGGCTCATTCCTCCAGACCCTAGCCTTTGTACAACAACGTTTTTTGGTGGCCCACCATGGTTCATGACGTCTCTGCGTTTGTCGCTGCCTGCACTGTGTGTGCTCAGAAGAAGACTCCGCGGCAATCTCCGGCTGGCCTCCTGTCACGATTCCCACCGACGGTGGCGCCCCCTCCTGCTCGGGTGGCGCTCGGCGGTCGTCGTCACCGGCCTATTAGCTGCCACTGATTCCCTTTTTTGGTTTTCCCTTCCTTTTGGTTTTGTGCACCTGTGTTTAGTTTGGTTAATTAGCGGGGCTATTTATGTTAGCTGGTCCGCTTCCGTGTTGTGCGGGATTATTTCTAAAGTGACGGATCATGTTCGTGTCGGCGCTATTTTACGCCATGTGTATTTTCTCCATTGTGTTTTTGAGTATTTTGTTTAATGAGTGAGTGTACATTAAATACGCCACTACCCTGTGCTCGCTGCTTCCTGTGCCTCATTCCTTCACCACGACTGCCAATCCGTTACACCTCTTTCAACCACTCCCTGTTCCTCACCGCCCCTGGTCCAATATATCCCTGGACTTCGTCACTGGTCTCCCTCCATCAGATGGCAGCATCACTATCCTTACAGTGGTGGATAGGTTTTCCAAAGCCACCTATTTCATTCCCCTTCCCAAGTTACCCTCAGCCAAGGAGACGGCCAAGCTCATGGTGCAGCATGTCTTTCGGATCCATGGACTCCCGGTGGACATGGTCTCCAATCTCGGTCCTCAGTTCTCGTCCCGGTTCTGGAATGCGTTCTGCACCCTCATTGGGTCGTCGGCCAGCCTGTCCTCCAGTTTTCACCCCCAGTCTAACAGCCAGTCAGAGTGAGCCAATCAGGACCTGGAGACGGCTCTTCGTTGCCTCGTCTCCGCCAACCCCAACACCTGGAGCCAGCAACTTGTGTGGGTGGAATACGCCCGCAACACCCTTCCCTGCTCGGCCACTGGTCTCTCGCCCTTCAAGTGTTCCATGGGATATCAGCCCCCGCTCTTCCCTGAGCCATAGGAAGAGGTCAGCATACCCTCGGCCCAGACGTTTGTCCGCTACTGTCGCCGTACCTGGAAGAGAGCCCAGTCTGTTTTTCTCAAGACTACCTCCAGGTATTGGCGACAGGCGGACCGGCACCAGACCCTGCTCCCCGCTATTGTCTCATGCAGAGGGTATGTCTGTCCACTTAGGGATCAGCCCCTCTGGGTGGAGTCCCATAAACTTTACCCCCGTTTTATCGCCCTTTCCCCATCTCTAAGATTCTTAGCCCCTCTACTGTTCGTCTTCTGTTGCCCCGCACCCTCCGTATACATCCCACTTTTCATGTGTCTAGGATTAAACCTCTGTCTCACAGCCCTTTGTCTCCTGTTTCCAGTCTTCCCGGTTCTGACCATTCTGCCTGCCCTGATACTGAGCCTGCTTGCCGTTCTGTCCCTGATTGACGCTGCCTTGGATTACTGACCTCTGCCTGCCCTTGACCTGCCGTTTGCCTGCCCCTGTTTTGTAATACACATCTGAGATTCGAACTGTCTGCCTCCTGTGTCTGCATCTGGGTCTTATCCTGAGTCGTGTTAGTAATGTAACAAAATGTGGAAAAAGTCATGGGGTCTGAATACTTTCCGAAGGCTCTCTATATCTAACTGTGTGTGTTTGTGTCTAAACTTGCACATTTGTCTGTGTATGTGTGTGCGTGTGTGTTACTTGGAGAAAGGGGAGTGTGTGTGTGTGTGTGTGTGTGTGTGTGTGTGTGTGTGTGTGTGTGTGTGTGTGTGTGTGTGTGTGTGTGTGTGTGTACAGTTTGTTTGTGTTTGTGCAGTGCCTACAGCATATGTGTGTGTCTGTGCAGTGAGGGGCACAGAGAGCCAGCCAGCGAGGACCTGGGCCCAGATTCACAAAACCTTCTTAAGAAGAAATGTCTTCTTAACCGCCATTTTTCCTTAATTATAGACTTATGAAGAAAGTTAAGAAACGTTGCTATTCCTCAATAAATTTATTGGAAAATGTTCTTACATTTTTTCCCTGTTTCTTCCTTAGAAAAAAAGTGAATCTTGAAAATAATGTTTTAGGATTTGTTCTTGGAAATTTACTTAACCATATATTACAATATTCTAGAAGTGTTAAATAGCTAGCGTTAGCTTGTCAATTTGCAAAGAATAACTTAGCTAATGTTAATGTCGTTAGCTATGTTGGCTTATGTCGTTACGTGTTAGCTAGCTACCTAACTTACCAGTTGAGTAGTCCCTCAACCACCTTCTCCTCCAGCTGGTCCAAATGAATGGTCGATCCCCCCTGCTTCTGTCTCCTTCAACTCATTGCTTCTCTCATCCCCCTTCTTCTTAGCAGCTGACTTGATGTCAGACCACTTTTTTTTACAGCGTCACTGTCCCTTGCCATACCTCAGATGGCAGAGACAGACTCTGCCACTCTCGCCCATCCTCTCTTTTTGGTCTCTGCAGTGACCCCGCAGTTATTGAGTCTCCCCAACAGCAACCTTTTCCTGGCTGCTATTTCCTCAAACATCACTTCAAGCTCTTGTTGCTGAAATCTTTATTCCGCTTTCGTTGGTTATCCATTTTTGTTTTTGATATAGCTAGTCTGATGGCTATAATGTGTGAAAAATAACGTTTGTTTTTGTGTATAAAGGCTTTGCGACCCATCTAAAAAATGTATCTTCAAGACAAAGCAGATAAATAAATGTAATAAAATGAAATATCAACACTTTATTATAGTGGGTCAAATCCTATCATCCCTGTCACATAGGCTTATTTATTGGTTTCAAGCACGTCATTAATGTCAGTGCCGCATAAGTAGATATTTACGAAGTTCTTAGGAAAGATAGTTACGAAGTTCCTAAGAATACTATGAATTCCTAAGAACATTTTGAGGAATTTCACTTATGAACTATCTTATGAACCTCTTATTTTTTTTCCTTAAGAAACTTCTTAGGTTTTTTCGTAAGTATTGTTTTGTGAATCCGGCCTCTAGTGTCTTTCAGATTCTCTTAGAAGGGCTGTTTGTGGAGAGAGGCCAGAGTGTGAGAACACAGGCTGTTAGATCAAACCCTTGAGGGCAGAGAACAAACTTAATGTAGCTCTCTCATTTATGCTCTCCCACTCCTGATATCACACCACAACAGCCCCTCAAGCCCAACATTGCTGTTTTTACCTCCATAAAAGCACATAACTGTAGAGGCTGACAAAATGACATTCTGAGATGGAAGATCCTATATTGTATCAGAGCGCACCACACTGAACATTATTTTATGAAAGCACTATTTATTTTGTGATGCTAATGAAACAGTGCATACAAAATACGGTAGAGTAGGCTTTGACATTTTAAGGTTGAGACCTATTGGATTAAAATAAACCTAGGCCTGTGAAGAAAACATATCGAAATATGTCAACAGTGATTTCAATGAGTGTTCAGTGCCCTATTGTGATTCAGCTCTGAAATTACATGGGTTACATTCTATTACAGTCAGTCGGCAGCAGGGGTGTAGGAGTGACTCTGACATTGGATACAGACAAATCTTAATTTATAAATGAGCAAATCTACAAGGCTAAGGGGGAGTCTTACAGAGGGGCACTTACTATGGTACAGTCCAATCAGTCTTAGGGGCCATGGCAATTCATACTGTACTGAATATCAGTCTGAATGTTAACCTTATCACACGTGAGTTCCAAATATCTCTAACGGTCATCCCAGTGTGAGATTTTCTTATGCATGTGATGTTAGAATGTACTCACTGTTCCAAAATGTGATTGTTATGCAACAGGACAGTTAACCCGTGCTGCCCTCAAGCCAAGGCACACTGTCTGCTAATTATCTACAGGCTATACTTGTCAATTTCTAATTATTTTCAAACAACAGTTTGAATTGAGGTGTGGCCACCTCCTCATTAATTCACATAAGAAGTAGCCCATTTCATTGTTGCGGACAATTTATGACTTGAGGCTTTACTGAGCTGCACAAACTTCTCTCTTTGACGAGAGCCCAAGCACTTCCCCAGCGTTTCCCCAGATCATGTATGCAGACATTTGCGCATCTCTAGTCTGAACAAGCCTTGCAAAAACTTTTTCTCTCTGGCACAATTTCTGGCTGGAGCCCACATTGCCTTCATTGTTGTTTTCCTTACAAATAATAACATTGCATTCCTATCAAAGTAAGTGCCTTATTTTCTATATATCGTGTTGTCGTTTCTACTGTAGCATACCATATGTAGGTACAGTGAATTCGGAAAGTATTCAAACCCCTTCCCTTTTTCCACATTTTGTTATGTTACAGCATTATTCTAAAATGAATTAAATAAAACATCTCATCAATCTACACACAACACCCCAAAATACCAAGGGGAGTGAATACTTTTGCAACCATTGTATCTATCCTGTTGACTAGTCACTTTATCCCTACCTATCTGCCCCGACTCGGCACTGGTACCCCATGTATATAGCCAAGTTATCGTTACTCATTGTGTATTTACTGCTCGTGTAATACAGTAATTGTTAAAAAAAAAAATCCCTCTCTGCACCTGTTGTTTACAAAGCATGTTACAAATACAATTTTATTTTATCCGGCACAGTGCTTTTTCTCTCACTCACACACTGCCTCACTGCTGGTAACAACCAACCGAGAGTGAGAATGAAGCAGTCAGTGGAGGCGGGAGAAGTGACTCACGTTCTAGCAGCAGATGCCTTTTGAAAATAAATGTCCCTCAAGGAATACAGCGACTCGTTTTTCAAAATTATTCATTTATTTATTGGGGAGGACCATTTAACCTGCTTCTAACATTGGCGGGGGACATGTCCACCCCAGCTCCTATGCCATTGGTCAGAAGCATATCTTCAGGTTTTAATCATGTGTCTAATCTAATTCTGGGATGTGGTGAAACTCACCTTCATGAGATGAATTTGGAATAACTTGCACTCTGTGATTTTTTCGAGTCTTGTTTCTCTGTAACATAGACAGCCTATAGACAGAAACTAAAACAGGAAACGCCCATGCTCAGGTCTGTTCAACGCTGGTCCAACCAATCTGATTCCACGCTTCAAGATTGCTTCGATCACGTGGACTGGGATATGTTCCGGACAGTGTCGAACAACAACATTGATGTATACGCTGATTCGGTGAGCGAGTTTATTAGCAAGTACATCGATGATGTACCAACAGAGACTATTAAAACCTTCCCCAACCAGAAACCGTGGATTGATGGCAGCATTCGTGCAAAACTGATAGCGCGAACCACTGCTTTTAATCAGGGCAAGGCGACAGGAAACATGACCGAATGCAAACAGTGTAGCTATTCCCTCCGCAAGGCAATGAAACAAGCTACGCGTCAGTATAGAGACAAAGTAGAGTCGCAATTCAACGGCTCAGACATGAGAGGAATGTGGCAGGGTCTACAGTCAGTCATGGACTACAAAAAGAAAACCAGCCCCGTCGCCGACCCAGATGTCTTGCTCCCAGACAAACTGAACAACTTCTTCGCTCGCTTTGAGGACAATACAGTGCCACCGACACGGCCCACTAACAAAACCTGCGGACTCTCCTTCACCGCAGCCAACGTGAGTAAAACATTTAAACGTGTTAACCCTCACGAGGCTGCTGGCCCAGATGGCATCCATAGCCGCATCCTCAGAGCATGCGCAGACCAGCTGGCTGGTGTGTTTACGGACATATTCAATCAATCCCTATCCCAGTCTGCTGTTCCCACATGCTTCAAGAGGGCCACCATTATTCCTGTTCCCAAGAAAGCTAAGGTAACTGAGCTAAATGACTATCGCCCCATAGCACTCACTTCCGTCATCATGAAGTGCTTTGAGAGACTAGTCAAGGATCATATCACCTCCACCCTACCTGACACCCTAGACCCACTCCAATTTGCTTACCGCTCCAATAGGTCCACAGATGACGCAATCACACTGCACACTGCCCTAACCCATCTGGACAAGAGGAATACCTATGTAAGAATGCTGTTCATCGACTACAGCTCAGCATTTAACACCATAGTACCCTCCAAACTCGTCATTAAGCTCGAGACCCTGGGTCTCGACCCCGCCCTGTGCAACTGGGTCCTGGACTTTGATGGGGCGCCCCCAGGTGGTGAGGGTAGGAAACAACATCTCCACCCCGATGATACCAGCCCTCTCCTGTACTCCCTGTTCACCCATGACTGCGTGGCCATGCACGCCTCCAACTCAATCATCAAGTTTGCAGACGACACTACAGTGGTAGGCTTGATTACCAACAACGACGAGACGGCCTACAGGGAGGAGGTGAGGGCCCTCGGAGCATGGTGTCAGGAAAACAACCTCACACTCAACGTCAACAAAACAAAGGAGATGATCGTGGACTTCAGGAAACAGCAGAGGGAGCACCCCCCTATCCAAATCGACGGGACAGTAGTGGAGAAGGTGGAAAGTTTTATGTTCCTCGGCGTACACATCACGGACAAACTGAAATGGTCCACCAACACAGACAGCGTGGTGAAGAAGGCGCAACAGAGCCTCTTCAATCTCAGGAGGCTGAAGAAATTTGGCTTGTCACCAAAAACACTCACAAACCTTTACAGATGCATAATCAAGAGCATCCTGTCGGGCTGTATCACCGCCTGGTACGGCAACTGCTCCGCACAGAACCGCAAGGCTCTCCAGAGGGTAGTGAGGTCTGCACAACGCATCACCGGGGGCAAACTACCTGCCCTCCAAGACACCTACACCCCCCGATGTCACAGGAAGGCCAAAAAGATCATCAAGGACAACAACCACCCAAGCCACTGCCTGTTCACCCCGCTATCATCCAGAAGGCGAGGTCAGTACAGGTGCATCAAAGCTGGGACCGAGAGACTGAAAAACAGCTTCTATCTCAAGGCCATCAGACTGTTAAACAGCCATCACTAACATTGAGTGGCTGCTGCCAACATACTGACTCAAATCTCTAGCCACTTTAATCCTAAAAAATTGGATGTAATAAATGTAACACTAGACACTTTAAACAATGCCACTTTATATAATGTTTACATACCCTACATTACTCATCTCATTTGTATATACAGTACTCTATACCATCTACTGCATCTTGCCTATGCCGCACGGCCATCATCATCCATATATTTATATGTACATATTCTTATTCATTCCTTTACACTTGTGTGTATAAGGTAGTTGTTGTGAAATTGTTAGATTACTTGTTAGATATTACTGCATGGTCGGAACTAGAAGCACAAGCATTTCGCTACACTCGCATTAACATCTGCTAGCCATGTGTATGTGACCAATAACATTTGATTTGATTTATAAATTAAGTCTGGTTAGTTAAAGACTGAACCATTCACTGTACTCAAACCTTATTGATCGAATCAATGAAAACAATCTTATGATAAACAAAGTTTATTATACAGTTTCCATTAGGTTCATGGATTTGAGTGTTACTATATGGCAATGCTACATAATAAGTAAAATATATATTCATGGTATACTTAAGCAATAAGGCACGAGGGGTGTGGTATATGCCCAATATACCACGGCTAAGGGCTGTTCTTAAGCAGGACGCAACGCGGAGTGCCTGGATACAGCCCTTAGCCGTGGTATATTGGCCATATACCACAAACCCCCGAGGCGCCTTATTGCTATTATAAACTGGTTATGTCCGTAACTAGAGCAGTAAAATCTATGTTTTGTCATACCTGATATACCACGGCTGTCAGACAAACTGCATTCAGGGCTCGAACCACCCAGTTTTTATAATAAGGTTCAAAACATGCCGGCAAGCATTGATTCCAAAAGATGGAGTATTTTAGTAAAAAAAACAAAAACAATAATGGCTGAAATCATAGAGTCAACATTTTGTCAGAGTGAATGGTCGGGGGGAAGGAAAATAATAATAACTTGTACACTGCAAATTGACCACTACTAAGCCCAAAAAGACGTATTTCAAAATAACAATAATTTCATAGCTTGATTACATTGAGACACGATCACATGCCTCTTTTTTTATTTGTAGAAATACAGATTATATATTTTTTTCTGAATTCTTCGTCTTTTTTCCCCAAAAAACTTAACTTGGTGTGCCAAGAAAAACAAAAACAACATTTGGGGGTTGCTTGCTTGCTTACAGCATGTCACAAAATCCCTGTGACTGTGAAATTGATACTTTCAGTAAAATAAAATTAATATATCCTGTAAACACATATATGCTGTAAGTACGATAAGTGCCCCCCCCCCAAAAAAAAAAAATGTAAGCTTGCAGGGGTTGCTAAATGCAAGTGCCATGAAGTATCGCTCTGTCTGTAGTCCTTTTAAGAACTTTGTCTTTCTAATACTTGTTTGTTTCTGGTTTGCTCCAAATAACTACGTTTAAGCATGCTGTGCGCTAACAGTGATGAGTAATACCTTGAGTGAGACAACATTCAAAAATACATTCAGAAGCATATTTTGTGTTCAGAATAGCTCTTAACCTTTCAAATGTGGCCTGTAACAAAGGTTGCGGGAAAAAAACATAAAATACATCCAAGTCATTTGAGAAGTATACTCTGGAAAATAACTTAATATAAACAAGCAAGCAAGGCAGCGTAGATGTGAAAATATGTAAGAAACATTTTTGCGGAGATGATAGTTGTTGAAAATGTTGTTGATAGTTGTTGAAAATGTGTATTCTCCCTTGCAGTAAATTGTGTTGCCAGTTGAACCTAGGAAATATAATTGTTTTGGGTCTTCTGGGTCTTTTCATTTAGAATGACAGGAGTAAAGATATGTCACCAGGACAATTACAAGACAGTTGCTGAAAAGATCATTTTATCTCATGCAAGTCTGCATTTTAAAGGGTTTGAAGGTAGCTCTCTATTTGATGATTCATTTAATAATTTTTGGAGTAATTTAACAATACTTTTGAATCTCTGGATGAACCTATTTAGATCCAGTTGCATAATGTATCAGTTCAATCATTGTGTATCCACAATACAAAGTGTGAATAAAAAATGTCTGCTGTCAGTAATTCATATCTTTGCCATCAATATTTGTCTAAATATTCTGATCGGCACTGGAGAAAATGGAGGGAAAACAGCAGCAAAAATATTGGCAGTGCGAACGGAAGTTTGACTAAAATAATCATAAAGTCAAAGCAAAACATTACACATACATTCTTAAATGTTTTTGCCTTGGAAAGGATAATAACGTAACATCACACAATTAATTTAAAAAAATGAATGGATAAAGGGGCTTTTCAAAGGATAAACAGTTTGTTAAATGCTCCCATTTGGCTTAAATCAAACATCATTTCAAAGCCTGTGAGTAAGGCTTTTGCAAAAAAGTATGAAATGTTAATTAAATAGCATGCCTGAAAATGTTGTTAACATTTTTATCACCATGAAATGATATTATATACTTTCATAAAAATGTGATGCAATCAACAAAATATCAAAGCGTTCATCTAACTATAGCTGTTGCAATTTTATGTTAGTGAATTCTGATAATGTTTCCAGTTGTGTCATATTATGGATGTAGTTGGCAAATAGTGCATTTGAATACTATTTGGCAAACAGCTGCAAGGTGTTTGTACTTGCACAAGCAGCTTGTTTTCCAAAAATGTCACACATTTATCTTACAGCAAATGAATAAACAAATAAATATAATTACAATTATGTGATCTAAAAAAAATCAATAAAATACATCTTTACAGATCATAAAGACAAAACAAAATGTCCCAATACTGGTTGTACTCCAACCTCTTGCCAAAGAAAGCATCTTTGTGGATATCACAAATATAATATCGTGGGCATCGAATAGAATATGTACAATCTCTATAGTGAGTAGTGTAATGTGAACGTCATCAGTGCGTTTGTGCCTTGTGCACATTTATGCAATGAAGCCTTAAAGGGTTGTGTACAACAATTACTACTAAAATAGTGTACATAGAACTGGTTATCACATGTCTCTATATCCAATAGGGTTTATGGACACGAGCCATAATATTGACTATAATATTACACTCCTTTGAAATAAATATATTTAGCTGATGAACCATAAAGCAAAACATGTCATCTGTTATCCACTGTAAATAACTAAGTCATTTGGGATGTAAATACAATACATGACATGTTAGATGAAATTGGGAATCTCTTATGCCACAAAAACAATCAAATGCAACAAAAGAATATGGGTGTCATAGTTTTGAACAAATTCAAGTGCGTTCTTTAAATCTGTAACAATCTCAATGATAATATAAGGTTGGCAATTAATATGCATTCCGTTCCCGAGTAAAAGATCAAAACAATCATTGACAAGCTTAACCTTGAGTTAATGAGTGTGCGAATGCATTAGAACAAATGTGTGTACTTTAAGTGTGGTCCCGTGTGGCTCAGTTGGTAGAGCATGGTGTTTGCAACACCAGGGTTGTGGGTTTGATTCCCACGGGGGACCAGTACGGGGAAAAAAATGTATGAAATGTATGCATTCACTACTGTAAGTTGCTCTGGATAAGAGCGTCTGCTAAATGACTAAAATGTAAGTCAAGTTGCAGCAAACATTCCCAGCATGAAAAACTACAGGTGTTTTCTCAGCAAAACTGTTGGAGCGTGGTCTGATAACCTTTTTTCTCACTCTGCACTGCAGTCATTCAAGAGGAGCCAGGTTATTCGGTTCTCACAAGTACCATTGGTGGTAATACCTAGCATATTGGGCATTCAACTCTGAACTCCAAGGCAGAGTAACCATTTATATGAGCAGTTCCAGTTTTGGCCTACTTGGATCCTGACCACCCTCTGCCCTCGTAAGCGCCTTCCCCGTTGGCAGAGTGGGGCGAGGGGGCACAGAGGTCTGAGTCAGTGTCGGATTCACCTTCTGCGATGTAGGGCCTTACTTTGGCGCAGCGGGCTACAACACTGAAGTAGCTGTTGTTCAGGAAGTCCAGATTTTCCTTGGACTGGGAGATGCTGAAGCCGCTGAACGAGCGCTCCAGTTCCTCGTGGTCCACCGAGGGGATAGAGATGGACGTGTCGCTGTCTGCCTTGCCCTCTCTATCCCCCTCACCACTGCCACCACCGCTGTTGCGGTGGGACCCCCGATTGCTCCCACTGTGGCCTCCAGATGAGCGCTCATGGGCCGGTGGAGGAGGGATGCGGACCAGGGAGGGATCCCCTACGGGGGAGGGGGAGTTGTCCTGGCTGCGCTGGTGTACCTCGCTGACGGGGTGCTGCTGCCAGGAGGTGGAGGGGGGGCAGTGGCCCCCTAGGCCAGAGCAAGCTGGTGGGGGGTCGAAGTTCTTCTGTCCTGCCGAGCTGTTGGAGCGGATGATTTTGGTGATGGAGCCACTCTTCTCCATGTGGTCCACGGGGCTGTGGTAAGGCGGTGCCGGGTCGGGCTCTTTGGACCCAAAGTAGGCGTCAGTCTCCGACTGGGGGATGCCCATGCGCTGGATGTAGATGTTCACCAAGAAGTCCAGCTTTCTTTCCATTGACATGACCTGCCCAGAAGGAAAGACACCATGACGTGGTGGAGAATTGGAAAGCCCAAGGGACAGACATGGACACAGTCAATACTGCCATTAATTGCTAAATGGTATACCTTACCTTTTTCTCCACTTTCCCCAAATGCCCCATCATGCTTGGGTCCTCCTCAACCCCCCCGTCAGTGGTTCCTTTGGGACGGTCTTTATCTGTGATTGGAGTACCTCGACCAACAATTTGGTCAACTCTACCGATTCAAAACACAAAACAGGCAATGTCTAGAATAAAGCCAATAGAGTTGAATAAAACCTGTTTAAAATTGACACAGCCGGCACAGCAGGAAACATTTTTTTTTTTAAATCAACCTTCAAAAGTTATGTCCACAATTGTAAAGAAAAAGGATGTATATAACCCCAGACTTTCTCTGATCCTATTGCAAGAGGTAGATGAGTGCAGGCTTAGAGAGGAGAGCACCACACACTCAGGTATAGCTCTCACCTGCCTAGCGCTGAGCACAATGGGAGTGGGATGGGCACATGCATGGGATGGCATACGGAGAGATGGAGGAGGAAGACCGGGGGCCTTACAGGGTGCAGGGTTAGGGGCATCTTTTCTTTCAACTACTCATCATTGCCATTCATTGGCTCTCCCAGCAAGACAATACAGCAATACATGACTTTACGTTTGTATGCCTACTTAAAGCTGTTATAAGAATGACATAATACCTGTCTTAAGTGGGTATTACAGCTTCTAACAAAGGACGTAACACCCTATGAAGTTGCCAGGGATGGTAATATAGTTGCCACAGATGGTCTGCTTTATAACATTGTTATGCCAGTTGTCAGAAGTGTAAAGCAAGTTGTCACAATCAGTCATGACAAGGGTTCTATGACTGCTATGACAAAGGTTCTGTACGCGTTCTGAAAGTAAAGTGTGAATCGAATGTTTACACTTCAAGGGAAGATTGCTTCAAGTAAAGTGTCACTGAAAAATTGCTTGGACATATTGGATCAGCTATACTTATTGCCCCAAAGCACAGCCTGGTCTCAGACTAGAAGTAACATAGCAAATGTAAATCCGGGATACTCAAATATGACTAGATTCAGGAAACTAGGCGAATGTCGCAAGTCATGACATAACAGGAGAGTCGTTTGAACGTAAAAACAATATATATTTTTTTATCAAAATGTGTTTTTCTTGGCAAAAATGCGAACTTTCATGTGCCTTAATAACAAACTCGTATGCCATCTGTAAATATGAATACAATTGTTAAATTACAATCCTTGTTGGTTAAGCCACAGAAAAAGTTAGCAACCTTCCCACTAGCCATGATTGGCTCGAGATAATGAGTGGGCTGGACATGTCGAGAGAGGAGTTCGGATTGGTCTCCCATAGAAGCTCGTCAGTCTGTGTTGGTAATTCTGTTGAACGCAGCTTTTTTTTTAAATGTATTGTGTGCAGCTGCATAAGTGTGGCTCTCCACTTTCTGGAGGATCACATTTTGAAATCAGTGGAATTCGAGTATGATAGCGAAAGAGATGGAGGAAACACCTGTCTCCAGATTTCATCTTCAAAGTAAGGGCAACCGTGGCATGGCATTCCTGACAGGGAGACGCATCCATGCACAATGATGTATACAGTTAAGATAGTCTAGCGTTTTCTAATTTTGACAGAAAGGGGTTTCATTTTAAGCTAACATTAGCTGGCTGGCTCCCTAGCTGATGTTATTATTCGTTTCCCAGAGCCGTTTGCTCTTCTAGTTAGAGCCTAATGTTAGCTAGCTAACATTGAATATGGTTGGTTAGCTCCCAGCACTGTGGCATTGTTGGCACTGTTCATTGTTGTTTGACTAGCTAACGTTAGCTGGCTGGCTCGTTAGCTAACATTATGTGTGTGAACTTACACTTTGTTTACCTAACTAGGTACAATGTTTACCTAGCTAGCAAGCTATATGTCTTACGCTAAAGTGTACTGTTAGCTAGCTGGCTCCCTAGCTGACATTCTTTTCCCAGATCCGTGTGCTGTTCTAGTTAGAGCCTAATGTTAGCTAGCTAACATTGAACATGGTTGGTTAGCTCCCAGCACTGTTGCATTGTTGGCACTGTTTATTGTTTAACTAGATAACGTTGGCTGGCTGGCTCGTTAGCTGACGTTACGTGACGTGTGTACAATACCCGCTGAATATGGCCGGTGTCAGTAAACGTCTGCAAAAAAGTGTAATTAAATTGTTGCCAGCAGAGCTAGTTAGGTTGTTTTCATGTTATCCAGAGGTTGTCACGGTTGTTGTAAGGCAACGATTACCACAGCGTTTGTTGAGTTCAACATATTTATTTAAAGTGAAAACTTCTTTAACAAAAACAATAAACAAGCAACACAACGTGACTACGTGGTGACACAAGCACCAATACCAACAATATCCCACAAACACAGGTGGGAAAAATGGCTACCTAAATATGATCTCCAATTAGAGGCAACGATTACCAGCTTTCTCTAATTAGGAACCATACAAAACACCAACATAGAAATATTGAACTAGAACACCCCCTAGTCACGCCCTGACCTACTACACCTTACAGAACCAAGGGCTCTCTATGGTCTGGGCGTGACAGTACCCCCCCAAAGGTGCGGACTCCGGCCGCAAAACCTGAAACCGGGGGGGGGGGGGGGGTGACTAGTGTCAGTGGCGGCTCCGGTGCAGGTCGTAGCCCCCGCCCAGACCCCGGATCCGGTCCTGGCGCCGGGCTGAACACCGTGCCTGGACTTGGCATCGGCGCAGAGAAAGGCTCCGGCCTTGGAGCGGTACTGGATGCCGTGCCTGGACCGGGCACCGACGCAGAGGAGGGCTCCTGCCATGGAGCTGGGTTGGACGCCGTGCCTGGACTGCGCACCGGCGCAGAGGAAGGCTCCGGCCATGGAGCTGGATTTGCCGCCATGCCTGGACTGCGCACCGGCACAGAGGAAGGCTCCGGCCTTGAAGCAGTACTGGATGCCGTGCCTGGACCGGGCACCGGCACAGAGGAGGGCTCCAGCCATGGAGCTGGGTTGGACATCGTGCCTGGACCGGGCACCGTCGCAAAGGAAGGCTCCAGCCATGGAGCTGGGTTGGCTGCCGTGCCTGGACTGGGCACCGGCGCAGAGGAAGGCTTCGGCCTTGGAGCGGTACTGGACGCCGTGCCTGGATTGGGCACCGGCGCAGAGGAAGGCTCCTGCCATGGAGCGGGACTGGACGCCGTGCCTGGACTGGGCACCGGCGCAGAGGAAGGCTCCGGCCATGGAGCGGAACTGGACGCCGTGCCTGGACTGGGCACCGGCGCAGAGGAAGGCTCCGGCCATGAAGCTGGGTTGGACGTCGTGCCTGGACTGGGCATCGGCGCAGAGGAAGGCTCTGGCCATGGAGCTGGGTTGGCTGCCATGCCTGGACTGGGCACCGGCGCAGAGGAAGGCTCCGGCCTTGGAGCGGTACTGGACGCCGTGCCTGGACTGGGCACCGGCGCAGAGGAAGGCTCCTGCCATGGAGCAGGACTGGACGCCGTGCCTGGACGCCGTGCCTGGACTGGGCACCGGCGTAGAGGAAGGCTCCGGCCATGGAGCGGAACTGGACGCCATGCCTGGACTGGGCACCGGCGCAGAGGAAGGCTCCAGCCTTGGAACGGGACTGGAAGCCGTGCCTGGACTGGGCATCGGCGCAGAGGAAGGCTCCGGCCATGGAGCTGGGTTGGCTGCCGTGCCTGGACTGGGCACCGGCGCAGAGGAAGGCTCCGGCCTTGGAGAAGTACTGGACGCCGTGCCTGGACTGGGCACCGGCGCAGAGGAAGGCTCCTGCCATGGAGCGGGACTGGACGCCGTGCCGGGACTGGGCACCGGCGCAGAGGAAGGCTCCGGCCATGGAGCGGAACTGGACGCCGTGCCTGGACTGGGCACTGGCGCAGAAGAAGGCTCTGGCCATGGCAACGGCGCAGGAAGGTCAGGCCCGTGGACCGTCACTGGAGGCTCCGGACCGTTGACCGTCACTGGAAGCTCCGGGCCGTTGACCGTCACTGGAAGCTCCGGGCCGTTGACCGTCACTGGAAGCTCCGGGCAATTGACCGTCACTGGAAGCTCCGAGCCGTTGACCGTCACTGGAAGCTCTGGGCCATTGACCGTCACTGGAAGCTCCGGACCGTTGACCGTCACTGGAAGCTCCGGGCCGTTGACCGTCACTGGAAGCTCCGGGCCGTTGACGTCACTGGAAGCTCCGGGCCGTTGACCGTCACTGGAAGCTCCGGCCGTTGACCGTCACTGGAAGCTCCGGACTGTGGACCATCACTGGAAGCTCTGGACTGTGAACCGTCACTGGAAGCTCTGGACTGTAAACCATCGCTGGAGGTTCCGGGCTGTAGAGGCACACTGGAGGCCTAGTGCGGGGAGCAGGCACAGGACGTACCGGGCTGGGGAAGCGCACTGGAGGCCTGGTGCATGGAGCCGGCACAGGTGGCACCGGACTGTTGACACGCACTTCAGGAATGGTGCGGGGAGCTGGCACAGGACGTACCAGACTGGGGAGACGCACTGGAGGCCTGGTGCGTGCAGCCGGCACAGGTGGCACCGGACTGTTGGCACACACTTCAGGAAGGGTGCAGGGAGCTTGCACAGGACTCACCAGACTGCTGACAGGCTCTTCAGGTCGAATGCCGTGCAGAACACCTACATAACATTTCTCTCCTCTCTCCCAACCTCTCCATCGCCTCCCTGACGGTCTCTGGCTCTTTAGGGCGAGTGCGGGGAGCTGGCACAGATGGCACCGGACTGGTGTCACACTCTTCAGCACGCCTGCGCTGCAGCATACTTCTAGCCAAAACCTCTCTCCGGTATCCCTCATTGAACTCCTCCAGAGACTCCCATTCAGGCTCTGGCACTCTTTGCTGCTCAACCATCTGCCCCATGTGCCCCCCCCCCCCCCCCAAAAAAAAAACAATCTTGTGGTTTCTGTGGCTCGCGGTCCCCGGCGTCGTCGCTGTCCTTCCTGCATCCTCTGAAACTCCCGCCAAGGAAGGGTCTCGTGTCCTCCCATGATCTCCCATGTCCAAAACTCCTTCACCTCATGAACACGCTGCTTGGTCCTTGTGTGGTGGGATATTCTGTCACGGTTGTTGTAAGAGACGGACCAAGGCACAGCGTTTGTTGAGTTCCACATATTTATTTAAAGTGAAAACTTCTTTAACCAAAACAATAAACAAGCAACACAATACAAGCACCAATACCAACAATATCCCACAAACACAGGTGGGAAAAATGGCTACCTAAATATGATCCCCAATTAGAGGCAACGATTACCAGCTGCCTCTAATTGGGAACCATACAAAACACCAACATAGAAATATTGAACTAGAACAACCCCTAGTAATGCCCTGACCTACTACACCATAGAAAACCAAGGGCTCTCTATGGTCAGGGCGTGACAGAGGTAAACAAATCATCGGCCAGAGCATCAAGTGTGCGCTTCGAGAGCGAAACGAGATGGGTGGGTTCTAAAACTTAGGGTGAGGGTGTGAACGATGCTTAATGGGTGTAGACAAAGAAGAGTTCTTCACTAGATAGCAAAACAGGCAATTTTCTCAAAAGTGAGTTTACAAGTTTCAAAGCAGAATTACTTTCCCGTTGTTCCTCAAATGCAGTGTTTGATATACCATTTTGTAGCTCTGAGTCTCTACTTTTATATAATGTCAAAAACATAATTTCAAATTTTGCTACATAAGACCGAATCCAGGTGGTATGGTATGGTTACATAAGACAGAAGGTTACTTAAGGCAAAAACGGGTTGGTCAGGTTGGATAGGTGGGCGGATATCGCAATCGTCTTGCAACCCTAAGGTTGCGTGTTTGAATCTCACCACAGACAACTTTACCATTTACCATTTTAGCAACTTTTCAACTACTTAAAACTTCTTATGGCTCAAATCCCGTTAACGGGATCGATTTGACAACATCCGGTGAAATGGCAGAGCGCCAAATTCAAAAAAAATTATTACAAATATTGAACTTTCATACATTCACAAGTGCAATACACCAAATTAATGCTGAACTTCTTGTTTATCTAGCCACAGTGTCAGATTTCAAAAAGGCTTTATGGCAAAAGCAAACAATGCTATTATGTGAGGACAGCACCCCATCAAACAACATAAGACAATCATATTTCATCCCGCCAGGCGCGACACAAAACTCAGAAATAACGATATAATTAATGCCTTACCTTTGACGAGCTTCTTCTGTTGGCACTCCAATATGTCCCATAAACATCACAAATGGTCCTTTTGTTCGATTAATTCCGTCGTTATATATCCAAAATGTTCATTTATTTGTTTGATCCAGAAAAACACCGGTTCCAACTCGCGCAACATGACTACAAAATATCTCAAGTTACCTGTAATCTTTGTCCAAACATTTCAAACAACTTTCCTAATACAACTTTAGGTATTTTTTTAACGTAAATAATCTATAAAATTTAAGATGGGATAAACTGTGTTCAATACCGGAGGAAAACAAAGTGGAGAGTGCTTTTCAGGTCACGCGCCTCTATCAAAGAGTACACTTCCCTCGAGCCTCATTCTGAACAGGGCTACTTCTTCATTACACAAAGGAAAAACATCAACCAATTTCTAAAGACTGTTGACATCCAGTGGAAGCGATAGGAACTGCAGGCAACTGCCTTAGAATTATGGATTCTCAATGAAAACGCATTGACAAATTGAAAAGAAAAACCATTGACAAAAAAGAATCCTGGATGGTTTGTCCTCGGGGTTTCGTCTGCCAAATAAGTTCTGTTATACTCACAGACATCATTCAAACAGTTCTCGAAACCTTAGAGTGTTTTCTATCCAAATCTACCAATTATATGCATATCCTAGCTTCTGGGCCTGAATAGCAGGCAGTAAACTTTGGGCACACTTTTCATCCGGACGTGAAAATAGCGCCCTCAAGCCATAAGAAGTTAATACATTTGGAACCTCCTGGAATGTTTGCCATTTCCCTCTAACGAGATGGAAATTGTGAGAAAATTGGAAAACATGAAAAACATGGCAGGATAATAAAAAGGAGGTGCGTGTATGATTAGCAAACTTTTTTGATGGCCTATTTACTCTGGTGGGCTGTTGGGTGTTTGCCAATGAGGGGTAGGCCTCAAGTTCTATTCTCTGCTATGATATGTACTGTGCTGAGATTTGCTTGGCAGCTCCTGACGCTGATGGTTTGTAAATGTGACCGACCGCCTTGATTCGGTCTTATGTAGCAAAATTTGAAATTGTGTTTTTTACGTTGGATAAAAGCAGAGACACAGAGCTACAAAATGGTATATCATACACTGCATTATTTGTATTTATTCTTTACCCCTTTTTCTCCCCAATTTCATGGTATCTAATTGGAAGGTACAGTCTTGTCTCATCACTGCAACTTCCATATGGACTCGGGCGAGGCGAAGTTCGAGAGCCGTGCGTCCTCCGAAACACAACCCAACCAAGCCACACTGCTTCTTGACACAATACCCACTTAAGCCGGAAGCCAGCCGCACCAATGTGTCGGAGGAAACACCTGGCGACCATGTCAGCGTGCACTGCGCCCGGCCCGCCACAGGAGTTGCTAGTGCGCGATGGGACAAGGACATCCCTGCTGGCCAAACCCTCCCCTAATCCAGACGACGCTGGGCCAATTGTGCGCCGCCCCATGGATCTCCCGGTCGCGGCCAGCTGCGACAGAGCCTGGACTCGAACCCATAATCTCTGGTGCCACAGCTAGCACTACGATGCAGGAGGCCCTACTTAATACTTTTTAGATACTTTGCAACTATTTACATTTGAGCTAACCCTTCCCCTTAGCCTAACCTTAACCCTTTTAGCTAAACCTAATCTTAACCCTTGAACCTAACTCCTAACTACTAAACTTAACCCTAACCTCTAGCCTAGCTAACATTAGACAGGTAGCTAATGTTAGCATTAGCCACCTAGCTAATGTAGCTACAACAAATTGGAATTGGTAACATGTAAGTTTGCAACTTCGTAACATGATGTACATTTAGCAAATTCGTAACACATAAAACAAATGGTAATTTGCAACATATCATACGAATTGGATGATGCACATCCACAGCTTAATACATACCGTACAAACGTAACATATCATACTAAACGGAGTGTTACGGATTTACATACAGAATAATACTAAATGCTCTGAGACCAGTTTGTAAAGCACCATGAACCTTATAAAAACCATCCATAACATCTATGCAAGATTGAAAACTGGCTGAGGCCTACTTATAAGAGGGTTGGCACTGAACTAGACATTTTAAACATCTGAATAAGTGAGTAATATCCTAGAAAAAAAATATTCACAGAACGGCTCCTTGGTCAGGCAAAACATGCTTACCAAGATTAAGCGGCCAAGATTAGAAAACTATGCAACTTCTAAAATGTAGATTGTGCATCATGTGGCATGCTTCAATACACTTCATGCCAACATGCATCCAAAACCAAAGAATTTACTGTATTGTTCATAGGTGCCTCACAGGTCATAGGCTGTAAATGAATTTCGCTATCTTTACATATAAGCCCTTCACATTGTCAATGTGTTGCAGGCAATATCAATTAATCAAATGTATTTATAAAGACATTTTTACATCTGCAGCGCAAACCCTTTTTTGTTCGGCTACATGACTTCACTACTTACCTATGAGCTTCGCTTCTCCTATGTCCTACCGGAGCATTTAGCATATTCTTAACTATTGGATAAACCATGTTAGTCTTCTTTTACTTTAATTCTACTTTCTATTAATTCTCTAGTACGATTGTAGCAGTATAGTGCAAGGAAAATAAGAATTATACGTGTTCGATACACCGAGTGCACAAAACATTAGGAACATCTGCTCTTTCTATGACAGACTGACCAGATGAATCCAGGTGAAAGCTATGATCCCTTATTGATGTCACTTGTTAAATCCACTTCAAATCAGTGTAGATGAAGGGGAGGAGACAGGTTAAAAAATGATTGTTAAGTCTTGAGACAATTGAGACATGGATTGTGTATGTGTGCCATTCAGAGGGTAAATGGGCAAGACAAAAGATTTAAGTGCCTTTGAACATGGTATGCTAGTAGTTGCCAGGAGCACCGGTTTGAGTGTGTCAAGAACTGCAATGCTGCTGGGTTTTTCAAACTCAACAGTTTCCCGTGTGTATCAAGAATGGTCCACCACCCAAAGGACATCCAGCCAACTTAACACAACTGTGGGAAACATTGGAGTCAACATCGGCTTTCTACACCTTGTATAGTTCATGCCCCGACAAATTGGGCTGTTCTGGAGGTAAAAGCAGGTGCAACTCAATATTAGGAAAGTGTTCCTAATGTTTTGTACACTCAGTGTATGTGTATACACATGTGTATAAAGCTGATCAGCACTCAAAGGGCGTCAAAGAGACTTTGAATCACTGAGTTTGAGTAATTATTTGCTGAGAATAACTGAATAATTGCTGCAAGATGTTTTCTACTTTGATCAAGTCACTGCATCACATTGCGATATAGACACCGCTAGTCACACGTGTCACAGTAGGCCGAGCCAAAAAAAGGTTTCTCGCTGCTTGTCAAGAGAATAGATAATGAACTAAGGGATAAGCTCTTGATGAGAGAGATAGTCTGGTGAGGCCTAACCTAGGAGAGTTTTTTGGTGACTCTTTGGGTCCATCAGTTGAATACTTCTTATGGCGGGGAGTTGAGGGTCCAGGGGGACCAACAATCATATCTATCCTGGCAAAGTGAATAGAGAAGACACCAGCACAATGCAGGATGACGGCGCAACAAGGACCAGTCCGACAGGCACACATCAAATGAACGAAACCAAAACAACAGAACCAGGAGACAAAAGACAAGGACAAATAAGTGAAAATATATTCCAAACATATTTGCCAATAGTAAAACAGCAAATCGCTGTTTTCATTTGGTAAATTAATCAGCCACTGAACTGTAGCTGTATGATATGACAGTGAAGCCATCATTTTAAGAAAGTGAGGAGATTTGAAAGTATTTTTTCTTCTTCTTCTAAGTAGGAATATATTTACATATATGTGGTACCATTTGTAAACTCACAACATATATTGTACTTATTTGACAACAACGCCCCTGAGATGAGACTGAATGCTCAAGATATCGCCTTGTGTTATCCATGGTGGACAGACACTTACTATTGTTGTGTAATGCGTATAGACGTTGAATTCAGATTCAATGCGTTCTGACCTTTGGGGGAACAAAACTCACAACTCCATAATTGCAACAACAAAACAATGGCTGGGTTCACTTGGTAAGAACAACCTCATGGAAAATGAGCTTGGTCATAGGTGGGTTGTGTTTCTGGAAATTGGACCCTTTATGGTCTCTTAACATCATAAAATATGCATGGAGCAGGTCAGGCCAAATGCTAATTGGCTTGATAAGAGTTGTATTAACATGCATACAGGACAGTTAGAAAGAAACAGACTACATCAACGTTTCATTGAAATAACCACTTATCGTCACTGAATCCGTATTGTGAGTTGATCTTTTCTTGTAATTATTTGAGGTACAGTAGCCTATACAGTGATGTGGGTGGGACTCGGGAATATCATGAATTATCAATCATCCAATGATTCCAGCCAACAGGGGCTGTTGTTTGCTCACGGCATTAACAACATGCTATTTGGTTTAGGAATATTTGATTGACAGACTATCATAACATCGTCAACAATAGGTTTAAGGAATTGAATTTAGCTATGAATTGTGTGACAGCAAAGCATTTAGGTTGTTATTATAAAAGAGAATGTGTTCTCAGTAACTTACCTGGTTAAGTAAAAGTAACAATATTTTATTTGGCCACTGATTTTTTTTAATTTATTGTTGGACATAAAAGACTGTAAAAACAACAGAAAATCAGCTCCAAGTGATTTCATTTTGGAAATCTGTTTCAAAGTATTCCCACGCATCATAGAGAGATACAGTATATGTGATTGTCTACACATTTGTTGTAATTACACTACTGTTCAAAAGATTGGGGTCAATTAGAAATGACCTTGTTTTTTAAAGAAAAGCCATTTTTTTGTCCATTAAAATTACATCAAATTGATCAGAAATACAGTGTAGACATTGTTCATGTCCTAAAAGAATATTGTAGCTGGAAACAGCAGATTCTTTATGGAATATCTATATAGGCGTACAGAGGCCCATTTTCAGCAACCATCACTCATGTTCCAATGGCACGCTGTGTTAGCTAATCCAAGTTTATCATTTTAAAAGGCAAACTGATCATTAGAAAACCCTTTTGCAATTATGTTAGCACAGCTGAAAACTGTGCTGGCCTTCTTTAGACTAGTTGAGTATCTGGAGCATCAGCATTTGTGGGTTCGATTACAGGCTCAAAATGGTCAGAAACAAAGAACTTTCTTCCAAAACTCATCAGTCTATTCTTGTTCTGAGAAATGAAGGCTATTCCATGCGATAAATTGCCAAGAAACTGAAGATCTCGTAGAACACTGTGCACTACTCCCTTCACAGAACAGCGCAAAACTGGCTCTAACCAGAATAGAAAGAGGAGTGGGAGGCCCTGGTGCACAACTGAGCAAGAGGACAAGTACATTAGAGTGTCTAGTTTGAGAAACAAACGCTGCACATGTCCTAAACTGTCAGCTTCCTTAAATAGTTCCCGCAAAACACCAGTCTCAACGTCAACAGTGAAGAGGCGACTCCGGGATGCTGGCCTTTGGGATGCTGATCATGGTCTCTGATTATTCTGACACTGTCTTTAAGGCCCTCGATTAGATCAATGCAATCAGTGATCGATATAGAGGGGGACTGGAGGGCCTTCATGGTAAAATCACTGATATCACATAACTTCGCAAATTCTTCAACATCCTTTCTCAAAAAAAATTTAACAGTGAGCTTTGTTTGGACATTTAGCTAACTAGCTAACGGTGAGTAGCCTACACAGTGTAGCCTAGCCTACACAGCGATAGCTACTGTTTACTGCATATTGTATCAGTGCGAAGTGAACCCACCCATTATTTTGAAATTGAGAAGATGATATTTTTTTAACAACTTCCTTTTACTGTTTTTTCCAGGTAAATAATCAAGCATAATTCAAATTCAATACATAGCCCTAAATTAAATAGATTTTATGTACAGCACTAGATTTTATATAAGAAGCCCTTGAGTGTCCTGAAAGGCATCTGCCAAATACAATTTATTATTATTATTGTCAATACATATCCCTTTCGTTTTCCCACCCCTATCCCACTGCTATGCATGTTTAGGCCAGTGCTTGACTTGGACTGAAATAGGTGCCAGTACCGTTTATATACTGCTCAAAAAAATAAAGGGAACACTTAAACAACACATCCTAGATCTGAATGAAAGAAATAATCTTATTAAATACTTTTTTTCTTTACATAGCTGAATGTGCTGACAACAAAATCACACAAAAAGAATCAATGGAAATCCAATTTATCAACCCATGGAGGTCTGGATTTAGAGTCACACTCAAAATTAAAGTGGAAAACCACACTACAGGCTGATACAACTTTGATGTAATGTCCTTAAAACAAGTCAAAATGAGGCTCAGTAGTGTGTGTGGCCTCCACGTGCCTGTATGACCTCCCTACAACACCTGGGCATGCTCCTGATGAGGTGGCGGATGGTCTCCTGAGGGATCTCCAAAACAGACCTGGACTAAAGCATCCGCCAACTCCTGGACAGTCTGTGGTGCAACGTGGCGTTGGTGGATGGAGCGAGACATGATGTCCCAGATGTGCTCAATTGGATTCAGGTCTGGGGAACGGGCGGGCCGGTCCATAGCATCAATGCCTTCCTCTTGCAGGAACTGCTGACACACCCCAGCCACATGAGGTCTAGCATTGTCTTGCATTAGGAGGAACCCAGGGCCAACCGCACCAGCATATGGTTTCACAAGGGGTCTGAGGATCTCATCTCGGTACCTAATGGCAGTCAGGCTACCTCTGGCGAGCACATGGAGGGCTGTGCGGCCCCCCAAAGAAATGCCACCCCACACCATGACTGACCCACCGCCAAACCGGTCATGCTGGAGGATGTTGCAGGCAGCAGAACGTTCACCACGGCGTCTCCAGACTCTGTCACGTCTGTCACGTGCTCAGTGTGAACCTGCTTTCATCTGTGAAGAGCACAGGGTGCCAGTGGCGAATTTGCCAATCTTGGTGTTCTCTGGCAAATGCCAAACGTCCTGCACGGTGTTGGGCTGTAAGCACAACCCCCACCTGTGGACGTCGGGCCCTCATACCACCCCCATGGAGTCTGTTTCTGACCGTTTGAGCAGACACATGCACATTTGTGGCCTGCTGGAGGTCATTTTGCAGGGCTCTGGCAGTGCTTCCCCTGCTCCTCCTTGCACAAAGTGGAGGTAGCGGTCCTTCTGCTGGGTTGTTGCCCTCCTACGGCCTCCTCCATGTCTCCTGATGTACTGGCCTGTCTCCTGGTAGCGCCTCCATGCTCTGGACACTACACTGACAGACACAGCAAACCTTCTTGCCACAGCTCGCATTGATGTGCCATCCTGGATGAGCTGCACTACCTGAGCCACTTGTGTGGATTGTAGACTCCGTCTCATGCTACCACTAGAGTGAAAGCACCGCCAGCATTCAAAAGTGACCAAAACATCAGCCAGGAAGCATAGGAACTGAGAAGTGGTCTGTGTTCCCCACCTGCAGAACCACTCCTTTATTGGGGGTGTCTTGCTAATTGCCTATAATTTCCACCTGTTGTCTATTCCATTTGCACAACAGCATGTGAATTTTATTGTCAATCAGTGTTGCTTCCTAAGTGGACAGTTTGATTTCACAGAAGTGTGATTGACTTGGAGTTACATTGTGTTGTGTAAGTGTTCCCTTTATTTTTTTGAGCAGTGTATTTAGGTGCAGAAACTCCTCAATACTTTTGAGCTAATATTCTATAGGAGGTGCAAGAAGTCAAGCAGAAGAAAAAGGTACTCAGTTCCGGTGAGCTTCTGCCCAAGTCAAGTACTGTGCTTAAGTAAAAATACAAATAACAATGACAAGTAGAGCATAATTATTATTATTTTTAATATATTTTTTGCTTAATCTGATTGGGTGGGCTTGGCTCCCCAGTGGGTGGGCCTTCGCCGACCCACGCCCACCCATGCCTACGCCCCTGTGGAACACTCAGGAACACTCAAAACCTCTGGCAAAGCCATTCTGGTGTGTCTTTGGCATTTAAATCAAATCAAATTTTATTGGTCACATACACGTGTTTTAGCGATGTTATTGCAGGTGTAGCCAATCGCTTGTGGAACTGACAGTGTTTTAACTATTTGAGGATATGAAATAAACAGACAATCATAATAGCAGTCAAAATAGTACCGGCACCTATTTCAGTCCAATTGACTGGGAAGCTTGTCAGGATCAGAAGAAATATGAAAGTAGCAAAGCACAGGTAAAAAGTTAGAAGAAAACCCACCGTAGTCTTCTGAAAACCTAACCCTGGGATATAGTTAACATTTTTAGCAGGACAATAACACATATTTTAATGCCACACCTTTGAATGGCTTTCCATGAGGTGTTGATTGTTCCTGAGTGGTTCAGTCTGAGTTCTGACTTAAATCTGCTTGAAAATCAGAGATAAGGTTTGAATATTGCTGTCTATCAATGATTCCCAACTAAATGTACTGAGCTTGAGCAATTTTGATGTATTGTGAAGGTTGGTAGAATATTTTCAAAATGATTCACAGTTGTAATGGTTTCCAAAGGTGCTTCCACCAAGTATTACCCCTGCGGTGTGAAGACATACGCAATCAATACAGGTCTCAGAGTGAGATAGAGAATAAGAGAGAGAGAATAGGAGGGAGGTTATCTTGCCTGGACTGGAGATTTTTGATGCGGGCCAGCATGTCCAAGTGGCCTGCTGAATACTGCTCTATGACATCCATCACGTCGTACGGCCGCAGGCTCTCTTTGAACTTCCTCTTGGAGACCATGAACCTCATAATGCTGAGGAGAGAGACGTTTGAGATATGAACACAACCTCAATAGGATATTTTAATGGGACATTGCATAGATCATTATATTGGGTTGGGGACAACTATGTGGGCCATGAGATATTTCAATTAAACTTTCTACATGTCTGTATAACAGTGTAAACCGATTTTCCCAGATTGAGATTGAAGAGCAGGAGGGTGATATGAATATCCCAAGCTTGAATATACCAGTGCTGGGTAAAATAAATCATACAGATAATGAGAGATAGAGATTGACCTGACCTAGACACACTCTGAAAGACAAAACTTGTCTTGGCTTACCAAATGGACCTGATAGTGACCTTGAGTCCGGGAGTTAGGTCCTGAGGGACAAACTCACAGTGGCAGCTCTTATTGTCGTCTGCTATGTCCTCTCCAGGGAGGCTGGCTTCTACGAAACACAACAAGCACACGGGAGCTCCAGTGTTAGCGTGTTCCTGTGGCATGGGGCGGATGGAAACACTGAACTGTCACCTGCACTCTCCCCTAACCTTGACTCATTCAGTCTTTAAGGATGTCAGTCTGCATGGAACCAAGCGAAGGCACGGCTATTAACTTGCACAGCCCAGGGTTACAGTGTGGGATTGGGCGTCGAATCGAGGGCAGGTTAATGGCAGTGTCGGTTCATCTCATTGGCTGATGCAGGATAAGGAAAAGGAAAGAGGTGTGGGGGGGGGGGGGGGGGGGGGGATTGGGAGGAAGGGGGGACATAGCGGTACCAGTTTCTGAGGTTAATGGCTTCACCTGACTACTGTGGCCCAAAAATATTAAATACGGAGGCGTGACGTGGCGTGCCGAAGCCAGTGTGCTCTTATCTTAAGCTACGCTAGCAGCTAGCATCGTTGTGAATGACACTGAGACAGTCAGCAGACAGGCCACTGCAGTGGACCACAGCCTCGTCAATCTGCAGTTTGAGACACTTGAGTTCCAGGTGTAGGCCTATTCAGAGTGGGATACAGAGAAAGTCGTTAAAGTATTTCAAACTGCTGAATGCCTATTATGGCAGAAGGGGGACAATGTGCCTATATGAGGTTCAATGCAGAGACGTAACAGTACAAAACATGGATGTTCATTAAGCACCTATATACAAGCCATAGCAGGACAGCTAACTCTGCAATCAATATATCTAGCTATATCTTGAAGTAAACTTAATAGTGGAAACAGTGTAACACTGTAAATCGGTCCTACTGTATATAATTCATTATATTAGGCATTAAATATACTCCTTTCAATATCAAACTTTTTTATGTGTGGCTGAGTCACTGGATTTATTGTAAATTTGACTGGCAGGGGGGAGCCGAGAAGGAGTTTGGATATTGGCTTGTGCAGTCACACATTTAACTTTCAATTATTGTAATAGTTGCTTTTCTATTTTTGGGATCTAAAGGCCAGACTCAAGTTGGTAGCAATTTGCATCAGTGAAATAGGAGGTTCAGACTGGTGACAAGGCTGGGTAAATCTTTCCCTATATATTTCAATGTCGGTGTTGTATTTGAGATGGTAAGGATTTCTCCCTTTTCAAGACCATAATGGTTTTATGGTGTGTAAAGAGGCTTTGTTCATCTTTGGTTCTGTGTATCTAGTGTATGTAGTATGTGTATCTAGCATAATCAAGTATGTCTCTGAGCTCAAATATGTGAACTCTGAGCGTAAGAAATTTGACGTAGATATCTGTATTGACAAATAAAGTGCTTGAACTTGCCTGAAGGTGTCAATAATTTTGGGCCACAGCATTGACCTATCCCAGTTTCACTCCAACAGACAAAAACATTGTGCGCCTAATGCCAACCAAAATACAGAGCCGTGAAACTGCATCACGTCTTCCCCCAACATGGCTTCCATTTTAAGGGGAGGGGATCTAGTGTCACGGTTCTATAGTGCTGTGCTTCAAAGGCCCTTAGTGGGCACTGAAGGCCAACTGACAGAGATCAGACAGCTTCCTTCATGCAGGTTAGAATGCAACAGCGGCAGCCATTTTGAGTTGAGTGCATGGCTTTCGGGCTGCTTGCTTGTAGTTGGGCTATTATGAAAATGATGGGGCCCACCCATTACTGTGCTCATGGAATGGGTCTACAGTTGGGCATGCAATATATTGCTTCAATCATATAAACACTTGTTTTTATTCATTTTGATCTGGTGGCCGTCCCCCAAGCAGACAAGGGATTTGTTTCTTACTGATTAACCCCTCAATTGCTGCAAAAGAGGTGGAGAGGAGAAGGAAACGACAATAAAATAAACCTGGTTAAATTTAAGGATAAAATCATAATACAATCACCAAAAAAACAGGCTTATTAGGAAATGATATACAATATCATGATGTAAAGAACCCGAGGGCTGTGGTGATATTCAGTTGTCTCAGTGGGTATCTTGTCATGTATTACAGAACCTCTCTGAAGGTACAATGCAATAAGGACTGCAGGGGTATTGGCCAGATCTGCATCGTGAAAGGGAGGGGTGATAAGTAAAAATGATGGGCATCAAATGTAGTTTGGTACAGTAATTAGTGGAATGGACTGAAGAAGAAAGGACTGCAGCAACAGGTTTTAATAACCCCTTAAGAAATACGCAAAATCCATTACAATGCAAAACATAGGCGCTTACATTTCCTTATGATTAGGGCATTCACAGAAGGTGTTACCAAGATTTTCATACTGGTTGCAGTCACTTATTCTAATGTCAAATTGTGAAAAGGAATGTTGTGACAATGGTCATTTGACAGTGAAAACCCTACACTGTCATGCAGCAACCAGTGACAATGCTGTGGAAATATGCATCGGATGTTAAATAAGTTAGCTAGCAAACTCAATCAAAATGTCACTCTGAAAACAAGGTTCCAAAGCCGTTTAAGCTATGGCTTCATATGAACATGACCCAACTGATACAGTATCAAAATGTCACTCTGAAAACAAGGTTCCAAAGCTGTTTAAGCTATGGCTTCATATGAACATGACCCAACTGATACAGTATCAAAATGTCACTCTGAAAACAAGGTTCCAAAGCTGTTTAAGCTATGGCTTCATATGAACATGACCCAACTGATACACTATTAAAATGAGGCTAAAGCAGCAACTCTGTAACACTGCCAACATATTTAGAAGTATACAGATTTGTATATTTGTCAGATTTGAATTAATTCCACTGCTCAGATATGGCAAGATGTGATATATTGTACAATAGTCAAATAGTGCCAAATCAGTATATTCAAAAGTCTTTCCCCAAAGGATGGATCAATCTAATGTCACACACTTGAACATATTATGTGCATAGTGTTACAATTATTTTTCATAAATGATCAGTAGGTATCTCACAACTGCACTTTGTAATATGTAAGCATGTAGGATCTTTTGTTTTCCAAAGGTGTGCAGTTGAAGATTATTCCCAAGTCACAACTGGTTGCTGCATTAGAGTTATGGGCAGTGGAAATCAGTAAATGCAGCATCACAATGCCTTCATAAGGCTGCCATAGAAATGGCATAAGGCCTGCTACAGTATACCATTACATGTAAGCCAAGATGGCATTATGAAGTGGAAAAACATACAATCAGATTAAAATGTCTTACAGTTGTCGCTTTGTAAGTGTTATGTCACTTTGCAAAATGGTAATGACATATCATGACAGGTTTTATGTCATAATTTTGACACTATAATTTGTCATGATCATGTTATAGAGGCATCATGTCAGGCTAACTGAAATGTAACAGTTTACTTGAGTCCTAAAAAGTATTTTTTTTGCTAGCCTGGGAATCCAAAATGAATTGCTCTGTTTTACCAAGCTAATAATTAGCATAAGGTAACAGACATATCAACAGAGGTCAGTAACAGTCATTACTATAAACTGACAGATTGTTATGGCTTGTTACTGGGGTTGAGATGATATCATAACCATGCTACTAAATGATTGCTGTAATTTAGCCAAATAACTTTGCAACAGTTATCAGCTAATGGCATGAGACTGAAATCAATGAGAGACTGATATGTGCACAACACTGATTACATGCACACTTGGTTTTTGGCACTAATTTAACTCCATATAATGACTTTAGAAAATTGTTTTAAGCATCATTTAGCATTATTTTGATCTGGTTGATCACCAGAACTCATGTGAGAAATCAGATTTAGACAGATTTCTTCTCATTTCATGTCCAAATTCTCCCAAAATGTCTAAAACTCCAGCAAACATTCAACCTCAAATGTTGTTTTTTGCCATCATTGTAAGCCTGCCACACACACACACACACACACACACACACACACACACACACACTATACGATACCTTTATTAAACATAAGAATGAGTGTGAGTTTTTGTCACAACCCGGCTCGTGAGGACCAGGGCACAAATAAAGTAACTTTATTGAGCTACACCAGGTTTTCCCAAACCCCCCAGGGGTACGAGCAAAGCCGTCGGGGGCACGCCAAATAAAAATGTGATTCACATTCATTTAAAAAAAAAAAAAAGAATTTATTTTTATTCACATTTTCAAACAGTCCATTTCTATTTTCCAACGGGGTTATACATTTGGGTGTTTTTTTTCTCGCCTGAGTAGCCTCGTTTCACTGCCAAAAATAAAGTTAAACAATCTAGTGTTCAGCGAAATAACAACACAATGTCAAATACAGGTAGCCTAGTCAAATAATGAACATCCAATCAAATGAACCATTACTCTCTCGTGGGAATTCCACTAACTATCCGTATGTAGCCAAACGTAGCTGCTGCTCATTCCGTTTGCTGGGAAATTGATAAATGGTTAAAAAAAGTAAGGCCCGCGTCCATAGAGACACATACCAGCTCTACTGGTAGTACTGCTACTACCAGCAGTACTACACCTGCGCCTGTCGACGACACAAGTTGTTCTGCTTCCACGAGCACATCCAATGCTAGCATCAGTAATTCTACATATGTTGTTAGCCCAGCTAGCATGGACACTGACAGTTGTGAATCTGATGCAGCCGAAGAGCTACTGCCCCCTTACCTGGGAAAGCACCAAACAACAGACAGGGATGTTGGTCCATCGAAGAGGCGCACATATGATGAGAACTAAATTGATTTGGGGTTCACTTATATTGGAAGTAGTGCCTTTCCTCAGGCACAGTGTGTTATATGTGCAAAAGTACTATCTCACAACTCGATGAAACCTTCACTCTTGCGCAGATATTTAGAAACAAAACATGCCAATTTGAAACTAAGCCACAGGAGTTTTTTGAGCAAGAATTAAGACAACTTTCGAGTAGTAAGTCATGTATAAAATCAACAGATACCATTAATAAGAAGGGACTAGAAGCGTCTTATATGGTAAGCTGCCAAGTGGCTAGGACAGGCAAGCCCCATGCTATTGTGGAGGACTTAATTCTTCATGCTGCCGCAGATATGGCTGGGACAATGCTGGGGGAAATGGCCAAAGAAACTATACAAACAATGTCTTCATCAAACAACACTGTTTCACGACGCATCAGTGACGTGGCAGGAGATGTTTTGAAACAATTAACGGCTTTGCATACAAGCCAGTGAATTATATGTGTTACAGCTGGATGAGTCAACAGACGTGGCGGGCCTGGCACAGCTCCTGGTATATGTCCTTTACGTTTATGGGGGGTCAATTAAGGATGGCATCCTCTTCTGCAAACCACTGGAAACCAGGACAACAAGAGAGGATATTGGACAGCTTTGTAACATCAAATGGCCTTTGGTGGTCAAGATGTGTTGGCATCTGTACTGATGGCGCAAAAGCCATGACAAGGAGACATAGTGGAGTGGTAACGTGCGTACAAGCAGTTGCTCCCGATGCCACTTAGGTACACTGCAGCATCCACCGAGCGGCTCTTGCTGCCAAGGGAATGCCTGACAGCTTGAAAGATGTTTTGGACACTACAGTGAAATGGTCAACTTTGTTAAAGCAAGGCCCCTGAACTCTTGTGTATTTTCTGCACTATGCAATGATATGGGCAGCGACCATGTAACACTTTTACAACATACAGAAGTGCGCTGGTTATCAAGGGGCAAAGTACTGACACGTTTTCTTTACTGACCATAATTTTCACTTGTCTGACCGCATGCATGATGACAAGTTTCTCACACGACTGGCCTATCGGGGTGATGTTTTTTCTCGCCTGAATGATCTGAATCTAGGATTACAGGGAATCTCCGCAACTATATTCAACGTGTGGGACAAAATTCAGGCTATGATTAAGAAGTTGGAGCTCTTCTCTGTCTGCATTAACAAGGACAAAACACAGGTCTTTCCATCATTATTAGATTTTTTTGTGTGCAAATGAACTCAAGCTTACGGACAATGTAAAATGTGATATAGCGAAGCACCTGAGTGAGATGGGTGCGCAATTACGCAGGTACTTTCCCGAAACGGAAGGCACAAACAACTGGATTCGTTATCCCTTTCATGCCCTGCCTCCAGTCCACTTACCGATATCTGAAAAAAAGAACCTCATCGAAATTGCAATTGAATTTAATCAGAAGCCACTGCCAGATTTCTGGTTTGGGCTGCGCTCAGAGTATCCTGCCTTGGCAAATCGCGCTGTTAAGACACTGATGCCCTTTGCAAGCATGTACCTATGTGAGAGTGGATTCTCGGCCCTCACTAGCATGAAAACTAAATACAGGCACAGACTGTGTGAAAAATTATTTAAGACTGAGACTCTCTCCAATACAACCCAACATTGCAGAGTTATGTGCATCCTTTCCAGCACACCCTTTTCATTAACCTGTGGTGAGTTATTCACAATTTTCGATGAACAAATAAGGTTTTATATGTAACATGGTTAAATAAAGAGCAAAATTATTGATTATTATTATATAATTATTGTGCCTGGTCCTATAAAAGCTTTTTGTCACTTCCCACGAGCCGGGTTGTGACAAACTCACACTCATTCTTATGTTTAATAAAGGTATCGTATAGTGTGTGTTTGGCAGGCTTATAATGATGGCAAAAAACAACATTTGAGAGTGTGCTGACCCTGGTGCTAGAGGAGGAACGCAGCTGGAGGTTGAATGTTGGAAGGGGTACGGGACTATAAAAAGTTTGGGCAACACTGAGCTACACAATACATTTTAGACACTTTGGGAGAATTTGGACATGAAATTAGAAAAATCTGTCTAAATCTGATTACTCACATGAGTTCTGGTGATTAGTATTGACAGTACATGGTTTATGATGATGTTATCATATTCAAAAACAAAGTAAAACAAACAGACAACATGAAGATGATGCCATTGCCAGCAAATAAAAATAGACGTTATCCTGTACTATATTCTAACTTCTTTACAGCTATTTGCCAAATGGAACAAAAAAAAAAATATAATTCCGAACATGGGCCGTGTTCTCAGACACAGATTAAGCCTAATCCTGGACTGGAAAGCACTTTAAATGGAGATTCTCTATTGAGCACGCTTTTTAGTCAGGGACTGGGCTTCTGTATCTGGGAAATCAGTCCAAAAAGCATACCAAACCAAAAACAAAACATGAAAGCATATATGTACATGAGGTAATAAATCCCTTGATATATTGCTTATCGGTGTGTTGATCGTGGATGTTGAAACAAGCATCTCTGTTTGCCTGACCTGGTGAGCTCTTCTGTCTGAATTCTTCATCCTGCATCTCAATCAGCACTTTAGCCCACCGTCAAATAGAGAAACGAAAAAGGAATCGATGAGGATTGCGTTTTGCCTAGCGTGCATCAAATTATTTGTTTTCTGTCAACGTACAGAGAAAACGCCATCAAGAGCAACAATTGCATGAATACAGACACATAAAACAGACCGGACATGTTTAACAGAACTGCCTCATGTAGGGCAAACATATGCTGCCATGCTGTTTAATTCATGATTAATATCTATGCTTAATTAACAGTAACACTTAAACACTTTAAGACTTGAACATCTAAACACTTTAAGGGGTGGTGACAATGCTAATAATATACTACCACTAGGAGTGTTATAAGACATGTTATGAGAACTCATGAGTTTGACATGAAACTGTTTTATTAAAGAGCTATATAGAGGACAGAGGTTATTACACTGTCATCATCAGTTCAAAGGTTTGTTATAACCTGCTATAGTCAGAGTAATGTCGCTAACCAAATCCTTATGATAGCATTAAGTGACATTATGACCATTGTTATAACTTGTCATTGTCACCTAACTTTTAAACATCAACTACATCAGCAGAACATAATCACCACACTGTCTTTCTCTAATTGTACTGTTCCAAGTTTGTTTCAAATGAACCAAACAGAAAGGTAACAAAGATACCACAGATAACAGAAAAAAAGTATGAAACCCGGGAAAGAACAGAGCAACAAAAGATACAGCACATAACACAACATGCAATTTGAACTCTTACAGCGCATCACACCACACAACAAACTCATTTCCAAGACGGCCGCTTGGATGACATTGCAACACTAAAGCCACAAAGAATAACACATCATTCAAAAGCTAGACGGAACTCAACATATCAAGTACCACAGAAACACACTGCGTAAAGATACTCCTACCTTCCGAGTTTTGGCGCGAGGCAGCGCCCTTAATGCGGAAGGCTTGACGTGCCCGGCTGCGTTCTCCGAAACTCCAACTCTTGGGCACTTTGTTGGGGCTGTCTTCATTGCTGTTGTCAGCGCTGGGGGACCTGTGAATGGGTTGGCCCTGGCCTTGGCCCCCCTGGCCTTGACCCTGGCTGCCTTGTCCACTGGGGCCATGGGGTGAACCTTTCCCTTTGGTCCCTGAGCTCCGGGGACTGGAGAAAACACGCTCCTTCAGGCTGACCTTCTGACTGGAGGAGTCAGGGGATCAAGAGACGTTGAGAGGAGATATGTCATGTTATCGCCACTCAATCAATACAAGTCAGTGTTGTTCTGTGTATTCATGCACACCATGCACATCTTTATTGACCAACTTGCAGTTATGGTAATCAGATGCTATTGATGTTGCAATATTTAGTGGTTTACTAGCCGTACAATGTTCTGGTATTGCATTCATTCAGCCCCAACTGAATATTGTCGGAGTATCACAACAAACGCCTCACAAGTTACTCTAATTGCTTGGCAGTAAGTAATCAGTTAAAATACGCTTTTCAATAAATCTTCTCATTTTATAGGACTTGTCTAATGTTTTGCTTTCGTTGTAAAGCCTTTTTGAAATCGGACAGTGTGGTTAGATTAACGAGAGTCTTGTCTTTAAATAGCTGTAAAATAGTCATATGTTTGAGAAATTGAAGTAATAGGATTTTTACAAGCGTCCCACCTAGCCCATAGAGGTTAAATCACATTTACATAAGTATTCAGTCCCTTTGTTGAAGAACCTTTTGCAGCGATTACAGCCTCAAGTCTTCATGAGTATGACGCTACAAGCTTGGCCCACCTGTATTTGGGGAGTTTCTCCCATTCTTCTCTGCAGATCCTCTCAAACTCTGTCAGGTTGGATGGGGAGTGTCGCTGCACAGCTATTTTCAGGTCTCTCCAGAGATGTAAGATCAGTTTCAAGTCCGGGCTCTGGCTGGGCCACTCAAGGACATTCAGAGACATGTCCCGAAACCACTCCTGCATCGACTTGGCTGTGTGCTTAGGGTCGTTGTCCTGTTGGAAGGTGAACCTTTTCCACAATCTGAGGTCCTGAGCACTCTGAAGCAGGTTTTCGTCAAGGATCTCTCTGTACTTTGCTCTGTTCATCTTTGCCTCGATCCTGACCATTCTCCCAGTCCCTGCCGCTGAAAAACATCCCCACAGCATGATGCTGCCACAACCATGCTTCACCATAAGAATGGTGCCAGATTTCCTCCAGGCGTGACGCTTGGTATTCAGACCAAAGAGTTCAATCTTGGTTTCATCTGACCAGAGAATCTTGTTTCTCATGGTCTGAGAGTCCTTTAGGTGCTTTATGGCAAACTACAAGCAGGCTGCCATGTGCCTTTTACTGAGGAGTGGCTTCCGTCTGGCCACTCTACCATAAAGGCCTGATTGGTGAAGTGCTGCAAAGGTGGTTGTCCTTCTGGAAGGTTCTCCCATCTCCACAGAGGAACTCTGGAACTCTGTTATTGACCATCCGGTTCTTGGTCACCTCCTCACCACGGCCCTTCTCCCCCAATTGCTCAGTTTGGCCAGGCGGCCAGCTCTAGGAAGGGTCTTGGTGGTTCCAAACTTCTTCTATTTATGAATGACGGAGGCCACTGTGTTTTTGGGGGCCTTCAATGCTGCAGAATTTTTTTGGTACCCTTCCCCAGATCGGTGCCTTGACACAATCCTGTCTCGGAGCTCTTCCTTTGACCTCATGGCTTGGTTTTTGCTCTGACATTCAGTCAACTGTGGGACATTATACAGACAGGTGTGTGCAAGTTGTAGAAACATCAAGGATGCTCAATGGAAACAGAATGCACCTGAGCTCAATTTCAAGCCTCATAGCAAAGGGTCTGAAAACGTATGCAAATAAGCTATTTCTGTTTTTTCTTTGCAATACATTTGCAAAAATGTCTAAACCTGTTTTCGCTTTGTCATTATGGAGTATTGTGTGTAGATTGAGAAGGGCAAAAAATTATTAAATCAATTTTAGAATAAGGCTGTAATGTAACAAAATGTGGTTAGAAGTTAAGTGGTGTACTGTATATACAAACAAGTTATTTAGGTCAGAGAGGGGAGAGGTGTGGGTCATGAGGTATTGTTTTATTTGGTTTTTAAAGCTCTTTTAGCAGATTGTAAAATGAGATGGGAGTTCCATGTAACCATGTCTTTATATAAAATGCCTTCAGAAAGTATTCAAACCCCTTGACTTATTCCACATTTTGTTGTGTTACAGCCTGAATTCCAAATGGATCAAATTGATAAAAAACATTCTCCAATCTACAAAAAACATTTTTGCACATTTATTGGAAATTTAATACAGAAATATGTCATTTACATAAGTATTCACACCTCTGAGTCTATACTTTGGAGAAGCACTTTTAGAATTGAATTCAGCTGTGAGTCTTTCTGGGTACATTCTAAGAGTTTTCCACACCTGGATTGTGCAACATTTGGCAAGTATTCTTTTCAAAATTCTTCAAGCTCTGTCAAAATGATTGTTGATCATTGCTAGACAACCATTTTCAGGTCTTGCAATAGATTTTAAAGTAGATTTAAGTCAAAACTGTAACACGGCCAACATTCTTCTTGGTAAGTAACTCTAGTGTAGATTTGGCCTCGTGTTTTAGGTCATTGTCCTGCTGAAAGGTGAATACATCTCCCATTGTCTCGTGGAAAGCAGACTTAACCAGGTTTTCCTTTAGGAATTTGCCTTTGCTTGGCTCTATTACGTTTCTATTCATCCTGAAAAATGAGCCTATCCTTAACGATTACAAGCATACCAATAACATGATGCAGCAACCACTAAGCTTGAAAATATGAGTGGTACTCAGTAATGTGTTGTATTGGATTTGCCACAAACATAAAACTTTGTATTCATGATAAAAAGTTTCCTTCCTCTCCAGCAACTGAGTTAAGAAGGACTCCTGTATCTTTGTAGTGACTCTGTGTATTGATACACCATCCAAAGAGTAATTAATAACTTCACCATGCTCAAAGGGATATTCAATATCTGCTTTTAAATTTTTTTACTACCAATAAGTGCCCTTCTTTGCGAGGCATTGGAAAACCTCCCTGTTCTTTGAGGTTGAATCTGTGTTTGAAATTCATAGCTCGACTGAGGGACCTTACAGATAATTGTTTGTGTGGGGTACAGAGATGCGGTAGTCAGTGCAACTTATTATGTGACTTGTTAAGCACATTTTTACTCCTGAACTTATTTAGGCTTGCCAAAACAAGGGGGTTGAATACTTATTGACTCAAGACATTTTAGCTTTACATTTTTATTCATTTGTTAATGTTTTGTTTTGAAAAACATAATTCCACTTTAACATTATGGGGTAATGTGTGTGACAAAATCCAAGCTGTAACACAACAAAATTTGAAAAAAGTAAAGAGGTGTGAACGCACTGTAACATTGTGCGTTGCATTAAATTTGTATATTGTAGATATGAACCCTCTAAGTTCAGTGAAGTGCAAGGCGTGCTGCTCTATTCTGGGCCAGCTGAAGCTTTCTTAGGTTATTCTTTGCTGCACCTGACCATACAACCGTGAAATAGTCAATATGTGATAAACTAGAGACAGTAGGTCTTATTTGGTCGAGTGTTGGTCACCTTATCTTACAACGAACAAGTGACATGGCTGGTACTCTCAACGTTGGTGACTGTTTTGAACAGTCTTCAGGTTCAGTGTCGACTTTAGAACTGACCAGAAATTTGGGATGGAGATGAGTGAAATAGATTATTTTGACCTCGTTGTAAGATAAGGTTTTGATACTGACCTTGGGGAGGGCTCCGGTTGGGGTTCCTTCCTGTTTGGTCAGGAAACACAAAGACACACAAACAAACAAACAAACAAACAAACAAACAAAACAAACAGATACATACAGTACATTCAATTGTCAATAATCTGTCAAATCTGACATAGTAGTATTGATGCTATATTTTTTATAGAAAAAGTAGCACACTATATTTTACATAATGTTTCATAATGCTATAAAGATCTTAGTAGATGATGAATTCGGATTTTGTTTTTGACCTGAATGACAGTCCCGACTTGCTCTTCAGATTTCTTAGTAGATCCAGTTGATTTAGTGGCGGGATCAGTCTACTTATAAATAAAAGACAAAAGATGTGTTGGTGTTACAAGGAAGAAAAAAAACATACCCCAGCACAGCTTTACTGCATATAGAATGGCTTGGTGCTGTTTCAAATGTTCTATATGAATGTATATTATTCCCGATGCAATCCCTGCCATTTATGGGTAGTAGGCCATTTATGGGTAGTAGGTTGTAGATTTCAATTTTGCTTGATTTCATATGCCTCCTTACCAAGAGCTTGAATTCTGTGAGGATGTTTTCAATTGCCCTGTAACCAAAACTAAGATGGCATTTTCATAATTTTTTGGGAATGCAGATAAGAGAATGTGACACAGTAACAAACAACTGCAATTACTATCCCATTCATTAATAGTCCAAAGTTTTGTAAAAGATACTTGTTTTACGTAATATAATGTTCGATTAAACATCACTGTAGTCATACAGCCCTTGAATTCAATTTGACACCCCAACTTTCAAAGTAGCCTGTTGTTCCTTATGAGACAGGCACACTTTAATTTATCTAAGACTTGTAGTACCTATCCAATGGAAATCTTTCCCTGCAGATGAGGTAAAAAGTACCCAGTCCTTCGGGCCCTGGGCCCACAATGCAACAATCAGATATGGCCCAGTTGCAGGCTGTTTGCCTTTTTCCCTTCAGCCATCAATCAATACTCAAGCTAAGTTAGCCATCTATACACCTGGCATAGAACATTCACATTAACAAAGACTAATCACTACCAATATGTTTAGACAAGCCTGTGACATCACCAAGGGGACCAAATAGTCACAAACTAACTGAAATTGTGAACCATATTTAATCAAAATAAAATGTGAAAACATCAGTCTTTTTCATTTGTCTTCATCTGTGTGTGTCTGTGTGTGTGTGTGTGTGTGTGTGTGTGTGTGTGTGTGTGTGTGTGTGTGTGTGTGTGTGTGTGAATAATGGTATGCCGTGCTGTGTTTTTGTGTGCTATGCCAAGAGAGCGAGAGCAAGATAGAGAACGACAGCGAGTGCGAGTGTGCGCGCGTGAGCTACTGTGCATCTAATATGATGAGAAGATGGTGCTGCAGTGGATTTTGTGTGTTTTCTTTACGCTGATCTTAACTTTTTTTGCACATAATATTTCTACCATAATTTCCTATGACCAAAAACATCTTCTGGATATCAGAACAGTGATCATTAACCTCAATTCTTAACTATATTTTCTTAAAACTGCATTGTTGGTTAAGGGCTTGTAAGTAAGCATTTCACAGTAACAATACTTGTTGTATTGGGCGCAATTGATAAATACAATTTGATTGACGATTTTTACTTCAATGAGTCAGCAGCTGTGGACTGCTCATTCAGGACCAGGCCCTAATCCCCGGGACTCGAAAAAGGAAGAGATGGCGCAAGAGAGGCAAACGAGCAGGCTCCCTGATGAGACTATGCCGGCAAGTAAATAAACCGCCTCTACCGTCCATTCTATTGGCGAACGTGCAATCACTAGAGAACAAACTGGACAAGCTCCTTTCGAGACTATCCTATCAACAGGACTTGAAGCACTGTAATATCCTATGTTTATCTGAGTCGTGGCTGAGCAAGGACATGGATAATATACATCTAGCAGGTTTTTCTATGCATCGTCAAGACCGAATGGCAGCTTCTGGTAAGGTTATGGGGAGGTGTCTGTCTCTGTTAACAACAGCTGGTGTGCAATCTCTAATGTTAAGGAAGTCTTTTGTCCACCCGATTTAGAATACCTCATGAATAGCTGCAGACCATACTATTTACATGTTTCATAGCTGTCTATTTACCACCACAAACTGATGCTGGCACTAAGACCACACTCAACGAGCTGGATATAGCCATAAGAAAACAAGAAAATGCACATACAGAGGTGGCGCTCCTAGTGGCTTGTGATTTTAATGCAGGGAAACTGAAATCTGTGTTACTTAATTTTTACAAGCATGTCACCTTTACAACTAGAGGCGACAAAACTCTAGATCACCTTTACTCCACACACAGAAATACATACAAGGCCCTCCCTGGCCCTCCACTTAGCAAATCTGACCATAAGTCTATCCTACTGATTCCTGCTTACAAGCAAAAACTCAAACAGAAAGTACCAGTGACGCTCTCAATACGGTGGTCAAGTGGTCCGATGAAGCCAATGTTAGGCTACAGAACTATTTCGATAGCACAGACTGGAATATGTTCCGGGATTCATCTGATAACATTACCACATCATGGTACGTACGTACAGACATATATACATATCAATACATGACTAAGATCGAATCCTACTACGCCGGCTCTGATGCTCGTCGGATGTGGCAGGGCTTGCAAACTATCACGGATTACAAAAGGAAACCCAGCTGTGAGCTGCCCAGTGATGCGAGCCTACCAGACAAGCTATATTTCTTCCATGCTCGCTTTGAGGCAAGCAACCAAGCATGAGAACACCAGCTGTTCCGGACGACTGTGTGATCTCACTCTCCGTAGCCGATGTGAGTAAGACCTTTAACTTGTTATGGATAGGGGGCAGTATTTTCACGGCCGGATAAAAAACATACCCGATTTAATCGGTAGTCATTTAGGCAGGTTACCTTAGTGTTCTTGGGCACAGGGACTATGGTGGTCTGCTTAAAACATGTTGGTATTACAGACTCAGACAGGGAGAGGTTGAAAATGTCAGTGAAGACACTTGCCAGTTGGTCAGCGCATGCTCGCAGTACACGTCCTGGTAATCCATCTGGCCCAGCGGCCTTGTGAATGTTGACCTGCTTAAAGGTCTTACTCACATCGGCTGCGGAGAGCGTGATCACACAGTCTTCCGGAACAGCTGGTGCTCTCATGCATGTTTTAGTGTTATTTGCCTCAAAGCGAGCATAGAAGTAGTTTAGCTCATCTGATAGGCTTGTGTCACTGGGCAGCTCTCGGCTGTGCTTCCTTTTGCAGTCTGTAATGGTTTGCAAGCCCTGCCACATCCGACCAGCATCAGAGCCGGTGTAGTACGATTTGATCTTGATGCTTTGCCTGTTTGATGGTTCGTCGGAGGGCATAGCGGGATTTCTTATAAGCTTCTGTGTTAGAGTCCCACTCCTTGAACGTGGCAGGTCTAGCCTTTAGCTCAGTGCGGATGCTGCCTGTGCTTCTGGTTGGGGTATGTACGTACGGTCACTGTGGGGACGACGTCATCAATGCACCTATTGATGAAGCAAATGACTGATGTGGTGTACTCCTCAATACCATCCGAGGAATCCTGGAACATATTCCAGTCTGTGCTAACAAAACAGTCCTGTAGCTTAGCATCTGCTTCCTCTGACCACTTTTTTATTGATCTAGTCACTGGTGCTTCCTGCTTTAATTTTAGCTTGTAGGCAGGAATCAGGAGGATAGAATTATGGTCAGATTTGCCAAATGGAGGGCAAGGGAGAGCTTTGTATGTGTCTCTGTGTGTGGGGTATAGGTGGTCCAGAGTTCTTTTTCCTCTGGTTGCACATTTAACCTGTTAGGGCTAGGGGGCAGTATTGACACGGCTGGATAAAAAACGTACCCGATTTAATCTGGTTACTACTCCTGCCCAGTAACTAGAATATGCATATAATTAGTAGCTTTGGATAGAAAACACTCCAAAGTTCCTAAAACTGTTTGAATGGTGTCTGTGAGTATAACAGAACTCAAATGGCAGGCCAAAACCTGAGAAGATTCTCTACAGGAAGTACCCTGTCTGACCATTTCTTGGCCTTCTTTGTCATCTCTATCCAAAACAAAGGATCTCTGCTGTAACGTGACACTTTCTAAGGCTCCCATAGGCTCTCAGAAGGCGCCAGAACGTTGAATGATGACTTTGCAGTCTATGGCTGAAAAACAGTAGCGCATTTGGTAAGTGGTCGATCTGAGAACAATGAGACGGGCGTGCGCATGCACTTGAAGAGTCCATTTTACTTTTTCAGTCTTTGAACGAAAACAACGACTCCCGGTTGGAATATTATCGCTATTTTACGAGAAAAATCGCATAAAAATTTATTTTAACCTGTTATGGCTAGGGGGCAGTATTTTCACGGCCGGATAAAAAACGTACCCGATTTAATCTGATTATTACTCCTGCCCAGAAACTAGAATATGCATATAATTAGTAGCTTTGGATAGAAAACACTCCAAAGTTTCTAAAACTGTTTGAATGGTGTCTGTGAGTATAACAGAACTCATTTGGCAGGCCAAAACCTGAGACGATTCCATGCAGGAAGTGCCCTGTCTGTCAATTTCTTGGCCTTCTTGATTATCTCTATCCATTACAGGGGATCTCTGCTGTTACGTGACACTTCCTACGGCTCCCATGGGCTCTCAGAAGGCGGCAAAAAGCTGAATCGTGGCTTTGCAGGCTCTGGCTGAAAAAAAGTAGCGCGTTTGGATAGTGGCTGGTCACAGTACTGTGAGACTCAGGCTCGTGCCCGAGTCGACCCCATGCTTTATTTTCTTTCGTCTTTTTACCTAAACGCAGATTCCCGGTCGGAATATTATCGCTTTTTTACGAGAAAAATGGCATAAAAATTGATTTTAAACAGCGGTTGACATGCTTCGAAGTACGGTAATGGAATATTTTGAAATCTGTTGTCACGAAATGCGCCATGCTCGTGACCCTTATTTACACTTCGGATAGTGTCTTGAACGCACGAACAAAACGCCGCTATTTGGATATAACAATGGATTATTTTGAACCAAACCAACATTTGTTATTGAAGTAGCAGTCCTGGGAGTGCATTCTGACGAAGAACACCAAAGGTAATCAAACTTTTCTAATAGTAAATCTGACTTTGGTCAGGGCTAAACTTGGTGGGTGTCTAAATAGCTAGCCGTGATGGCTGGGCTATGTACTCAGAATATTGCAAAATGTGCTTTCACCAAAAAGCTATTTTAAAATCGGACACCTCGATTGCACAAAGGAGTTCTGTATCTATAAATCTTAAAATAATTGTTATGTTTTTTGTGAACGTTTATCGTGAGTAATTTAGTAAATTCACCGGAGGTTTGCGGGGGGTATGCTAGTTCTGAACGTCACATGCTAATGTAAAAAGCTGGTTTTTGATATAAATATGAACTTGATTGAACAAAACATGCATGTATTGTATAACATAATGTCCTAGGTGTGTCATCTGATGAAGATCATCAAAGGTTAGTGCTGCATTTAGCTGTGGTTTTGTTTTTTGTGACATTATATGCTAGCTTGAAAAATGGGTGTCTGATTATTTCTGGCTGGGTACTCTGCTGACATAATCTAATGTTTTGCTTTCGCGGTAAAACCTTTTTGAAATCGGACAGTGTGGTTAGATAAAGGAGAGTCTTGTCTTTAAAATGCTGTGAAATAGTCATATGTTTGAAAAATGGACGTTTTTGTATTTTTGAGGAATTTGTAATTCGCGCCACGCCTATCATTGGATATTGGAGCAGGTGTTCCGCTAGCGGAACGTCTAGATGTAAGAGGTTAAACAGCGTTAAACATGCTTCGAAGTACGGTAATGGAATATTTTGAAAGCTTTTGTCACGATACGCGTCCGCGCGTCACCCTTCGTTACCCTTCGGATAGTGTCTTGAACGCACGAACAAAACGCCGCTATTTGGATATAACTATGGATTATTTGGAACCAAACCAACATTTGTTGTTGAAGTAGAAGTCCTGGGAGTGCATTCTGATGAAGAACAGCAAAGGTAATAACATTTTTCTTATAGTAAATCTGAGTTTGGTGAGTACCAAACTTGGTGGGTGTCAAATTAGCTAGCCCGTGATGGCTGGGCTATCTACTCAGAATATTGCAAAATGTGCTTTCACCGAAAAGCTATTTTAAAATTGGACACCGCGATTGCATAAAGGAGTTCTGTATCTATAATTCTTAAAATAATTGTTATGTTTTTTTGTGAACGTTTATCGTGAGTAATTTAGTAAATTCACCGGAAGTCTTCGGTGGGAATGCTAGTTCTGAACGTCACATGCTGGGTTTTGATATAAATATGTACTTGATTGAACAAAACATGCATGTATTGTATAACATAATGTCCTAGGAGTGTCATCTGATGAAGATCATCAAAGGTTAGTGCTGCATTTAGCTGTGGTTTTGGTTTTTGTGACATTATATACTAGCTTGAAAAATGGGTGTCTGATTATTTCTGGCTGGGTACTCTGCTGACATAATCTAATGTTTTGCTTTCGTTGTAAAGCCTTTTTGAAATCGGACAGTGTGGTTAGATAAAGGAGAGTCTTGTCTTTAAAATGGTGTAAAATAGTCATATGTTTGAAAAATTGAAGTTTTCGGATTTTCGAGGAGTTTGTATTTCGCGCCACGCCCAATCATTGGATATTGGAGTGGTGTTCCGCTAGCGGAACGTCTAGATGTAATTAATATTCACAAGGCAGCAGGGCCAGACGGATTACCAGGATGAGTACTCAGAGCATGCGTTGACCTGCTGGCAAGTGTCTTCACTGACATTTTAAACCTCTCCCATTCTGTAATATCAGCATTCAACACCATACTGCCCTCCAAGCAGCTCAGGACCCTGGGACTGAACACCTTCCAACTGCAACTGGATCCTGGACTTCCTGACGGGGCCCCCAGGTGGTGACGGTAGGCAACAACACATCCGCCACAATGACCTTCAATACGGGGGCCCCTTAGGATTGCGTGCTTAATCCACTCCTGTACTCCCTGTTCACCCACGACTGCATGGCCACGTAAGACTCCAACACCATCATTAAGTTTGCTGATGACATGATGGTGGTTGGCCTGATTACTGACGATGAGACAGCCTATAGGGAGGAGGTCAGTGAGCTGGCAGTGTAGTGCCGGGACAACAACTTCTCCCTCAACGTCAGCAAGACAAAGGAGCTGATAGTGGACTACAGGAAACGGAGGGCCGAGCACGCCCCCATCTACATTGAAGGCTGTAGTGGAGCGGGTCGCGAGCTTCAAGTTCCTCGGTGTCCACATCACTAAGGACTTTACATGGTCCACAAACACCAACACAGCCGTGAAGAAAGCACGACAATAACTCTTCCCCCTCAGGAGGCTGAAAAGAGTTGGCATGGGCCCTCAGATTCTCAAAAAGTTCTACAGCTGCACCATTGAGAGCATCTTGACTGGCTGCATCTAGGGCTGTGGCGGTCCCACGGTGTCACGTCCTGACCAGTATAAGGGGTTATTTGTTATTGTAGTTTCGGGGTTTGTTGGGCTATGTTCATATTTAAGAGGGGTGTTTGTTTAGAGTGTTTCAGGGTTTGTTGGGCTATGTTCTTTGTTCGTCTATTTCTATGTTAGTTCTAGTATGTCTATTTCTATGTGATGTTTATTGGGTGGACCTTCAATTGGAAGCAGCTGCTCCTCGTTGCTTCTAATTGAAGGTCCTATTTAAGAGGGGTGTTTTTTCTATGGAATTTTGTGGGTAGTTGATCCTTGTTTAGTGTTTGTTGCACCTGACAGGACTGTTTTGTTCTTTTTTTGTATACGTATTTAGTTGTTTCTCCTTCTTCAAATAAAAAGAAGATGAGTATACATATTCCCGCTGCATTTTGGTCCAATCCTTACGACACCCGTGACACACGGCAATAGCCTGTTAATTAACATAAACAAGTTTAGCATCTCCAGGCCTCCACCCATACAAGCTGCATTCAAGCCGCTGATGTGCGCTTTAAGAACATCTACATTTAAAGTCTAATAAATCTATTTATACACCATCACAATAAATCCATTATTTATTTTAACCAGGTCTAAAGAAACATTATGATATGAATAACAATTTATTTTTGAAGAACAGAATATGAGTTGGTCTACTGTATGTTATCTGGCAATGCTCAATGCCATAGGCTTGTTCATTTAGCTGAAAAGATATGCTTATAAGTCCTGTGCCATTATTTTACGGACTCCTATTTAAATCTGCGTATTTCTCCAAAGCTCAGTTGTCCTGAGTCTGCACAACACAGCCAGGACCTAGGATCAAAGGAGACACTCAAGTTTGTTAATCCCATATCGCTTGACACATTCATGAAAATAGTAATGGCCTCTAAACCTTCAAGATGCATACTGGACCCTATTCCAACTAAACTACTGAAAGAGCGGCTTCCTGTTCTTGGCCCTTCTATGTTGAACATAAATGGTTCCCAATCCACCGGATGTATACCAAACTCACTAAAAGTGGCAGTAATAAAGCCTCTCTTGAAAAAGCCAAACCATCACCCAGAAAATAAAAAATGATCGATTCTTCCTTTCCTCTTAAAAACTTTTGAAAAGCTGTTGCACAGCAACTCACTGCCTATCTGAAACCAACAATGTATACGAAACGCTTCAGTCTGGTTTTAGACCCCATCATAGCACTGAGACTGCACTCGTGAAGGTGGTAAATTACCTTTTAATGGTGTCAGACCAAGGCTCTGCATCTGTCCTCATGCTCCTAGACCTTAGTGCTGCTTTTGACACCACATTCTTTTGGAGAGATTGGAAACCCAAATTGGTCTACACGGACAAGTTCTGGCCTGGTTTAGATCTTATCTGTCAGAAAGATATCAGTTTGTCTCTGTGGATGGTTTATCCTCTGACAAATCAACTAAGTTTCAGTGTTCCTCAAGGCTCCGTTTTTAGGACCACTATTGTTTTCACTATATATTTTACCTCTTGGTGATGTCATTCGGAAACATAATGTTAACTTTCATTCCTATGCGGACGATACACAGCTGTACATTTCAATGAAACATGGTGAAGCCCCAAAATTGCCCTCCCTGGAAGCCTGTGTTTCATACATAAGGAAGGGAATGGCGGCAAATGTTTTACTATTAAACTCGGACAAAGCGGAGATGTTAGTTCTACGTTCCAAGAAAAAAGAGATCTTCTGTTGGATCTGTCAATTAATCTCGATGGTTGTACAGTCGTCTCAAATAAAACTGTGAAGGACCTCAGCGTTACTCTGAACCTTGATCTCTCTTTTGACGAACATATCAAGACTATTTCAAGGACAGTTTTTTTCCATCTTCGTAACATTGCAAAAATCAAAAACGTTCTGTCCAAAAATGATGCAGATAAATTAATCCATGCTTTTGTCACTTGATCTCAAGGTTTAACTGCTAACCTACAAAACATAACATGGGCTTGCTGCTACCTATCTCTCCGATTTGGTCCTGCCATACATACCTACACGTACGCTACGGTCACAAGACGCAGGCCTCCTTATTGTCCCTAGAATTTCTAAGCAAACAGCTGGAGGCAGGGCTTGCTCCTATAGAGCTCCATTTTTATGGAATGGTCTGCCTATCCATGTGAGAGAAGCAGACTCGGTCTCGACCTTTAAGTCTTTATTGAAGACTCATCTCTTCAGTAGGTCCTATGATTGAGTGTAATCTGGCCCAGGGGTGTGAAGGTGAACAGAAAGGCACTGGAGCGACGAACCACCGTTGCTGTCTCCGCCTGACCGGTTCCCCTCTCTCCACTGGGATTCTAATGCTATTATGTGGGCTGAGTCACTGGTGCTCTTCCATCCCATCCCTAGGAGGGGTGCGTCACTTGAGTGGGTTGAATCACTGACATGATCTTCCTGTCCGGGTTTGGCGCCCCCCTCGGGTTCGTGCCGCGGGGGATATCTTGGTGGGCTATACCCGGCCTTATCTCAGGGTAGTAAGCCTAGTGGTTAGAGCGTTGGAATAGTAACCGTAAGGTTGCAATTTCGAATCCCCGAGCTGACAAGGTACAAATCTGTCGTTCTGCCCCTGAACAAGGCAGTTAACCCACTGTTCCTAGGCTGTCATTGAAAATAAGAATTTGTTCTTAACTGACTTGCCTAGTTAAATAAAGGTAAAATAAAAAATAAAAAAAAGTTGGTGGTTGAAGATATCCCTCTTGTGGTGTCGAGGTGTGTGATTTGGCAAAGTGGGTGGGGTTATATACTGCCTGGTTGGCCTGTCTGGGGGTATTGTTGGACGGGGCCACAGTGTCTCCCGACCCCTCCTGTCTCACCCTCCAGTATTTATGCTGCAAAAGTTTGTGTCGGGGGGCTAGGGTTAGTCTTATATGTGAAGTATTTCTCCTGTCTTATCCGGTATCCTGTGTGAATTTAAGTATGCTCCCTATAATTCTCTCTCTCTCCCTCCCCTCCCGGAGGACCTGAGCCCTGTGACCATGCCTGGCCTGATGACTCCTTGCTGTCCCTAGTCCTCCTGCTCCAGTTTCAACTGTTCTGCCTGCGGCTATGGAACCCTGACCTGTTCACCGGATGTGCTACCTTGTCCCGGACCTGCTGTTTTCGACTCTCTCTCTCTCTCTCTCTCTCTCTCTCTCTCTCTCTCTCTCTCTCTCTCTCTCTCTCTCTCTCTCTCTCTCTCTCTCTACGTCACCTGCTGTTTCTAACTCTGAATGCTCAGCTATGAAAAGCCAACTGACATTTACTCTTGAGGTGCTGAACTGTTGCACCCTCTACAACCACTGTGATTATTATTAATTATTGTTATTATTATTTGACCCTGCTGGTCATCTATGAACGTTTGAACATCTTGGCCATGCACTGTTATAATCTCAACCCGGCACAGCCAGAAAAGGACTGGCCACCACTCAGACTCTTGTTCCTCTCTAGGTTTCTTCCTAGGTTCCTGCCTTTGTAGGGAGTTTTTCCTAGCCACCGTGCTTCTACATCTGAATTGCTTGTTGTTTGGGGTTTAAGGCTGGGTTTTTGTATAGCACTTTGTGACATCGGCTGATGTAAAAAGGGCTTTATAAATACATTTGATTGATTGATTTGATTGATTTTATATTATATGATTTTATAGTAAAAACAATATAATTGAACTTAGCTGAATAAAATAGAAAGGATATTATTTCCATTCTGGAGCATGTGCACATATGAAGTGTTTATGTTGAGCATAAAAGTGATCATTTGAAACAGGTCCTATACGCTAGATTTAGAGTTACTTGGCAACTTTAGCTGTGAATGATACAACCCTTAGAAATCAAAACATATATGGGCTGCATGATGCAACTATAGGCTATTGATGATTTGAGAAAGTCAGGGGGAAAAAGCTTGGGCTCCGTTTCTTGCTTCAGGCTGCACAGCTATTCAGTCATCAAGTGATCATATTGTCACCCATCGGACTATTCTCAAATGAATCTTTTCTTTACTAATATGTCAAATTAGTTTCGATTTAGAATGGCCCGTCAATGGGCAGGGGGGGCAAGGGGAAAACATACATGTCATCCATATGCACTCGAATAATGGAGGACGTGCGCATTCCACCGCTACGTTATTTCAAGGATGGCGGACAGGATACTTCGGGTTAATAACAGAAATGTGCTTAATATAAGCAGCTGAGAAAGAAATCTAAAAACACCGATTTCACTCCACACATCAACCACTGTTTGAGGAGCATGCTCTCGGCTGCGTGACAGGTGATATTCCGCCCAAAATCTGTATGTCATGGGCTCTCCAGCCCTGTTCCTGCAGTTACCCAATGCTTCGTGAACATCGATAGTAAAATGTTTTCACAACAAAACATATATCACTAAACTGTTGACGACCCCTTTACGTGCTTGAGAAAGGAATGAAGGAGATAGAAATGCATGGTGGTGATATTCTGTAGCTGAAAGGTAATGTGTCAGTATATTAATTATAAAATTATAAAACATTCCCTATTACTAGGCTACTGAAAAGTTAACTGTAAGGCGCCATGTACAATCCATGAACCAAATACATTTCCTAGGGTTATACGTTCTCTCAGACTCGTGGATAGACATTTTGGAGCATGGCATAAAGCAACCCAGTCCAATCTGTATGCATAACAATACAGTCCACTATTTTATTGCGGTGTGGCGGTACCGCAACAGCCCTAGCTGCATCACCACTTGGTATGGCAACTGCTTGGCATCCGACTGCATGGCGCTACAGATGCTAGTGCGTATGGCCCAGTACATAATTTTTTTCTCACCAATCTACACACAATACCCCATAATGACAAAGCAAAAACAGGCTTTTTAGACATTTTTGCTAATTTATTTAAAATAAAAAACTGAAATATCACATAAGTATTCAGACCCTTTACTCAGTACTTTGTTGAAGCACCTTTGGCAGGGATTTACAGCATCGAGTCTTCTTGGCTATGACGCTACAAGCTTGGCACACCTGTATTTGGAGAGTTTCCTTCCATTCTTCTCTGCAGATCCTCTGAAGCTCTGTCAGGTTGGATGGGGAGCATTGCTGTACAGCTATTTGCAGGTCTCTCCAGAGATGTTAGATCAGGTTTAAGTCCGGGCTCAGGCTGGGCCACTCAAGGACATTAAGAGACTTGTCCTGAAGCCACTCCTGCATTGTTTGGGCTGTGTGCTTAGGGTCATTGTCCTGTTGGAAGGTGAACCTTCCCCCCCAGTCTGAGCTCCTGAGCGCTCTGAAGCAGGTTTTCATCAAGGATCTCTCTGTACTTTCCTACATTCATCTTTGCCTCGATCCTGACTATTCTCCCAGTCCCTGCCGCTGAAACACATCCCAACAGCATGATACTGCCACCACCATGCTTCACCGTAGGGATGGTGCCAGGTTTCCTCCAGACGTGATTCTTGGCATTCAGGCCAAAGAGTTCAATCTTGGTTTCATCAGACCAGATAATCTTGTTTCTCATGGTCTGAGAGTCTTTAGGTGCCTTATGGAAAACTCCAAGCGGGCTGTCATGTGCCTTTTATTAATGAGAAGTGGCTTCCGTCTGGCCACTCTACCATAATGGCCTGATTGGTGGAGTGCTGCAGAGATGTTTGTCCTTCTGGAAGCTTCTCTCATCTCCACAGAGGAACTCTAGAGCTCTGTCAGTGACCATCGAGTTTTGGTCACCTCCCTCACAAAAGCCCTTCTCCCCCGATTGCTCAGTACCTTTCCAAATCATGTCCAATTTATTGAATTTACCACAGGTGGACTCCAATCACGTTGTAGAAACATCTGAAGGATGCTCAATGGAAACAGGATGCACCTGAGCTCAATTTCGAGTCTCATAGCAAATGGTCTGAATACTCATGTAAATAAGGTATCCGTTATTTTCTTTAAATACAAATTCTAAAAACCTGTTTTTCGTTTCTGTCAATATGGGGTATTGTGTGTACATTGCTGAGGAAAATGTTTTATTTAAGCAATTTTAGAATAAGGCTGTAACATAACAAAAAGTGAAAGAAGTCAAGGGGTCTGAAAACTCTCCGAAGGCACTTTATATCTACATACAGTTGAAGTCGGAAGTTAACATACACTTAGGATGGAGTCATTAAAACTTGTTTTTCAACCACTCAAGACATTTGTGAACAAACCATAGTTTTGGCAAGTCGGTTAGGACATCTACTTTGTGCATGACACAAGTAATTTTTCCAACAATTTTTTACAGACAGATTATTTCACTGTATCACCATTCCAGTGGGTCAGAAGTTAACATACACTAAGTTGACTGTGCCTTTAAACAGCTTGGAAAATTCCAGAAAATGATGTCATGGCTTTAGAAGCTTCTGATAGGCTAATTGACATCATTTGAGTCAATTGGAGGTGTACCTGTGGATGTATTTCAAGGCCTACCTTCAAACTCAGTGCCTCTTTGCTTGACATCATGGGAAAATCTAAAGAAATCAGCCAAGACCTCAGAAAAAAAGTTGTAGACCTCCACAAGTCTGGTACATCCTTGTGAGCAATTTCCAAACGCTTGAAAGGTATCACGTTAATCTGTACAAACAATAGCACGCAAGTATAAACACCATTGGACCACGCAGCCGTCATACCGCTCAGGAAGGAGACGCGTTCTGTCTCCTAGAGATGAACGTACTTTGGTGCCAAAAGTGCAAATCAATCCCAGAACAACAACAAAGGACCTTGTGAAGATGCTGGAGGAAATAGGTACAAAAGTATCTATATCCACAGTAAAACGAGTCCTATATCGACATAACCTGAAAGGCCGCTCAGCAAGGAAGAAGCCACTGCTCCAAAACCGCCATCAAAAAGCCAGACCACTGCACATGGGGACAAAGATCGTACCTTTTGGATAAATGTCCTCTGATCTGATGAAACAAAAATAGAACTGTTTGGCCATAATGACCATCGTAATGTTTGGAGGAAAAAGGGGGAAGCTTGCAAGCTGAAGAACACCATCCCAACCGTGAAGCAGTTGTGGGGGTCTTTGCTGCAGGAGGGACTGGTGCACTTCACAAAATAGATGGCATCATGAGGGAGGAATATTATGTGGATTTATTGAAGCAACATCTCAAGACATCAGTCAGGAAGTTAAAGCATGGTCGCAAATGGGTCTTCCAAATGGACAATGACCTCAAGCATACTTCCAAAGTTGTGGCAAAATGGCTTAAGGACAACAAAACCAATGGAAAATGTGTGGGCAGAACTGAAAAAGCGTGTGTGAGCAAGGAAACCTCCAAACCTGACTCAGTTACACCAGCTCTGTCAGGAGGAATCGGCCAAAATTCACCCAACTTATTGTGGTAAGCTTGTGGAAGGCTACCCAAAACGTTTGACCCAAGTTAAACAATTTAATGGCAATGCTACCAAATACTAATTGAGTGTATGTAAACTTCTGACCCACTGGGAATGTGATGAAATTACTGAATGAATTAAATAGTTCTCTCTACTATTATTCTGACATTTCACATTATTAAAATAAAGTGGTGATCCTAACTGACCTGAGGGAATTTTTTACTAGGATTAAATGTCAGGAATTGTGAAAAACTGAGTTTAAATTTATTTGGCTAAGGTGTATGTAAACTTATGACTTCAACTGTATTTACCTCAATTACCTCATGCCCCTGCACATCGACTCGGTACTGGTACCCCGTGCATATAGCCAAGTTATCATTGTGTATTTATTTCTCTTATTTATTTATCTGAATTGTTTGGAAGGGCCCCTAAGTAAGCATTTCACTGATAGTCTACACCTGTTGTTTACGAAGCATGTGACAAATAAAATGTTACATGGATTTGCCCCAAACATAGCACTTTGTATTCAGGACAAAATGTAATTTCTTTGCCTAATTCTTTGCAGTATTACTTTAGTGGCTTACTGCAAACAGGATGCATGTTTTCTAATATTTGTTATTCTCTACAGGCTTCATTCTTTTCACTCTGGCATATATGTTAGTATTGTGGAGTAACTACAATGTTGTTTATACATTCTCAGTTATCTTCTATCACATAAATTCAGGCTGCACCAACAAAAATGTGCTAAAAGTCAAGGGGTTAAAAACTTTCTGTAGGCACTGTATTTCTATAATAATAATAATAATAATAATAATAATGTCATGCTTTAGAAATGAATTCACATGGTCCTTTCTGGTTCAGCTGATAGAGCATGGTTGTTGTGAGTTACTTTGGATAAAAGCTGCTAAATGGAATTTATTATTATAAATGAGGTAAATGTCTATTTGCTTGGACTAGGAATCCATCAGCCCTTAGCCTCTACGCAGATCCTGATTGGACGGGAAAAAGCAATGGGCAAAGGTTAGAGCTGGGATCGAGGCCCAATGTAAATCTAGGCGCTGATTTACTATATGATCAATACCTGTACATCGGCACGGACACGGTGCGCTCGTAATAATCCCACGTCGACTCCAGGTCTGGCCGGGTGAGATTGGTGGCGTAGAAGCGCCACGCGGCCTGGGGGGAGAGAGAGAGAGAGAGAGAAATAATACATGGCAGAGATAGAGAAAAATAGACAGTGAGGGAATGGGAGTAAGACAAATAGAAACCGAGCGAGAGGAATAATACATGGCAGAGATAGAGAAAAATAGACAGTGAGGGAATGGGAGTAAGAAAAATAGAAACCGAGCGAGAGAGAGAGAGATCAGGTCATGGTTTTGAAAGGTAGGTAATGAATACAGCGTTTTCTTTATGTTCACTTTGCTGCTATCTATCTCGGTGCTCTGAGAGTGCTTTGAAATGAACGAGATCATACAAATCTTTACGTGTACCGTATTATCTTTTTTTGTAAGGAAAACTATTTCACTAGATTTGTAATTAATTATAGGTCATACTTCATAGAAATCTGGAAACACTGGACAGTTACTTTAAGGTAGCTAGGTGTGACAACCACATATCACAGTCATAGTAAGAAAAACCTTTCAAGTAAAGCAGCTATCAGCAAAGTCAATGCTAGAAAAGACAAGCATGAGTGTTAGTGCAAGAAAGGCAAGGGTATTAGGTTTTTGTAAAAACCAAAAAGAATACTGCCCAAAATGTATTATAGAAGTTGACTAAGAGGTGGGTCCAGGATCCAGGACTAGAGTACCAGGTATTGTGACAAGGTGTATGCCACATGGAACTTTTTGCGACATATAAACAAGTGAGCATGGTAACATCATGTACAATGTGTCTTGAAAAGCATACCCTGAAACCTTTATTTTCAGTTCTTGTAGATCAAAGAGCATATTGTGAAATTCCCAGTAACGGTCTAAGGTACCCCACCAGGATACCAACACTCTAAATGTTGTTGTTTTTTAGAGTGGGTAAGCGCCCTGCTTTGTTCACCTGAATAAGCCCTGCCGCAGGATTCCGCCGCTTCTCAAAGTGTTTTTGTCGATGTTGCTCCTGGACCTTTAAGGCAAAGCCAGAGCCCAAGATACCCTTAAAGATACAGAGAAACCATTAGTCACAACAACAAGCCTCTGGAAAACATTATCGATTCACAATTAAATTGCTAAGTCCAGTGAATTACTTCAGAGTAACACTTGACTATCAAATTGCAGATGCTTCAGGCACTCATTCTGAGTTTCCTAGAAGCACTCCATTTCCTTGCATTCAGTGCACATTAATAAGTTAGCTCAGCCATTTCTTCACAAATCAATAGTCTTTAACTTACTGCTGGAAGTGCAAAGAAAGACACTCCAATCAAGGTGAAGGTTGCGGCCAGAAGACGCCCGTTCCACGTTATGGGAAACTTGTCTCCATACCCAATAGTAGTCAGGGTGATCTGAGAAGGCAAATTGGCAGACATCTTGAATTACATATTTTATTAATATTCACAGTTGTTTCTTCATCTGGGCTCCCGAGTGACACAGCGGTCTAAGACACTACATCTCAGTGCAAGAGGCGTCACTACAGTCCCTGGTTTGAATCCAGGCTGTGATTGGAAGTCCCACAGGGCGGCACACAATTGGCCCAGCATTGTCCGGGTTTGGCCGGGGTAGACCGTCATTGTAAATAAGAATTTTCTCTAAACTGACTTGCCCAGTTAAATAAAAAATAGCTATTGAATGTAATTCAACTTCATGGTAATTGTGGAAGTGTGACACAAGTGGGTTAAATACCACCGGCATGTTAAGTCCCAAAGTTGAATCACACTAATATCCTTTAGATTTCACACAAATACTGGGTGTTTTATGAGAACCTATTGAAATTATCCTATTAAGAAATGCTGGGTTGTGGGGACATGATGAAATTCTTCTGTCAAGCACTGGATATTTTTTACGGGGACATGCAGATATTTGGCTTTAAACAAGCATTGAATGTTTTGCGGAGACCTGCAGAAATTATCTTATAAAAATGAGTGCTGAGTGTTTTGTGGGACCTGCTGACAATCTGCTGTCCAGCCACTGAGTGTTTTTTTTGGGACACGCCAACATTGTCCTATTAACAACTGCTGAGCGTGGTTTGTGAGGACCGGTGAAACAAGGCTTAGAGTGATGACTTACCAGGCCCCACCACAGCGCGTCTGCGTAGGTCTCAAACTGGTCGTTGTCCTCTTTCTCTGCCAGATAAACCAGGAAGGACGCCAGGATGAGGCAGAGGAAGCCAATGTACCACGCTGTGATCAGCTCCTGCAAAAAGTCAAGGTGTCAGGAAGGACTAAACAATATACTGTAGCTACTTCATTTATTTCAGGAACAGAGTATCGAAGCAATAATACTTATGAAGGAAAACCTTGCTTTATCAAATCAATAGATGACAGTTATCGTGTATTTATGTTATGACCAGAGTATCAAAGCACTATTAACTTAACCTTTTACACTCGTGGAAATCGGCCTATATGGATAGGGCCGAATTGAAACGTTTCTAAAAGAAGAACTACAAAAAGCACATGCATTCTGCATGTCATCCTTGTAACTGTGGACCAAACATAGTGATCATAAATGTTGATACTGTAAATCACATGAGCTTTTAAATAAGGAAAAGTGAAGTGCACATTTGGACTAACGGGGTTGTGTGGTTTGATTGTACGGTATTTATTATAATCCTCATCGTGTCATCTTTCAGAACACATTGATTTACAGCATTTCCCTCACAACAACAAAACGTGTAAAAGTAGCCTAATCAGCGGGAGGAATGGAGGTACCGTACAGCCACTGCATTCCAATTTAGGCACTTATCAGTGACAAAATCTGCCATTTTCAACCCTTTATGGGATGACACTGGCTGTGAGTGGAAAGGGAGGGAAAAAAAAGGAAAGTAAAAAAAAATGGTTGTATGGAACAAGAGGACGGGAGTGTGTTACATTGGATTCATAATTGAATGAAATTGCCAGAGGAGCCATACACTAAGAAGTAGTTCCTATAGTCTAAATGGACAGTTAAACATCTCCAAGTGTTCCCAACACCAGTCCCAAATGTGTATGAAAGTATTTATTGCACACCGTATCTTGTCCCAAAACAATTGATGTAACTAAGACATTGTATCACGGTTATATTCGCCTACATGTTCAAATATTGATAGAACAGAATGACACAGCTACATGAGGTTATATACTGAGTGCACAAAACATTAGGGACACCTGTTCTTTCCATGACACAGACTGACCAGGTGAAAGCTATGATCCCTTATTGATGTCACCTGTTAAATCCACTACAATCAGTGTAGATGAAGGGGAGGAGACAGGTTAAAGAAGGATTTTTAATAATCGAGACAATTGAGACATGGATTGTATATGTGTGCCATTCAGAGGACAAAATATTTAAGTGCCTTTGAACGGGGTATGGTAGTAGGTGCCAGGAACACCGGTTTGAGTCAAGAACTGCAACACTGCTGGGTTTTTCACGCTCAACAGTTTCCCGTGTGTATCAAGAATGGTCAACCACCCAAAGGACATCCAGCCAACTTGACACACGTGTGGGAAGCATTGGAGTCAACATGGGCCAGCATCCCTGTGGAATGCTTTCTACACCTTGTAGAGTCCATGCTCCGACGAATTGAGTCTGTTCTGAGGCCAAAAGGGGGTGTAACTCAATATTAGGAAGGTGTTCCTAATGTTTTGTGCACTCAGTGTGCACAGTATAGTAAACACTATTAGTCCATTGATTGATCAATATAAGAACAACCTGATGTAATAGGTTTGACCTACAACTCACATATACAGAGGGACCATGTCCTTCAATAAAACGGTCAACCCAAAGAATGAGGTTTAGGAGTAAATACCTCATTAAGGGAAGTTCCAACATTAGGGAAATGAAGGCCAATATCAATTGTCAAAGTGCTGTAAAACTCAACGCTTTACGATTGATGAGAAACAACCCTTTTATTGAGCATCACTGAGAAGCGACTAACATGATAAAAACCTGTCCGTAAACCCAAAATACATCAACTAAAAGTCAGATTTTGTACCGCAGGAAATTCTTTGAAACCAAATGTTTTTTTTCAATCCAGTAAATGTTGTAACCTAGAAATATGTCAGGTTATAATTTGGTAATAAAATATCCAGTGCTGGATAGAGTATCAGGTCCACTTTGTTTGAGGGACTGACTGGTGCTGAAGTCAACACAAGGAAATACTGTGGTTGGCTACTCTGAGAAATGGGCACTCTGCCCCTCTTCAAAGAGAATGGGCATTCCCTGGCATTACCTATCATTCCGGCTGTTGATGCAGCTCCCCCGATGCCACTGTTGTCCATATTTAACCACGGGGAGGAGAGAGATAGAGAGACAGAATTGGGGATGAGATGGAGAGAGAGGGAGGAGGTAAGCGAAAGGGAGAGAGACCGAGGCAGAATAAGTGACAGAGAGACAGGGATGAGATGGAGATGGAGAAAGAGAGAAACAGAGAGAGAGAGGAAAGAGCGACTGATTGAAAGGTCAGCATGATGAAAGTGCACGGGGCATCCCTGAACATGAAACATAAATTTGGCAAAATAGTCATGACCCTGACAGATGGCTGTGTGGAAATAGGTGCAGCTCAACATCACAGAGACAGACACGTTGGTTAATTATCCCTGATTCCCTGGCTTATCCCTTCAGTGTTGGCAGAGTTGGGATCTTTTTTACACCTAAAAAGGACACGTTTTTGTACTATTTGTGTTTGAAATATTGGTTGTCTTGAGGAAAGAAGCTGGCTCATAACTTTATGTATGCGGTTTCATATTAGAAGTTATAATATTAATATCTGCTTGGATAAATAAATAAGACTTGGTACTTTGAAATGAAGTGATAAAGATGATACTGTATATTGTAACAAAAAGCAAGTCAGAAAAAAGGAACTTATCACAGAAGAAACTCTTCGAAAGTGAGAAAAACTCACTTTAGACAGTGACTAACAACCAACGTACAATTTTAACTCACTCTTAATCAAGTCCAAACTTCTGCATATTTAAACAATGTTTACAATGCAAAATACAATGCTACCCAAGATGATCATCAATTTGTTAAAGATAGAAATGTACTGGGTTTTCTCACTGACACAACAGCTTCCCTATTCCCCATGTGGCAAGCGCTGGTTTAGAAAAGACGGGAAACTGCTGAGACGACGAAAACAAACAAGCAACAGAATTAGTTGGGCTAAAAATAGCCTCCACTTTCTGGGCTGGTTCACGTGGAATTCTGTACCAGGTTTGTGAGGACACAAAGTGTAAGAGAGCCTGCATCAGTCATTGATAGATCATATAGTCTACAGTGCGTTCAGAAAGAATTGAAACCTCTTTTGTTTTTCCACATTTTGTTATGTTACTACCTGCATTTTAAAAGGATTAAATTGAGATTTAATTTGTCACTGATCTACACACAATACCCTATAATGGCCAAGTGGAATTTTAATTGTAGAAAATGTTAGGAATTAATAAAAAATGTAAAGCTGAAATGATTGAGTCAATAAGTATTCAACCCCTTTGTTATGGCAAGCCTAAATAAGTTCAGGAATAAAATTGTGCTTAACAAATCACATAATAAGTTGCATGGACTCATTCCATGTTCAATAATAGTGGTTAACATTATTTTTGAATAACTACCCTCTCTCTGTACCCCACACATACAATTATCTGTAAGGCAGAGAATTTTAAGCACAGATTCAACCAGGGAAGTTTTCCAATGCCTCACAGAGAAGGCCACCGATTGGTAAATGTGTAAAACAAACAAAAAAAGCAGACAATGAAAATCCCTTTCAGCATGGTGATGTAATTAATTAGGCTTTGGATGGTGTATCAATACACAAAATCATTATAAAGATACAGGTATCCTTCCTAACTCAGTTGCTGGGTAGGAAAAAAACTGCTTAGGGATTTCACCATGAGGTCAATGGTGATTTTAAAACAGTTACAGAGTTTAATGGTTGTGATATGAGAAAACTGAGGATGGATCAACAACATTGTAGTTAATCCACAATACTAACCTAAATGACAGAATGATAAAAAGAAAGCCTGTACAGAATAAATATATTCCAAAACAGGCATTCTGTCTGCGACAAGGCACTTTTTAGGATAAAACTAAATGGAATAAAGCTAAGCACAGGCTAAATCCAAGATGAAAACCTGGTTCAGTCTGCTTTTCAAAAGACACTGGGAGACAAATTCACCTTTTAGCTGGACAATAACTTAAAACACAAGGCCAAATTTACACTGGAGTTCCTTACCAAGAATGCATTGAATATTCCTGAGTGGCCTAGTTACAGTTTTGACTTGAATTGGCTTGAAAATCTATGGAAAATGGCTGTCTAGCAATTAGGGATGTCCCTGATTAAAACAAATATTGCTCGACTGAGAGTCGTCTGTTCTTTCGACCAATCAATTGGTCTAAACTTGAAAACATGTATTTTTCCATATATAGACCCACCCTATGTGTTTTAATCAAATATATGTACTGAGCTTGTCTGATGCTTTAAGCGCACTGTTTGATGAAATAATTAAAACACAGAAATGACTAGAGGGAGTCCGACCGCAATTGATTTGATTGTACCGGGTCGGGCTCAGACTTGCTGCATAATGTAAAAAAATGACAGCAAGTGACTGTGACTAGCACCCGTTGGCTCTCTCTCCTCCCTGCTGCAGCGACAACCACAGAACATCAGTGTTTATCGTCTGTTGCTGAAGATGCAAAAAAATTACAGCCAATTCTGACTGAAAAGTTCTGTTACCGAAATCCCTAATTTCTTTAACATTCCCTAATCCCTCAACCCTTGCTCTATTTACGTGAAACAGGCATCCATCACATGCACGTGAGAAATAGGACCTGACCTATAGCAGATCATAATCACATCAATAAATTGGTTATAACAAACTCCGAACACACGTGACAGCAAAATGGATACAGAGGATGTGACAAATAAACTCGAAACAGGGAATGTTTACTGGTTGCTCAGGAGGCAAAGGGGAAGTCAGATGTGTGTAATACATTTGAATAGTTGCGGAAAGATACTGGAGATCAAGAAAAAGAAGGTAAGGAGCAAGCGTTGTGTGTATATTATGTGTGCCAAACAGGTGCTGTTAGATTACAATATAATTTTTCGGACCGTTTGGAACAATGAAACAACACTAAATAAATCATAAGTGTACCAGTGAGTCTGTTGTAAGCAAACTAAAAGTAGTTGCATTCATTCGTGAATATAATTTCCAAAATGGAACTGTTTATTTATTGTTTACACTAATTATTGAAGGGTCGCTTTGTTATTTATTTTTAAAATTAAAATGCTTGATTGTATTTCAAATCATGAATGACTCGTATCCTGTATGATGACATGAACGAATGAATGATTGATTGATACAGTACTGTAGCCTATATAATAAGTATTGAAAAATACAGTGCATTCGGAAAGTATTCAGACCCCATGACTTTTTTAACATTTTGTTAAGTTACAGCCTTATTCTAAAATGTATTAAATAAAATAAATCCTCAATCTACACACAATACCCCATAATGACAAAGGGAAAACAGTTTTTTGCATCCTGTGCATCCGGTGCATCCTGTTTCCATTGATCGTACATGAGATGTTTTTACAACTTGATTGAGTCCACCTGTGGTAAATGTAATTGACTGGACATGATTTGGAAAGGTACACACCTGTCAATATAAGGTCCCACAGTTGACAGTGCATGTCAGAGCAAAAACCAAGCCATGAGGTCGAAGGAATTGTCTGCAGAGCTCCGAGACAGGATTGTGTCTGACAAGATTCTCCGGTCTGATGAAACCAAGATTGAACTCTTTGGCCTTTTGCCAAGCCTCACGTCTGGAGAAAACCTGGCACCATCCCTACGGTGAAGCATGGTGGTGGCAGCATCATGCTATGGGGATGTGTTTCAGTGGCAGGCACTGGGAGAATAGTCAGGATCGAGGCAAAGATGAACGGAGCAAAGTACAGAGAGATCCTTGATGAAAACCTGCTCTAGAGCGCTCAGGACCTCAGACTGGGGCGAAGGTTCACCGTCCAACAGGACAACGACCCTAAGCACACAGCCAAGACAACGCAGGAGTGGGTTCGGGACAAGTCTCTGAATGTCCTTGAGTGGCCCAGCTAGAGCCTGGACTTGAACCCGATCGAACATCTCTGGAGAGACCAGAGAATATCTGTGCAGCGACGCTCCCCATCCAACCTGACAGAGCTTGAGAGGATCTGCAGAGAAGAATGGGAGAATCTGCCCAAATACAGGTTTGCCAAGCTTGTAGCATCATACCCAAGAAGACTCAAGGCTGTAATTGCTGCCAAAGGTGCTTCAACAAAGTACTGAGTAAAGGGTCTGAATACTTATGTAAATGTTATTTCAGTTTTTAATATTTTATACATTTGCTAAACAGTCTGTTTTAAGACTAAACAGGATGCACTCTTAGGCCTACAGCTCGATGGTGGCTATGCAAGGCTGCTATTTTAAGCCTACTCATGACAATGACATTACTTATTATTATTATAATAATAAATGATAATCATAACAATAATAGCAATAATAACAATAAGTAGATCAATAAAAAATAGGATTATTATTATTAATTTAAAAAAAATTAAACACTAAATAAATTATAAATAATACTAGAGAGGCACAGCAAAGATATCAGTAGGCTATTAAACAAACACTCAAACAGGCAACATGAGCAGGATTTGTCGCTATATAGATATATATGAATGATTTATAAAGCCAGGCACATTTAACAGTTAAGCTATTGATTATAGACCTAATTAAGTTTGGATTTCCTCTCCTCACTTTTCTTAGACAATTAAGGCAAGAGATGTTTTCTCGTCTCCTAACTCCACTGCTGCCACCACATCATTATTCTCAACACCAATATGCTGGTGAACATTGCTATTATGCACATAGCAACATGGAAGGTTCTCCCGTCTCCACAGAGGAACTTTGGAGCTCTGTCAGAGTGACCATCGGGTTCTTGGTCACCTCCCTTACCAAGGTCCTTCTCCCCCGATTGTTCAGTTTGGCCGGGCGGCCAGCTCTAGTAAGAGTCTTGGTGGTTCCAAACTTCTTCCGTTTAAGAATGATGGAGGCCACTGTGTTCTTGGAGACCTTCAATGCTGTAGAAATGTTTTGGCACCCTTCCCCAGATCTGTGCCTCCACACAATCCTGTCTCAGAGCTCTATGGACAATTTCTTTGACCTCATGGCTTGGTTTTTGCTCTGGCATGCACTGTCAACTGTGGGACCTTATATAGACAGGTGTGTGCCTTTCCAAATCATGTCCAATCAATTGAATTTACCACAGGTTTCACGTTGTAGAAACATCTGAAGGATGATCAATGGAAACAGGATGCACCTGAGCTCAATTTCGAGTCTCATAGCAAATGGTCTGAATACTTAAGTAAATAAGGTATTCATGTTTTTTATTTTTAATAGATTTGCAAAAATGTGTAAAAACCTGTTTTCCCTTTGTCATTATAGGGTATTGTGTGTAGATTAATGATGACTTTTTTTAATTCATTCATTTTAGAATAAGGATGTAATGTAACAAAATGTGGAAAAAAGGGAAGGGGCCTGAATACTTTCCGAATGCACTGTATATTATGAGGTAATCAATTAGCAACAATATGCATTAAGCTTAGACAGAATACCAGTAAGAATACTCCCAACCACCTGCATTCTGCTCATACTCAATCCCAAGGCTCTGTTAAAGATCAGCTTACAGTAAAAACACACTGCCTTTATCATTGTTAATATATTAGATCACGACAAGGCTGCACAGTAATCTAGCTGTTCGATCTCACAGGCAGGCAGAAGAAAGACACGGTGTGACAAACCAAATTCAATAAGAGGAAATAGTCCATGGCCGCTTCGGCGTCTGCCTGTGTCAGACTCCGGACCTGATCCATTTTGCCCTGACACTCCTCTAACAGAAGATCCCTTTAGGTTCTCTGCACATCACCGCCCTCTGCTCTTTCTCTCTGGCTCTCTATGGAGATTCTGCTGCTATGCATCTCTGGGACTGGGAGAGGGAGACACTCTTAATTCCCAATTGAGAGTGCTCCATTTATCAGACCAAGTGTGTGTCCCGAATGGTACCCTATTCTCTATATGGTGTACTAATTTTTACCAAAGCCATTTGGGTCCTGGACAAAAATAGTGCACTACATATGGAATAAGATGCAATTTGGAATACAAACCTAAGCTTCACGAGCTTTTGACAAATTGGAGGGTACATTTAGTCATAGTGGGTATGGGATTGGTCACAGCATGGCTCGTGGAGAGCTCGATGATGAGTGTGCTGTTTTCTGTGCTACGGGTGTAGTAGAACAATCTGAGAGCCGTAACGTTTCTAGAAGTTATTATTTGTTTGAGCAGCCTGTCAATCAATCTGGTTAGGGGGAGGGGACAGTCATATGGCAGTGTGATCAATGAACTTGGATAAATACACTTGACATGTGGTATCAGTTGACTTGACTTGTCTGTGGAAGCTCAAGTCCAGATATTGGATTTATAGAAACATGCTGCAATGCGGGCAAAGAGCTAGATTGGAGTGGTGAGGTACATGCATCAGTTCAATGAATCAAATCTCACACACGTGCACACATAGATACACGTGTACGCACACACACAAGCACCCACCCAGTCATTTATTACCTTGCTGTGAGCGTAAACAACAGATCCCAGGAGTTTCCAGGTGCCTCCGCGGCGGTCCATCCGGATCATGCGCAAGATCTGCAGGAACCTCAAACTCCTGATGGCAGAAGTAGCAAAGACATTTCCCTGGGTTCCAGCCGCCAGCACAGAGATGGACGCAATCAGCACCATGACGTCTGGGAAAGAGACATTTAATTTTTATTTGTGTGCATATTCTGTATACATACATACATACATACATACATACATACATACATACATACATACATACATACATACATACATACATACATACATACATACATACATACATACATACATACATACATACATACATAAATAAATAAAGACACCCCTTCAAAAGTTTGGGGTCACTTAGAAATGTCCATGTTTTGAAAGAAAAGCAAATATTTTGTCCATTAAAACAACATCAAATTGATTAGAAATACAATGTAGACATTGTTCATGTTGTAAATGACTATTGTAGCTGGAAACGGCAGATTTCTTATGGAATATCTACATAGGCATACAGAGGCCCATTTTCAGCAACGTTCACTCCTGTGTTCCAATGGCACTTTGTGTTAGCTAATCCAAGTTCATCATTTTAAAAGGCTAATTGATCATTAGAAAACCCATTTGCAATTATGTTAGCACAGCTGAAAACTGTTGTACTGATTAAAGAAGCAATAAAACTGGCCTTTAGACTAGTTGAGTATCAGCATTTGTGGGTTCGATGACAGGCTCAAAATGGCCAGAAACAAAGCACTTTCTTCTGAAACTCATCAGTATATTCTTGTTCTGAGAAATGAAGGCTATTCCATGTGAGAAATTGCCAAGAAACTGAAGATCTCGTACAACACTGTGTACTACTCCCTTCACAGAACAGCACAAACTGGAGTGGGATGAGTGGGAGGCCCCGGTGCACAACTGAGCAAGAGGACAAATACATTTGAGTGTCTAGTTTGAGAAACAGACGCCTCACAAGTCCTCAACTGGCAGCTTCATTAAATAGTACCCGCAAAACACCAATCTCAACGACAACAGTGAAGAGGCGACTATGGGACGCTGGCCTTCTAGGCAGAGGGCCTCTGTCCAGTGTCTGTGTTCTTTTCCCCCATCTTAATATTTTATTTTTATTGGCCAGTCTGAGATATGGCTTTTTCTTTGCAACTCTGCCTAGAAGGCCAGCATCCCGGAGTCGGTTGACGTCAGAGCTCAGACTGCGCTTCACAGCACTGTATGGGTTTTGACTGATAGCCGTTCTGAACATGAGCACCGCACGCGACAAAATGTTGCCCCAACCCTCCTGCTAATTGGTAAACTTTTGCAAATGTTTTGTTGTCAGAGTGAAGGAAAATGCTGTAAATTAAGAGGACCCAATGTATTTTGAAAGATGAGACATTAAGGGATTATAATAAATACTGTTTTGATGTCATACAAGCAAGCCAAACACCTACGAGTCCAAATGTGCACTTCACATTTCCATATCATAAAGCTCATCTCATATACAGTGTCAACTTTTATGATCACTATGTTTGAGGTACAGTTACAAGACGACATACCATTGGTTGTCAGGAAAAGAACGAGCCTGTTTGTCTATTGTGAAGAAAACTTGCCACGGCACACGCAACTGAAAGCACTAAAAACAAAATTAATTACGATCTGTTTCTCTGAATTGCCTTCTGAAAACCTAACACTGTGAGATTGTATTTTATAACTTTGCTAGTCATGTTGGCAACAGAACAAGCTTTCAAATGATGCCCACCTGACCAAGATTGCGATTGATAATGGTAAAGTTTTGCATTGTGTAAACAGTAATTCTGTGATGGCGGGGATTCAGGGTTGTGTTCCAAACAAAACAACTTAATGTGCTCGCTTCAGTTCCTCAACGGCACAACTAGGAGATCTCAAAAAAGCACCATATACACTGAACAAAAATATAAACGCAACATGCAACAATTTCAAAGACTTACAGTTCATATAAGGAAATCAGTCAAATAAAATGAATTAATTAGGCCCTAACCTATGGATTTCACATGACTGTGAATACAGATATGCATCTGTTGATCGGAAGTCGGAAGTTCACATACACCTTAGCCAAATACATTTAAACTCAGTTTTTCACAATTCCTGACATTTAATCTTAGTAAAAATTCCCTCTCTTAGGTCAGTTAGGATCACCACTTTAATAATGATAATGTGAAATGTCAGAATAATAGTAGAGAGAAGGATTAATTTCAGCTTTTATTTCTTTCATCACATTCCCAGTGGGTCAGAAGTTTACAGACACTCAATTAGTATTTGGTAGCATTGGTTTTAAATTGTTTAACTTGGGTCAAACGCTTTGGGTAGCCTTCCACAAGCTTCCCACAATAAGTTGGGTGAATTTTGGCCCATTTCTCCTGACAGAGCTGGTGTAACTGTGTCAGGTTTGGAGGTTTTCTTGCTCACACACGCTTTTTCAGTTCTGCCCTTAAGCCATTTTGCCACAACTTTGGAAGTATGCTTAGGGTCATTGTCCATTTGGAAGACCCATTTGCGACCAAGCTTTAACTTCCTGACTGATGTCTTGAGATGTTGCGTCAATAAATCCACATAATTTTCCTCCCTCATAATGCCATCTATTTTGTGAAGTGCACCAGTCCCTCCTGCAGCAAAGCACACCCACAACATGATGCTGCCACCTCCGTGCTTGGGATGGTGTTCTTCAGCTTGCAAGCCTCCCCCTTTTTCCTCCAAATATAACGATGGTCATTATGGCCAAACAGTTCTATTTTTGTTTCATCAGACCAGAGGACATTTCTCCAAAAAGTACGATCTTTGTCCCCATGTGCAGTTGCAAACCGTAGTCTGGCTTTTTTATGGGGGTTTTGGAGCAGTGACTTCTTACTTGCTGAACGGCCTTTCAGGTTATGTCGATATAGGACTCGTTTTACTGTGGATATAGATACTTTTGTACCTGTTTCCTCCAGATTCCTCCAGGTTCCTTCACAAGGTCCTTTGCTGTTGTTCTGGGATTGATTTGCACTTGATTTGCACTTTTCACACCAAAGTACATTCATCTCTAGGAGACAGAACGGGTCTCCTTCCTGAGCGGTATGACGGCTGCGTGGTCCCATGGTGTTTATACTTGCGTGCTATTGTTTGTACAGATGAACGTGATACCTTCAGGCGTTTGGAAATTGCTCCCAAGGATGAACCAGAGGTCTGAGGTCTTGGCTGATTTCTTTTGATTTTCCCATGATGTCAAGCAAAGAGGCACTGAGTTTGAAAGTAGGCCTTGAAATACATCCACAGGCACACCTCCAATTGACTTAGGCTAATTGACATAATTTATCAGAAGCTTCTAAAGCCATGACATCATTTTCTGGAATTTTCCAAGCTGTTTAAAGGCAGAGTCAACTCAGTGTATGTAAACTTCTGACCCACTGGAATTGTGATACAGTGAATTATAAGTGAAATAATCTGTCTGTAAACAATTGTTGGAAAAATTACTTGTGTCATGCACAAAGTAGATGTACTAACCGACTTAGCAAAACTATAGTTTGTTAACAATAAATTTGTGGATTGGTTGAAAAACAAGTTTTAATGACTCCAACCTAAGTGTATGTAAACTTCCGACTTCAACTGTACCTAAAAAGGTAGGGTCGTGGATCAGAAAACCAGTCACTATCTGGTGTTACCACCATTTGCCTCATGCAGTGCGATACATCTCCTTCGCATAGAGTTGATCAGGCTGTTGATTGTGGCCTGTGGAATTTTGTCCCACTCCTTCAATGGCTGTGCGAAGTTGCTGGATATTGCCGGGAACTGGAACAGGCTGCCGTACAGGTCGATGCAGAGCATTCCAAACATGCTCAATGGGTAACATGTCTGGTGAGTATGCAGTGTCATGGAAAAACTGGGACAATTTCATCTTCCTGGAATTGTGTACAGATCCTTGTGACATAGGGCCGTGCATTATCATGAGGTGATGGGCATAAAAGTTATTTGAAATGACTTAGGAACTTTGCACACTTTGGAGAGGTGTGTGGCCACTTGTAGACACTCGTTAGTCCTCTCATTCAAACTCTTGTAATTTTTGTTGTCTTATGTTGCACCTACCCCACATTTTCCAGGAATATTCTTATGTTACTGAATGTATCTAGAGTATTTTCAGATTTCTTTATCAACAAATGCAGCTAAAAGTACAGTAAATGTAAAATGCATATCAAATCAACAGTGTAATGTTTGGATTCAGTCTTGTGTCAGGTGTACTGCTGTCTCCTCAACTTTGGTCTAATAATTTCCCCATATTCTCCAAACTGTTCCCTTTTTAATTGCTACCATGCTAATGTATATGCATTTTATATTTCTCTGTAAGAAACATTTAAATTTAGCCCTAACCCTATAGACCAATTCCCACGAGTGTGAAGGGTTAAGTGACCGCTAGCAGACAGTTTTATCTCACTGACGACACAGAACAGGCAGGGGTGGTTGCGGTCAAACTCACCGATCACACAGAAGGGCTTGCGGGCAAATTTCAGACGGCCACTCCATCCTCTGTATCTGCAGCAGCATCCGGCAGCCCATATCCTCACTATGTACTCCACACCAAACACTACGATGGTGACTATTTCCTGTTTAAAGACAAAGGCTTCCTGTTATCACAGAGTTGCTCATGCATATTAACTATTATGATAATGCTTTAATATATGCTTTTATTTTGAAGGTTGTCAAAGTTATTTTGCAAGTGGATCCATATAATATATTACATGTGCGCATATAGCCAACATTGAGGTAAACAATAAGCTACTCAGTATGAATAGGTGATCTAATGAACAGCTAATACATGCCATTCACCCCATGTGTCTGTGTTTCTGGTGTGTTTTTTGTTGTTGTTACATGTGCATTCTACATTTTACATACATGTTACTTCTCTTTCTTTTCTTCGCAGTAGTTACATGGCAAGAATATAGTTACTTGACATGCATCACATTTGGATAGACAGTACCCAAACACATACTGTACAGCAGGGGTACTCAACTCTTACCCTACGAGGTCTAGAGCCTGCTGGTTTTCTGTTCTAGATGATAATTAATTGCACCCACCTGGTGTCCCAGGTCTAAATCAGTCCCTGATTACAGGGTAACAATGAAAAAATGCAGTGGAACTGGCATCAAGGTCCAGAGTTGAGTTTGAGGGCAGTATAAATGATCGATCATGTTTTTTTCATTACTATTATACAATATGAGCTTTTAAACCCCACACATCAGCTACTCTCAGTCCATCCCACCCATCTCCATAAACCGCCTTCTTTTGATTTCCATGTGTCATATATTTTTCAACTTTGCTGTTTCACATATATTCTTAACCTTTCTAATCACATAGTATCCACAGTTTTTAAAGTTAAAGATTAATATTTTTACTGAAAGTATTATATTGTTGATTGATTTGACTATGTCTTTCCAAATCTCCCAACAGTGCTATTTGTAGGGTTCATTTTAGGTAAATGTAATTTTTCAGCCATTCCTGAACCTGTGACCAGAAACAAGCCACATACTGGCAATACCAGAATCAGTGATCTAATCTAATCTGTCTCTGCAGAGCTGAGATGGTTGTATGCCCCATATATATCAGTGTTACTTATACATTTCATGAACTGTACAGTAAGTGGGAGACAAAGTGCCTACCAGTATATACAAGGCATCTTCAGAGCTCTTCTCATACTCCTTAATGGTGGAAAACACAGAGAGGACCAGACAGGAGAAGACCAGCAGAAAACTGTGGATAACAAGATAAGAGAAAGCATATTAAGGTCAATCTGTGCCATGTCCAATCCAATCAATATACACTTCAATTACAAATAGTCTTCTGTCTCCACCGGTAATAACTATAAGTACCACTTGCCTGTATATACCACAGGCAAGTCAATAAACCTGCAAGTAATACCAATTTCACACAATGAGAGATCTGATGGGGTTTCAGAGGCTTAACCAATTCAATTGATTAATATGGAATTGCTGAGCTTCACTGTATCACTCTCCCAAGCCATTAAAAAAAAATATTTCACCTTTATTTGACCAGGTAGGCTAGTTGAGAACAAGTTCTCATTTGCAACTGCGACCTGGCCAAGATAAAGCATAGCAATTCGACACATAGAACAACAGAGTTACACATGGAATAAACAAAACATACAGTCAATAATACAGTAGAACAAAAGAAAACAAAACGTCTATATACAGTGAGTGCAAATGAGGTAAGTTAAGGCAATAAATAGGCCATGGTGGCGAAGTAATTACAATATAGCAATTAAACACTGGAATGGTAAATGTGCAGTAGATGAATGTGCAAGTAGAGATACTGGGGTGCAAAGGAGCAAGATAAATAAATACATTATGAGGATGAGGTAGGTAGATAGATGGGCTGTTTACAGATGGGCTATGTACAGGTGCAGTGACCTGTGAGCTGCTCTGACAGCTGGTGCTTAAAGCTAGTGAGGGAGATATGAGTCTCCAGCTTCAGAGATTTTTGCAGTTCGTTCCAGTCATTGGCAGCAGAGAACTGGAAGGAAAGACGACCAAAGGAGGAATTAGCTTTAGGGGTGACCAGTGAGATATACCTGCTGGAGCGCGTGCTACTATGGTAACCAGTGAGCTGAGATAAGGCAGGGCTTTACCTAGCAGAGACTTGTAGATAACCTGTAGCCAGTGGGTTTGGCGACGAGTATGAAGCGAGGGCCAACCAACGAGAGCGTACAGGTCGCAATGGTGGGTAGTGTATGGGGCTTTGGTGACGAAGTGATAGACTGCATCCAGTTTGTTGAGTAGAGTGTTGGAGGCTATTTTATAGGTTACATTTACATTTTAGTCATTTAGTAGACACTCTTATCCAGAGCAACTTACAGTAGTGAATGCATACATTTCATACATTTTTTTCCCATACTGGTCCCCCGTGGGAATTGAACCCACAACCCTGGCGTTGCAAACACCATGCTCTACCAACTGAGCCACACGGAGGCTGAGCCACACGAGGATCGGTAGGATGGTCAGTTTTACGAGGGTATGTTTGGCAGCATGAGTGAAGGATGCTTTGTTGCGATATAGGAAGCCGATTCTAGATTTAATTTTGGATTGGAGATGCTAAATGTGAGTCTGGAAGGAGAGCTTACAGTCTAACCAGACACCCAGGTATTTGTAGTTGTCCACGTATTCTAAGTCAGAGCCAGTAATGCTGGACGGGCGAGCATGTGCGGGCAGTGATCGATTGAATAGCATGCATTTAGTTTTACTTGCGTTTAAGAGCAGTTGGAGGCCACGGAAGGAGAGTTGTATGGCATTGAAGCTCGTCTGGAGGTTAGTTAACACAGTGTCCAAAGAGGGGCCAGAAGTATACAGAATGGTGTTATCTGCGTAGAGGTGGATCAGAGAATCACCAGCAGCAAGAGCAACATCATTGATGTATACAGAGAAGAGAGTCGGCCCGAGAATTGAACCCTGTGGCACACCCATAGAGACTGCCAGAGGTCCGGACAACAGGCCCTCCGATTTGACACACTGAACTCTATCGGAGAAGTAGTTGGTAAACCAGGCGAGGCAATCATTTGAGAAACCAAGGCTGTCGAGTCTGCCAATAAGAATGTGGTGATTGACAGAGTCGAAAGCCTTGGCCAGGTCGATGACTATGGCTGCACAGTAATGTCTCTTATCAATGACGGTTATGATGTCGTTTAGGACCTTGAGCGTGGCTGAGGTGCACCCATGACCAGCTCTGAAACCAGATTGCATAGTGGAGAAGGTACGGTGGGATTCGAAATGGTCGGTAATCTGTTTGTTAACTTGGCTTTCGAAGACCTTAAAAGACAGGGTAGGATAGATATAGGTCTGTAGCAGTTTGGGTCCAGAGTGTCACCCCCTTTGAAGAGGGGGATGACTGCGGCAGCTTTCCAATCTTTGGGAATCTCAGATGATGCGAAAGAGAGGTTGAACAGCCTAAGAATAGGGGTTGCAACAATTTCGGCAGAGAATTTTAGAAAGAGAGGGTCCAGATTGTCTAGCCCGGCTGATTTGTATGGGTCCAGATTTTGCAGCTCTTTCAGAACATCAGCTATCTAGATTTGGGTGAAGGAGAAATGGTGGGGGGCATTGGCGGGTTGCTGTGGAGGTTGCCGGGCAGTTGACCGGGGTAGGGGTAGCCAGGTGGAAAGCATGGCCAGCCGTAGAGAAATGGTTATTGAAATTCTCAATTATAGTGGATTTATCGGTGGTAACAGTGTTTCCTAGCCTCAGAGCAGTGGGCAGCTGGGAGGAGGTGCTCTTATTCGGACTTTACAGTGTCCCCAAACTTTTTTGAGTTAGTACTACAGGATGCAAATTTCTGTTTGAAAAAGCTAGCCTTAACTTTTCTAACTGCCTGTGTATATTTGTTCCTAACTTCTCTGAAAAGTTGCATATCACGGGGGCTATTCGATGCTTATGCAGAACGCCACAGGATGTTTTTGTGCTGGTCAAGGGCAGACAGATCTCGAGTGAACCAAGGACTATATCTATTCCTAGTTCTACATTTTTTTGAGTGGGGCATGCTTATTTAAGATGGTGAGGAAGGCACTTTTAAAAGAATAGCCAGACATCATCTAGTGACGGGATGAGGACAATGTCATTCCAGGATACCCCGACCAGGTTGATTAGAAAGGCCTGCTCAAAGAAGTGTTTTAGGGAGCGTATGACAGTGATGAGGGGTGGTCGTTTGGTCGCACACCCCTTACAGATGCTGGAGATGAGGCAGTGATCACTGAGAAAACAGCAGAGGTGTATTTGGAGGGCCAGTTAGTTAGGATGACATCTATGAGGGTGCCCATGTTGACGGATTTGGGGTTTTACCTGGTAGGTTCATTGATAATTTGTGTGAGATTGAGGGCATCAAGCTTAGATTGTATGATGTCCGGAGTGTTAAGCATGTCCCAGTTTAGGTCACCTAGTAGCACGAGCTCAGAAGATAGATGGGGGGCAATCAATTCACATATGGTATCAAGGGCACAGCTGGGGGCAGAGGGAGGTCTATAGCAAGCGGCAACAGTGAGAGACTTGTTTCTGGAAAGGTGAATTTTTAGAAGTAGAAGCTTGAATTGTTTGGGTACAGACTTGGATAGTAATACAGATCTCTGCAGGCTATCTTTGCAGTAGATTGCAACACCGCCCCCTTTGGCAGTTCTATCTTGGCGGAAAATGTTATAGTTAGCAATGGAGATTTCAGGGTTTTTGGTGGTTTTCCTAAGCCAGGATTCAGACACGGCTAACACATCTGGGTTGGCAGAGTGTGCTAAAGCAGTGAGTAAATCAAACCTAGGGAGTAGGCTTCTAATGTTAACATGCATGAAACCAAGGATTTTACGGTTACAGAAGTCAACAAATGAGAGCACCTGGGGAGTGGGAGTGGAGCTAGGCACTGCAGGACCTGGATTAACCTCCACATCCTCAGAGGAACAGAGGAGAAGTAGGATAAGTGTATGGCTAAAGGCTATACTAACTGGCCATCTAGCACGTTCGGAACAGAGAGTAAAAGGAGCAGGTTTCTGGGCACGATAGCATAGATTCAAGGCATAGTGTACAGACAAAGGTAAGGTAGGATGTGAGTACATTGGATGATGATGAGAGAGATATAGTCTCTAGAGATGTTTAAACCAGGTGATGTCATCGCATATGTAGGAGGTGGAACAACCTGGTTGGTTAAGGCATATTGAGCAGGGCTACAGTGAAATAAGACAGTAATCACTAACCAGGACAGTAATGGACGAGGCATGGATGAGCCATGAAGAGACATATGAGCTATTGTAGGAGATGCAAGAGATTAGTCTGACAGTAGATGGTTAGGAACCCAAGAGGGTTTGAGTCCTATAGATCAGAGCTGGGGAGGAGGGGAAAAGTCAATATATTGACAGATATGTCATTTTTCACTCTTTTGTGAAATAGATTTAAATGGTGAGTAGTGGGTGTTATAGTAGACAGTGATGCTAAGGTCGAGGTTGGGGCAAGGGGGAGACGAGGAAATTTGAGGAGAGGAAGCTAAACTGAAAAAGGCAAAGGAAATAAAATAAGAAAAATATTGAAGAGTATTGGTATTTCCAGAACTTTCTGGTAAAAATACATAAATAAAATTGAGTCAAAGTGATAGTTCACTCCAAAATCAAAGTTTGTCTGATGTTTTCAGACCTTAAAAGTGGTTAAATGTCAAGACGACACCGAGCCCACACCATCTGTTGTGTAGATCCAAGTAAATCCCAAATTAATGGCAAAGATATGCAGCTACTAATTTAAGTATTTTAAAATGGGCTATCCCATTCATGGCATGAAGCTGTGAACAGATGGTGTGGGATGTGCACTCATCTCAATATTAAACCACTTTGCTGTTTCTCATCTAAGAATGTCCAACACGTCTGATTTTGCAGTGAATGTCTAACAGTCATTTTTTTTAAGTGATAGGATCAACATCAATGTTTATCACTTTATAGCTGGAATCCTTAATCGTGAAATGTACACGTCTGTTCTGGGATATTACAACAAAGAACTTACTGCAAACAACAAACATTGTTTTTTTCCCCCTCAGACGTCATTACACTTGCGATAGTACAGCAGAATATGTACTGCACATTTTCTTACCACGCTGCGCTCCTCAGCTCCGTTTAGTCAACAAAACAAAAACAATAAATGCGCCTAGGGCGACCAGTGGTGCCTTCACCTTTTGCAGATCTAAGCTTTACATAAACCACATATTAAACCAAAATGGATCCAAAATAGAGGTCCCCACCCCATAACACTTGCAATTGTCTTTCCCATTACTCGTTAACACTGCTTTGGCAGATATAGTGGCTTGCGAAAGTATTCACCCCTCTTGGCATTTCTCCTAATTTGTTGTCTTACAACCTGGAATTAAAATTGACTTTTGGGGGATTTGTATAATTTGATTTACACAACATGCCTACCACTTTGAAGTTGCAATATATTTTTTATTGTGAAACAAACAAAGAAGTAAGACTAAAAAACAGAAAACTTGAGTCAATACTTCGTAGAGCCACCTTTTGCAGCAATTACAGCTGCAAGTCTCTTGGGGTATGTCTCTATAAGCTTGGCACATCTAGCCGCTGGGATTTTTGCCCATTCTTCAAGGCAATCCTGCTCCAGCTCCTTCAAGTTGGATGGGTTCCGCTGATGTACAGCAATCTTTAAGTCATACCACAGATTCTCAATTGGATTGAGGTCTGGGCTTTGACTAGGCCATTCCAAGACATTTAAATGTTTCCCCTTAAACCAATCGAGTGTTGCTTTAGCAGTATGCTTAGGGTCATTGTCCTGCTGGAGGGTGAACCTCTGTCCCAGACTCAAATCTCTGGAAGACTGAAACAGGTTTCCCACAAAAATGTTCCTGTATTTAGCACCATCCATCATTCCTTCAATTCTGACCAGTTTCCCAGTACCTGGGAACAGATGGTGTTCTCGGGGTAATGAGAGGTGTTGGGTTTGCCCCAGACATAGCGTTTTTCTTGATGGCCAAAAAGCTACATTTTAGCCTCATCTGACCAGAGTACCTTCTTCCATATGTTAGGGGAGTCTCCCACATGCCTTTTGGCGAACACCAAACATCTTTGCTTATTTTTTTCTGGACACTTCTGTAAAGCCCAGCTCTGTGGAGTGTATGGCTTAAAGTGGTCGTATGAACAGATACTCCAATCTCCACTGTGGAGCTTTGCAGCACCTTCAGGCCCTCTCTTGGCAGGTTTGTTGTGGTGCCATATTCTTTCCATTTTTTAATAATGGATTTAATGGTGCTCTGTGTGATGTTCAAAGATTCTGATATTTTATTTATAACCCATCCCTGATCTGTACTTCTCCACAACTTTGTCCCTGACCTGTTTGGAGAGCTCCTTGGTCATCATGGTGCCACTTGCTTGGTGGTGCCTCTTGCTTAGTGGTGTTGCAGACTCTGGGGCCTTTTAGAACAGGTGCATATATACTGAGATCATGTGACACTTAAATAAAGTCCGCCTGTGTGCAATCTAACTAATTATGTGACTTCTGAAGGTAATTGTTTGCAGCAGATCTTATTTAGGGGCTTCATAGCAAAGGGGGTGAATACAAATGCACGCACCACTTTTCAGTTTTTTATTTTTTTAATAATTTTGGGAAAAAAGTCAATTTTTTCATTTAACTTCATCAATTTGGACTATTTTGTGTATGTCTATTATATGAAATCCAAATAAAAATTACAGGTTGTAATGCAACAAAATAGGAAAAACGCCAATACTTTTGCAAGGCACTGTAGCTGCAGTGATATGTGGTTGTTTTATCTTCTGGTCGGTATCAGTCAATGCACTTATTGTAAGTTGTTTGACTTCATTGCAAAATGTCATATCCTTCAAGGACATTGAGCGAGACATCTGCTAGGAAGTGTCTATTATGACTGACAATGCTTGCCTTGGCACATCGACGTGTGACGCAAAACATTACAAACCAGGGTAAATGGATACTTGCTCGTCACCATGACAGAGGGAGAGTCCCAAAAGGCATCCTATTCCCAGCTTTATACTGAACTATATAGGGAATAGCGTGCAAATTAGGATGTAACCATATAGTACAGCCAGTGCTCTAGCTAGCAAGATGATTCATTAGGCCTCCCAATAGTTCACTCGACTACTCGGAAACAGTTGTCGGGTATGTCGATAAAAAAATCCCACGTCAGTGTGTTTACCGTGACACCATTTGAAAAATAAACTGATGAATCATTGGATGAGCAGTGCTGTGTCAAGGACGACTAGAGGAGAAAACAAAAAGTTACAACACTAGTTAAAACCTGTACAAGTAAGCCTTTCAACTTTTTATAAGACTGTATGAACGTTTACAATGGCTTGTAATGCGTATTATGTGTTATGTTTATATGTAGCAACATTTCAACTGAATCAAAATGCCTGCAGGCTAGGAGATCTGCGTTCAAGACCCACAAAGGGTGGTGCAATGTAACTGTTTGCTACAATACATTTAAAAATCGAAGATAGTAATTACTTGATCTTTAGAAAGACACTTGTTTTGGGATTTGCATATTAGAACCATGTAGTGGATCAGTTTACAGTGAGCATTTTGGTGTGGGTCATTTCAGATAGAAGTGCAACTGAAAACAGACATGGTGAACAGTGTATTAAATGACACCAGATGAGAAGAGATATCTCCTCTAATTTTAGCCCATTGATTCTGAACAGATGACATCAGTTGACCTGAGGGCACTGGACACAGGAAACAGCAGATTGTATGTCCTCGACCCGGTTTTGATTGGAGTGCACTGAGTACACCAAGGTGGTCCCCTTTTCCTGGTCGTATTCATTTGGGCACACCGTAACAAACCGTTTTGCACTGTAAAATGGAAACAAGCGTCTTATTGCGCAAGTTCAGGTAGTTTCGATTCCATGTTTCAGTCTGTTTTCTTCCCTTTGGTGCCTATTAAGAATCTTACATTTGTCTTTGAAATCACTGTCTACTGTATGGATCACAACCAAGAAGATAGAGGCTTGGATGTGAAACATCAAATAACTTGGAACAGATGCTGGATGCTAAGTGCAATTACGCTAATAAAATCTAAAGATAACGGATCGGTGCACTGCTGTCATTGATAAACAGATCCTTTTCAAATTTTTTCATGACCAGTCAGACCAATTCATGTCTCCCCTGAAAAAGAGATACTGTGGCTCTACCATTCTCCAGAAGTGCACACTCGTTCACTCCCCTTCAAGCATTTAAAAGCCTTAGCTTGTTGCAAGTTTAGCTGGAGGGAGATAATAGGAATATAGCCTAAAGCTCTATAGGCCATGCTCTGTTTCATGTCTGGGCATGCTCCTCTGTAAAGGATGACCAACAGGGTTTTAACTGATGGGGCTTTTTCTTTTGTATCGCTTATCTCTGCCTTAATGTATTAGTCAGGGTCCTAGAGAATAGTCTCCCTCTTTCTCTCTCTCTCTCCCTCGTTTTTTTCTCCCTCTCTATCTCCCCTCTCTGTTATCTTTCACCAGGCTCTGGTCATTGATAAACCATTTCCTCTGGCCGTTTCTGAAGTAGTAGAAAGCTGTTCTTTCTCCCTCACAGTGTCGGTGGGGTGAGCTAAAGTAAGCAGTCACGCCATCTCGCCTCGGGCTCAGACAGATGCTGCCAGACAGGCTGGAAGAAATACAGCCCACTCAGCAGCAGCAACAGAATCAGTACCGTAGCAGCAACAGCAGTAGCACAGAGAGTACAAGGATCAGGAGCCAGAGGAAAAGCCTGGCCTGTTTCAGACCTGCACCACTCCATCCCTGCCAGCCCCGAGGGAAGAGGGGGGGCAAGGGGAGAAAGAGAGAGAAAAAGAGAGTGAGTGTACTCCAAACAAGCCCCCACAGTGCTCCAGTTCCAGTCCTCCAGCTAGCAGCTCGGGGGACCAAAAACAATATTTCAACTCAATGCACCAAACAAATAACAGACAGCTGAAAATCCATCACTCCCTCAGCAGGGTAGCCCTGCAGTGATGTCTCACTTTGGTTTGTGTGTATGTGTGTGTGTCTTTGTGTCTTCCGTCCATGAATGCGTTTGTGTGTGTCTGTGCACAAATATGTTGGCACAAATACGCGTGTATTCGCATGTGTGCGTGTATCAAATTAAATTGTATTGGTCACATACACATATTTAGCAGATGTTATTACGGGTATCGTGAAACGCTTGTGTTCCTAGCTCCAACAGTGCAGTAGTATCCAAGAATTCACACAAATCTAAAAGTCAAGTAATGGAATAAAGAAATATATAAATAATAGATCGAGCATAGGTGTGTTTGTTTTTAGTCATCCCAGACATCAATTTCTCCCTGCGACACTGTCTGTGGTTAAGCAGGTGACTGGTGAAGCAGCAATCAATTACTGCAGCTATAGCCACAAGCTCCTGGCTGAGTCCCCTCAGTAAAGCCGAGCACTTCTCCGCCGCAATGTGCCATGCAAATGAGTTCACGGAAAAGCTCTCTCCATCAGGGAATACGAGCGTCGTGTCAGGTTGAAGGTTTGTGCTCCCATCTTAGCACTGCAACTCCGGGGAAGCCTTTGATTGGATTTGAGGACACCGAGCTAATTGGTGCCACCGCCAACGTTTCTGTCTGAAGTCTTTTTGTACATGTCAAACACAGCCCGGTTTAAAATGGAGGCCCACTTTGAACTCCGAGGGAGCGTTGCTCGCTGGAGCGATCAATTGGCTAGGTTTGGTGCTGTGAGGTTGTTGTAGCATAAGCCGGAAGGTGGAAATGGAGAACGTGGTAGTGAACTGTGTAATCTGATGGTCAAAGACTAACATGGGGAGGATTCATGAAACAACAAAGCACTCTGTACATTGAATCGAAGGCTAGTTGTACGATAGATTTGTTTTGGAAAGGTTTGTGTTGGAAAGTGCTGTAGTATCAAGATGCATTAGGTGTACAGTATATATACCAGGGTTCCTCAACTGGCAGCATGCGGGCCAAGGTGGTTTTATTTGGCCCATGTTTTCTGATCACCAAAAAATATAAATGTTTTCTTGAAATTTCTTTGTTGGACATAAAACACCAGGAAATCAGCTCCAAGTGATTTTAATTTGGGAAATGTGTTCCCAATTACTGTATTTCCAGCCATAATAGAGACACATGATGATATACAAATGTGTGCAAGGTTCGAAATTATTACATTTTAATCAGGACGCTTGGATTGCGTCCTACCTGACAGCTCCTACCAGGTGGCGTGGCGAGAATCTGTCTCCGCACCACGTGCTCTCACCACTGGTGTCCCCCAGGGCTCTGTTCTAGGCCCTCTCCTATTCTCGCTATACACCAAGTCACTTGGCTCTGTCATATCCTCACATGGTCTCTCCTATCATTGCTATGCAGATGACACACAATTAATCTTCTCCTTTCCCCCTTCTGATAACCAGGTGGCGAACCGCATCTCTGCATGTCTGGCAGACATATCAGTGTGGATGACGGATCACCACCTCAAGCTGAACCTCGGCAAGACGGAGCTGCTCTTCCTCCCGGGGAAGGACTGCCCGTTCCACGATCTCGCCATCACGGTTGACAACTCCCTTGTGTCCTCCTCCCAGAGTGCTAAGAACCTTGGCGTGACCCTGGACAACACCCTGTCGTTCTCCAATAACATCAAGGCGGTGACCCGATCCTGTAGGTTCATGCTCTACAACATTCGCAGAGTACGACCCTGCCTCACACAGGAAGCGGCGCAGGTCCTAATCCAGGCACTTGTCATCTCCCGTCTGGATTACTGCAACTCGCTGTTGGCTGGGCTCCCTGCCTGTGCCATTAAACCCCTACAACTCATCCAGAACGCTGCAGCCCGTCTGGTGTTCAACCTTCCCAAGTTCTCTCACGTCACCCCGCTCCTCCGCTCTCTCCACTGGCTTCCAGTTGAAGCTCGCATCCGCTACAAGACCATGGTGCTTGCCTACAGAGCTGTGAGGGGAACGGCACCTCCGTACCTTCAGGCTCTGATCAGGCCCTGCACCCAAACAAGGGCACTGCGTTCATCCACCTCTGGCCTGCTCGCCTCCCTACCTCTGAGGAAGCACAGTTCCCGCTCAGCCCAGTCAAAACTGTTCGCTGCTCTGGCACCCCAATGGTGGAACAAGCTCCCTCACGACGCCAGGACAGCGGAGTCAATCACCACCTTCCGGAGACACCTGAAACCCCACCTCTTTAAGGAATACCTAGGATAGGATCAAGTAATCCTTCTACCCCCCCCCCCTAAAAGATTTAGATGCACTATTGTAAAGTGGTTGTTCCACTGGATATCATAAGGTGAATGCACCAATTTGTAAGTCGCTCTGGATAAGAGCGTCTGCTAAATGACTTAAATGTAATGTAAATGTAATCAAATATTATATCTGCTTGGGCTTCTTGCAGTCAATTGCAGTTTACAAATTATTTGTAATTATGTTCCAGCCCCCCGACCATGCGCACAATAATTTTTTTCCCCCGCGGTTGAATCTAGTTGATGATCTCTGATGTATACTGAACAAAAATATTAACACAACATGTAAAAGTGTTGGTCCCATGTTTCATGTGCTGAAATAAAAGTTCGCAGAAATGTTCCATGTGCACAAAATTGTTTACATCCCTGTTAGTGAGCATTTCTCCTTTACCAAGATAATCCATCCACCTGACAGGTGTGGCATATAAAGAATCTGATTAAACAGCGTGATAATTACATAGGTGCACCTTGTGCTGGGGACAATAAAAGGGAGCTTCTCCATCAATAAAATGTGCAGTTTTGTTACACAACACAATGCCACAGAGGTCTCAATGTTTGATGGAGCGTGCAATTGGCATGCTGACTGCAGGAATATCCACCAGAGCTGGTGCCGGAGAATTGAATGTTAATTTCTCTACCATAAGCTGCCTCCAACGTCATTTTAGAGAATTTGCCAGTACATCCAACCGGCCTCACAACTGCAGACCACGTGTAATCACGCCAGCCCAGGACCTTCACATCTGTCTGCTTCACCTGCGGGATCAACTGAGGAGGGGGAGAGGGGGTGCTGAGGAGTTTTTTTTCCTGTAATAAAGCCCTTTTGTTGGGAAAAACGAATTCTGATTGATTGGGCCTGGCTCCTAAGTGGGTGGGCTTCTGCCCAGTCATTTGAAATCCATAGATTAGGGCTTAATAAATTTATTTCAATTGACTGATTTCCTTCTATGAACTGTAACTCCATAAAATCTTTGAAATTGTTGCATGTTGCGTTTATATATTTTTTCAATAGCTGTTGTGACATGGATCAATGTTGTCTGGCATTCCCTAAGCTATAAGAGCAAAGACCTTGAGGTGATGTGCATTTGAGGTGTGTGTGTGCCCTCTCCTTGACACAGCCACCTCTGAGGACAGAGAGGCATTATTACATCCCATGACAAGGCTGTCATCAATATTCAGGCTTGACTTGACCTCTCTGACCATATGATGTTAATATCAACAACAATAAATATAGATTGAGGCTTCTGACTACACTTAAAGGAAAATTCCACCCAAAAACTGTCTTCTGGTATTTGTTTCACTAGTCCAAAAATGTTGAGCATTTTTTTGGGATGATATGAAAAATGGACTAATGGAACAAATACCAAAAGATTTTGGAGTTTTCCTTTAAGGGAAAACAGTATGCCTTTGTCCCAAACCACACCCTATTTCCTACATAGTCAAAAGAAGGGCACTTTGTAGGTAACAGGGTGTCATTTGGGATGCAGAGTATAACTAAGGCAATGGAGGTTAAAACCAAACAGGAAAGGTTCTGAAAATACCTCCATGAAAATGTAATCCTGCTGTTACAAATAACAGCCTTAGGAAAACCAAATGGCCAAGAAAATTGTAGAGAAATAAATAATTTTGTTAATCAAAATTATATATATAACATTTAACTTTTAGTAATATCTCAAATTACTGGTGTAATCCCACCGAGTCATGACACTCCATTTCAGAACTCTGTTTCATTGACTAAGGATATTGTCTTCTACTCACTTCCTGAACATACAGCCTTCTATAACTGTGATATCAGTTATTCCAATGGGAAAAACACTATGTAAATAAATAATACCATCCATCCAGATACTTTAGTAACTCTACTCTGTGATAAACATATCATATTCAAAACTCATTAGTCAACCGTCCTTGAGCATTCACACCCCCTTCATCTGTAAACAGCTGGTCGGAGATTGAGGGATGGCTTAAAGATATGGTTTCTTCTAAAGGGAAGCAGACTGTTTTATATTCCGAGCATGCTGAAGTATTCTCGGGCTCGTGAATCCACAAAACACCTCAGATGTGGCTGGGGTGGTGGTTAATTTCTTTACTATCAAATAAGGAGAGACAAACTTATCACACAGTCAGAGTTATACTTAAACTAAATCTTTAATAATAAAGAGCTTTACAATAGCAATGACTTTCAACGATTCACCATTTCTAATGATCCGTTGAGAGTGATAAAACAAAAGTACAAAGGTCTTTTATAACCAAGATACACCCCTTTCAACCTACATGACGAACAACAGATACATAGAATGTGTCACAAGGTTAACACTCCAAACTAGAACCATCTCTCCCTGGTACGGTATAGAGCAGAAACATTAACTTATGTTCTCTGAAATGCTCTTTAGGTTTTATCACCCAAAGACATCGTAAATCTCCTCTGTCAGTGTTATCTCATAGAGGCCCATCCTCAGTAGAACACACACACACAATAGTTAACAGAATACTCTATTCTGTCGAATAAAACAACCATTATGCAATATAAGCATTACAACATAATCTTGCAATTTCCCTGACACTGGCCATGGAGTGCATTCTGTGTTTGAATAGACTATCAGCTAGGGGGTCAACGTTGAGGTGTGTGTATGGGTGTGTGTGTGTGTGTGTGTGTGTGTGTGTGTGCAGGGTAAATTACTTTCTAAATGTAAATCTGTTACAGTTACTAGTTACCTGTCCAAAATGTTAAATCACTAACATAACTTTTGGATTATCCAAACTCCATAACGTAATCTGATTACTTTCAGTTCATTTTGGATTACTCTTAAAGGCATTACAAGAAGACAAAAAGGATCCATCAAATGCATTTTTGTGTAGTCATAGTGGTCTCTGAGTTGTCGTCAAACCGGATAACCTGCTATTTCCTGACAAACCTGGAAGTGTCACTCTAAAGCATACACATATGCCTGGATATGATTAGAGCTTTTATCAACATGAAAATTCAAGCCTGATTCAACCTGTCATTAAAGACATTTTATGAGGCAAAGCACAAATAATTTCACGTAGGTTATAGGCACATTACGGACGATAGAAAAACATAAAAGTCCATAGATGTGGCTATGCTCTCTTGGGTAAGTACATGAAACAAGCTCCAGTAATATTTTGGAGTGTGGACTGTATTTCTGTATTGTATTATTTTATATGGACTGGAATTAAACACGCGATGCTGGTGCAGGACATGCGGCATTCAAAGTTACAATTCTAGGCTAGCGATTTAGAGTTTAATTATGAAATATAATATGGTCTATTAAAAAAAATACAAAAAAAATTGTAGGCCGGTGCACTATCCTAACTTTCATAATATTTAGCCGAATGTTGTGCGACGTGGGTATTACCTCTTTCTCTCTGTAGTTGCTTCATTCCTTCCTCGCTCTCAACAGTTATGCTCATCTTCATCACCGTAATGACATGTTTGAATACTATAGGTCTAGAAAATGATGCAGACGGGTTTCTCTTCAAAAAGAGTTATGGGTCAAAATAACTTCTATTCTATAGCCTATTGCTATTGTGCGTTTTCTCTTCTTTCAAACAGCGAGTTCTTTTGGCTGCTGTATTTAATAAGACATGTAATATGTATAGCGCTTTTCATTACTGAGGAAAAATAAATACAAATTACAATAAAAAACGACGTACATGTAGATTTAAGGCAGGTAAAATAGCAATAGTAAGGTAGGTGCAAAATACATTTTAGATTGGGATTAGGACTATGAATGAGACTGTAGAGGTGGATTTTAAGACCTGTTTTAAAATGTATGATTGATGGAGATGCTCCCAGATGGTCAGGGAGAGCATTCCATGGGTGAGGGGCAAGGAAGCAGAAGGCTCGGTCCCCCATAGTTCAGAGATGTGTCTTGGGGACTTGAAGCAGTAGGGTGTGGCTAGAGCGGAGAGTGCACTGTGGCTCGCTGATTGAGTTGAGGTCGCTGACGTAGGTGAAGCTCGATCCATTCAAGGCATTAAATACAAGCATGAGAATTTTGTAGTCGATCCTGTAGTTGACCGGTAGCCAGTGGAGTTGGCCCAGGATCGGTGTGATGTGGTCTGACTTTTTGGTCCTGGTCAGGACCCTAGCAGCACTGTTCTGGATTAGTTGGAGCCTCTGTGGTGATTTGGCAGGGAGGCCCCCAAACAGCGCATTGTCAATCCGAGAGCAGATGAAGGCATGTATGAGTTTCTCTGCATCTGGTTGGAAAAGAGTGATGGTATATTTTTTAGATGGAAAAATGATGCTTTAAATATTTGTTTTATGTGGGCATCGAAGGAGAGAGAAAGATCAAACTTGACTCCTAGGTTGAAGATGACATATGGATGGCCTGGCCGTTGATTGTACAGTGGTTGTTCAACTAAAAGTTTTGAGATTATGCTGCGGGACTTAGAGGTAATTTGTGGTTTAGTATGGTACCCTGCGTCACCACTTCATTGCTCCAGACCAGCGCAAAGGGGAGTTAGAGCACTGATTATGCTTTTGGGTCCCAAGGCGCTAATGTGTCTCTAACTGACAATGAATGGGTGACATAAACCAAATAGAAACTAATAATTCTGCACGACTTCAAAATTGAATTTCCTTTAACTGAATGATGAGGATTTAGAAGGTGATTGAATTTAGAACAATAGTGTACGAAATGCTATTCCTCTGTCCTGCACACCATGAAAAATACACATATTTTTTTTGTTACTACTTGTCAGTCTTACTTACTAAAACTGTTGTTACACTAAGGTTTTTATTCTAAGAGAAACAAAAATGTTCAATTTATTCAATTATGTGTTGTCTGAATATAATTAAGTGATGTCTGCTAAATAATCAAGTTGATAGCGCAGTGATATAGCCTCGGCACCTACATAAAGCTGAGTGATCAAAATAAATAAGTACCAACATTTTTCTGATAGTCTTTAATAAAGAAATGTTTTGGTTATCCTGACCTGGACACCATGTATTATAATAGCCCATTAGCAGGATAATATACTCTTGCATAAAGTATCAAAATATAGAGAGGTGTTGGCAAGGCAATTTATCAGCATTAAAAACTTTGTGGATGGGGCCTCCTGAGTGGCGCAGTGGTCCAAGACACTTTAGCTCACTTTAGGTTATTTGAAAACAAAATCATCTCCAAAATATCATAATTTTTTAAACAAGCCAACTTTTGGTTGCAATTTCAGTTTAATCCACCAGAAAAAAATTATAATAATAAAACAAATATTGTGGTTAAACTCAAATATACTAATTGATGAAAAAAACTTTATTGGCTGTACTAGATTTTCCATTCCTCCTGAAAACCCTAATCTGCTCACTTAAATGAATAGAGATCCTGGTCATGGTGCTACAGTATGTTGTTACAGCATAATCAAAGTGAGGACAATAGGTGATCTGCTGTATACTTATGGCCTATTGTTAGCTGAAAGGCACACCTTTCCAGTACTCCTCACCCTGCCGAAAAAATCCACCCTTAACACAGTTAACATTCAAAAACAAGCTTTTCTTTAAAAGAAAATGACATTGCGACCAAAGAGAACAGACAAAATGGACATTGTTTTCATCAAGCCAGCTTCGTTCTATGCTGCTACCCGTCCCAGGGTTAGGACAGTAACCACCAGAGGACTTGAAAATGAGCTGGAGCTGAGAGGTTCACCAAAACTAAAAGGTATTTTGGTTTCAGTGCATTTTCTTAAACAAATATGTATATACCTTATCAATGTGTAGTTATACTGTGTAATAAAATTGATGATTAAATAAAGGTTAAATTAAAAATAATTGTGTACTAAAAACGAGAATGTGTTTTTGCAGAGCATACAACCATCCGCTCCAGGCAATAGCATTCTGCTCATCTGATGAAGGTGGACATGGATCAGATTCAAACTTTGAAGACCGAGATCGAGTCATTGAAGGCAGACCAGCAGAAAGAGAAACATTATCTGAGTGCAGAGATATGGGCAACAGCTGATGCATTGGTCCAGAGCCAGGCGGTATTGGCAGAGAGTCAGTCGTCATTGGCAGAGAGTCAGGCGGAGAATGATGCGTTGAAGAGGGCAAGGAACGAGATGGAGTCACAATCCATGCCAGGCACACCTGTGAGCTCTGGAACTCCACCTCCAACAGGCAGAATCGACATACCTGGTGGGTTCGTCAGGTCGTCGGTTCACCCTGACATGTCCATTCCTCTTCTGACAACAGAACTTGACAAACTGCTCACCAGGCACAGCAAGGTCTGTCTGGACCGTTATGCTGTTCTGCTATTCCAAGGATGTGTAACCGAAGAGAGATACTACGAGTGGACACAGAATACCAACTGGGATGGATCCCGAGGCAAATGTGGCTTACTAGTGAACTTCCAGGTGTTCATCATTAATACTGTGTCTCAGAAGTTTCTGCCCATGACTGATGCAACCCGAAAAAGCATTAAAGACAGAGTTAATGAGTACTTGAGGTCACCGAGAAAGTCTGGACATGGCCCGCTCTCCCTTATGTAAGGAATTAGGCACTTTACCATGTTTACTACAGTATGTACTGTAGGCTGTTTACTTGTCAGACTGCACAGTAGCCTAATAAACAAATGGAGGTGGCTTCTATCTTCATTATGCTTGTTTAAAGTGTGTCTGGGTGACCTCATGCAACCGCAAAATGTCGGATAAAGCATATACTGTGCAGTACTGTATTTCTTCATCAGCATCTTTATTCGTTCGTTAATAAAATATTATAAAAATACTCTTTCAAAATGCTGATGTTTATTTCATTATGGATCCATAACTAATTACTATGGGAATAAATATCACTGAATGACAGAAATATTGGAACAAAGTAGGCTATTGAAGGTAAACAAACAGTAGATTACTGGAAAATACTCATTCAAAATTTATGAAAGAGACAGCATTCAGAGGTCAAGACAGCGCTGCTCTCAGACAAATCAAGATTTGTATTTTCACTGAATCTCTGTTTTGGTATTGGTTAGACTACAATTAGGGTGTGGAAATGTTAGGATTATTTTGCTCTTACTATAGTACTGTAGCCTATCCCGACCGGTCATGTTGTTCAGCGCCATAATGGGCTATTAGCAGGACAATAGACTCTTGCCAAGGAGGGTAGGGGGAGAATTGTAATGTCAAATGTATTTCTTAGGTAGGTTGGCTGTATCACAACCGGGCATGATTGGGAGTCCCTTAGGGTGGTGCACAATTGGTCCAGTGTCGTCCAGGTTTGGCCGGTGTAGGCCATTATTGGAAATAAGAATTTGTTCTTAACTGACTTTCCTAGTTAAATAAAGGTCATGTTGTACAGCGCCATATTTTCGTAACGGAACCCTGAGGGTTTTCGTTTTTTAAAAATATTTTTTCATAGAAACACCATAATATGAATCATATTAATAAAGCTCGATTTCTTAAAATGAATCCCATATACTATGTTCTTACAAAAAAAAGGTTTTATGAGGCAACAGTGGGCTTTTGGTTTCTCTCCCTCTAAAAACAGAAATAAATCATTCTAAATAACAAACTGGCTTTATTTACAAATTAGTAATAATGTCTGGAGGGTCACGTGACCTACAAATGCAATGGTCAGTAGACTCTGAAGCTCCTGCCGATAATTCCACATTCTATATTTTATTGAGGTTATCTACTTCAAGGTTTTATACTTTCTAGTTTAAATGTTGGTGGAAATGTCTGGGGCCAAGAAACATACGGGTTCACCCACAAAAATGGCAAATAAACGCCAGAAAACTGAGGTTACTACTGATGCTAGCTTTAGCAATGCCATCTCGTTAGCTTTAGCTGAACAAGAGAGAATGGAGGCGGTGGTTACACGTGCTGCTGGTGCAGCAATTCAAGGAGTGAAGGAACAAGTTGCTACCTTGCAAGATAAACTGGACACCCACATGGGATCAGTTCGAGCACTAATAGAAAAAGTGGATCACATTCAAACTGAGGCAAGGGGCCTAAAAAGGGACGTGAACATCTGCACTTCGGAACTTGAGAAGATGCGTTTCAAAATGGCGTCGCTTGAGGATCAAGACAGACAAAATAACGTGAGGGTCACGGGGATTACTACAAACCGGGAGGGAGGTGATGCAATTGCTTTCCTGCAAGAAATGGATTGCGTCACTTGGTACTACTATGATTCAAATGGAAAGGTCCCACGGGATCTACAGCCAAAATGCAAAGAAGTACAACCCCCAGACCATCGTCTTCAAGGTTCTCAGATACCAAGACCACAACGCTATTCTACAAGGAGTGCGGGAAGCAAGGAAGAATGCGCCCATCCACGATGCCGGGAGAACCATACGTTTTTATGCGGACTACAGTGCCTTTACAAATGAGTGAAGGAAAGCATTTGCAGATATCCAGAGGGTGTTGTACATGCAGGGCATACCCTCTTTTCTGATCTATCCCGTTACCCCTTGACTTACTTTCAACGGACAGCAGGATGATAAGGAGGCGGAGAATGAAATGGGAGCAACTGGGCGCTAAAGATGCAGTTAACCGGCTAGCTAACATTTAGTTGACTACTCAACTCTTATATATCCTGTTAGGGCTAGGGGGCAGCATTTGCACGTCTGGATAAAAAAAATGTACCCGATTTAATCTGGTTACTAATCCTACCCAGTAACTAGAATATGCATATACTTATTATATATGGATAGAAAACACTCTAAAGTTTCTAAAACTGTTTGAATGGTGTCTGTGAGTATAACAGAACTCATTTGGCAGGCAAAACCCTGAGACATTTTCTGACAGGAAGTGGATACCTGATGTGTTGTATTACCTTTAAACCTATCCCATTGAAAAACACAGGGGCTGAGGAATATTTTGGCACTTCCTATTGCTTCCACTAGATGTCACCAGCCTTTACAAAGTGTTTTGAGTCTTCTGGAGGGAGATCTGACCGAACAAGAGCCATGGAACAATGATGTCCCATTAGACACCTGGCGCGCGAGTTCATGTTGGGTACCCTCGTTCCAATACGTTATAAAAGAGTATGCATTCGTCCACCTTGAATATTATTCATGTTCTGGTTAAAAAAGGCCCTAATGATTTATGCTATACAACGTTTGACATGTTTGAACGAACGTAAATATATTTTTTCCCCTCGTTCATGACGAGAAGTCCGGCTGGCTTAGATCATGTGCTAACAAGACGGAGATTTTTGGACATAAATTATGAGCTTTTTTGAACAAAACTACATTCGTTATGGACCTGTGATACCTGGAAGTGACATCTGATGAAGAGAATCAAAGGTAATGGATTATTTACATAGTATTTTCGATTTTAGATCTCCCCAACATGACGTCTAGTCTGTATCGCAACGCGTATTTTTCTGGGCGCAGTGCTCAGATTATTGCAAAGTGTGATTTCCCAGTAAGGTTATTTTTAAATCTGGCAAGTTGATTGCGTTCAAGAGATGTAAATCTATAATTCTTTAAATGACAATATAATATTTTACCAATGTTTTCTAATTTTAATTATTTAATTTGTGACGCTGACTTGACTGCCGGTTATTGGAGGGAAACGATTTCCTCAACATCAATGCCATAGTAAAACGCTGTTTTTGGATATAAATATGAACTTGATAGAACTAAAAATGCATGCATTGTCTAACATAATGTCCTAGGAGTGTCATCTGATGGAGATTGTAAAAGGTTAGTGCATCATTTTAGCTGGTTTTATGGTTTTGGTGACCCTGTCTTTGAATTGACAAAACATTACACACAACTCTTGTAAATGTACTGTCCTAACATACTCTAAATTTATGCTTTCGCCGTAAAACCTTTTTGAAATCGTAAAACGTGGTTAGATTAAGGAGATGTTTATCTTTCAAAGGGTGTAAAATAGTTGTATGTTTGAAAAATTTGAATTTTGACATTTATTTGGATTCAAATTTGCCGCTCTTGAAATGCACCTGCTGTTGATGGAGTGCACCACGGGTGGCACGCTAGCGTCCCACCTAGCCCATAGAGGATATCTTTATTTTGGACAGGAACTTCACCTAGTACCGGCACCGAAAACGGAGGACGCGTTCCTTCACTGTTGGAGCTAAGGATTAACATTAGCTGGCTAGCGGAGCTGGAGGCTGGTTCAACCTGTTGACTTTACTTGGGAAGCTTTATTTGATTTCTTCATTATTATTTTTATTATTTAGTACCGGTGTCACGCCCTGACCTGAGAGAGACGTTTTTCTCTGTTTAGTTAGGCCAGGGTGTGATATGGGGTGGGCATTCTATGTATTTGTATTTCTATGTTTTGGCCAGGTATGGTTTCCAATCAGAGGCAGCTGTCTATCGTTGTCTCTGATTGGGAACCATACTTAGGCAGCCTTTTTCCACGTGTGTTTTGTGGGTAGTTATTTTCTGTTTTGTATTTCGTTACCTGACGGAACTGTTTGGCTTTTCAGTTTGTTTCTTTGTTCTAGTGTTTCGTTGTTTAATAAATAATAATGAACACTTACCACGCTGCGCTTTGGTCCCCTCGCTACATCAGCCGTAACAACCGGATTACAGAAAATATGGTAATGTTTTCACTGTTTGAACTCTTGGATTTACAGCAATCGTCAGACTACCTAACGTTTCAACGACATTTAAATAGAGGTATGTTGAAGTTGGAATGTGATTAGTAGGGGTTGATAGCTTTGGAGGTGATTAACGTTTATCACTTCATTGTGTCCCTATTTTCCTAAACCACTGTAGCCAGGTTTTGTTTTCATGTTTGGCTACACAGCTTCACAAGTGTCATTTCACTTGGTTATGTCTCCCTGAATTTGTCTACTTTCAATTGTTTTTTTTGATAACCTGATTGGAATATATTTTATTTAGGAGGAATAGGCCCGAGTTCTAGAGAACTACAGAGTTGCATTGTGTGGATGTCACACTTCTCAGAAACGGGGGCCGCTTAGCTAACTTCAGGCCGCTTAGCTAACATTTGCAAGTCTATATATGGCAAGAAAGTAGCATTTGTGTCTATCTATGCACCTGCTGCTTTTGAGGACAGCATTTTCCCTGGGCTTACATGAGAATTGTTATCACTTTCAGAGTACGAATTGGTCATAGAGGCAGATATGAATGCAGTTTTCAATCTCAAGCTTGATAGATCCACGCAAACGTTTTCACATGCCCAACAATCAGCATCATTAGCATTGAATGCAATGACGGAACATCTCAATAATCTCTGATGTGTGGCGAGTTCAGAATCTGGGCATCAAAGATTATACCTGCTTTTCTGCATATCACAAATCATACTCTAGAATTGATTGTTTTCTATTCTCACGTACTCTAAGTATGTGCGTCGCGCCAATACAAATATTGCCTGTGACGCTTTCAGATCATAATCCCCTGGTTACTCAAGAGCTTTAAGATAAATGAAAAAAACATTGGCGTTTTAATACGACCCTTCTTCAAAACGAATTGTTCGTGGCTGAATTTCAAGCCAAAGTAGTTGAATTCTTAGCAAAAAACAAAAGGACTCTGTAGAGGACCCAAGGTTTACATGGATGGCTACAAAAGAGTTTATCAGAGACTTTACATCTTCTTTTGCATCTCACTTCAATAAAGCCAGGAATCACAGAATCAAGTTATTGAAGAAAACATTTTAATCACTTGAACAGAACCTGAAAAGGAATTACTCAAATAATGTCAATGATTTGAGGGTGGTTAAAATGGAACTGAATGATTTATTAAGGAGGAGAGCTGAGTTCATCATGCATAGAGTGAGGCAGAACTATTATTTTAATGGGAGCAAACCAAGTAGGCTTCTAGCCTTAAAATTTAAACAAAGTGAATCTTGTACTTCTATAGAATCTATTCAATCACCAGTTAAAGGCTTACTTTCTGATCCACAGGAAATGAATGCAACATTTCAGTCTTTTTACCAGGAGTTATATACATCTTCTATCTAGTTTGAACAAGACAAATGCAAGCAGTTTTTAGATAATCTTGATTGCTTCTCCTCCAATACGGGCCAATCTGCGGATCGGGGCCGACCCATCTCACTAGAGGAACTAGAGGAAGCACTGAAAGTTGCTAAAAAGGGTAAATCATCCGGGTCCGGATGGCATTCCACCTGAGCTGTTACAACATTTTTGGGGCATTTTAGGACCAGTATTATTGGAGTCAATTCATTCGGCCATTGACAAGGTTTAAAAAAATGTTTTATTAATCTCTCTACTGCCAAAGAAAGGGGTAGATCAGACTGTGCAAATTATTGTCCGATATCTTTAATTCGGACCAAAAATGTTGTTCAAAAGTATTGGCGTTTCAGATGGAAAAGTATTTGGATCGAAGTTGATTCACATGGACCAGTCAGGTTTTATGAAAGGTCGCCTTGCAGCTGACAATGTCAGACGATTAATGCATGTAGTACATGAACCACATGGACACACCGTGTGCTGGGCTGTCTCTAGATGCTGAGAAGGCTTTTGACAGGCTTGAATGGCAATACTTGTGGGCTGTTTTAGAAAAATTTGGTTTGGGAAATAATTTTATCGATATGGTTTGTGTTATATGCTAACCACGTGGCTATGGTTTCTACTAATGGCATACACTCAAGTCCATCGCCTATTTTTCGGGGATGTAGACAAGGAGATGGCCTGTTCTCAACATTATTCATTTTGTCGCTAGAGCCTTTAGTCTTTCCAGTTATGCCCACTTAGATCATGGTTTGATCAGTCTACATCAGTCTCTTGGAGAACTATTGAACTTGTTTCACCTACAAGATTGCAAGATGTGTTATTGTCTGGTATATATAATAAGAAATGCATGTTGTATTTTGGTCCAATCATTTCTAATACAATAGCGAATTTTAGGAAGGTTGAGAAGTGCGTAGGTGGTAACTGGAAAGGGCATCTCCATACCCCTCTATGGCATAACAAGGCTATTACTTCCGCTAATAAACCGAGTCTAGAGCCTGGTCTGCAAAAGGGGTCAATAATCTAAGGGATATATTCAACTCCAATGTTCTTCTTAGTTTTCAGGAACTTTGTTTTCATTTTGATTTGCCAGGGTCGTCATTCTTTCTATATCTTCGACTATGGTCAGCGCTTCGTGCATATGGGGTTCCATGGGGTACAAGTTTGGGAAGGCACCCGGTGATAGAGTGGATTTTTACATTCCAGTCCATTTCAGTCCAGAGGTTTTGTGTCTACTATTTATTCTCATCTTCAACGATTAAAGCAGAAAGATCTTTCAATGGTTAAAGCATGGGTCAATTTACATTTTAGTCATTTAGCAGACGCTCTTATCCAGAGCGACTTACAGTAGTGAAGGCATACATTTAATGCATTTAAAAAAAAAATGTTATACTGGCCCCCCATGGGAATCAAACCCACAACCCTGGCATTGCACACACCATGCTCTACCAACTGAGCGACAGGGAAGACTAAATGATTTGGCTGTCGATGATGAGGCTATTTCACTCATCAAAGAACCCAAACCATCAATTAATTCATTTTAAACTTTGTCATAGATCGTACTGGACACCACATGTAAGATTTCATGCAAAACAGGCTCAAAGCCCATACTGTGACCTATGTAACCTCAATACACTTGGTACATACAAATATATGGGATTGTCCTGAGGTTTTGGAGGAAAGTGTCATCTATTCTCTCTGACATGATTGATAAAACTGTACCCCTTGAACCAATTATGCCGTTGCTTAACGATGATACAGGCATGCAGCTGAATGAGAAACAGCAAACTGTTGCTGGCTGGGTTGACTGCTGCCAAAACTTGTTGTTCAACATTGGGTGCCACCACATGACCTACATATAAGGAAATGGCTAGCATACTATCAGGATGTAATTATGTTGGAGTTATCCACTGCTCGTATGAATAAAGCCAGTCCTAGCACTCTGGAAACATGGAAAGTAGCCACCTCAGAAATCTCTATCGTTAGATGTGATGTAAAATGCTTAATCGCTGGTGTTGTATTAGAAAATGACTATGCTGTGTATATTGGAGTTGTTTATTTTAACTTGGGGGGGATGGGGGGGGGGGCATGTTTGGAATGGGTGGGAGGGTGTGTAAGTAAAAAAAAAGGGAGGGGGGGAAGCGTAATGTTACTTATGATTGTATTGCCCTTGTGACCCCCAAAAAAACAATTGTTCACCCCAAAAATATAAGAATGTCTCACCTCGTGTTCAAGAATGGCCTTTTTACTCGCTCACTTTCGGTTATTTGAAAACAAAATAATCTCCAAAATATCGTTGTTTTTTAAACAAGCCATAGAAAGTTGGCTGCAATTTCAGTTTAATCCACCAGAAAAGACAGAACAAATAATACAACAAATATTGTGGTTAAACTCAAATATACTAATTGATAAAAAAAATATTGATTGGAATCTTTAACAAGGGGAAGGGGGAAAAAGTTATTATTATTAACCCTGTTTTTCACAAGCGAAGCAGGCTGTGAATTCTGTAAACATCGTTTCTAGGATGGGCTTTTAGCAGGACAATATATATTGGTCATGGCTCCCGAGTGGCACGGTGGTCTAAGGCACTGCATCTCAGTGCAAGAAGTATCATTACAGTCCCTGGTTTGAATCCAGACTGTAGCACAGCCGACCGTGATTGGGAGTCCCATTGGACGGCGCACAATTGGCCCAGCGTCGTCCGGGTTAGGGGAGGGTTTGGCCTGCCGGGATGTCCTTGTCCAAAAAAAAGGCATGGTGGGCTTTTGGTTTCTCTCCCTCTAAAAACAGAAATATTTTGGCCTTTATTCAGATTACAATTGCTCACTTTTGGTTTTTTGAAAATGAAATAATCTCCAACATAGTTATTTTTTTAAACAAAGCGATTATTACTATTAAGCATATTGAAGTTAGAAGCAATAGCCTACCCGCTGTGGTCAACTATTTCAGTTTGTAACCACTTTCTCCAGTACTTTTGATAGGAAGGGGAGGTTGGAGATGGGCCTGTAGTTGGATAGGATGTCCTGGTCAAGGTTGGGCTTCTAACGTAAGGGGGCGACTGCAGCTGTTTTGAAGATCAATGGTACCTCTCCGTTCAACAGGGACTTGATGATCAGGGTGGTGACAAACATACGCAGGCTACATGAGCAGGTTTTGAGTAGGGATATGGTCAAGGGAGCAAGTGGTGGCCTTCATTTTAGAGATGGACTGCACAGCGGAGGATGTGACTTCTGTAAAGTTGCTGAAGGAAGGGGCAGTCTGTGTTGGAGGCTCATGAGGTGGGGTGCAGGCCGTCTTAGAGGCCATGATGTTTGTCCTGATGGTGTCAATCTTTGTCTTGAAAAAATCTGAGAAGCGATTGCACTGCTCAGAGGAGGCTGCTGAACAGCATGAGTTTGCAGCGTTGAAAAGGTGGATGATGGCAGAGAACAGGGTTTTGGGGTTAGCTTGCCTGGCGGTCTTTATAGGCCAGTAGGTGGACATTGAGGCCATCCTTCCTCCAATGTCTCGCAAGCGTACTGCCATGAGTCTTCATTCTGCACAGTTCATCAGTGAACCAGATTCAACCACAAAGACCAGGGAGGTTTACCAATACCTTGCAAAGAAGGGCACCTATTGAATATCCCTTTGAGCATGGTGAAGTTATTAATTACACTTTGGATGGTATATCAATACACTCAGTCACTACAAAGATACAGGCGTCCTTCCTAACACAGTTGCTGGAGAGGAAGGAAACCCATAACATGATGCAGCCACCACTATGCTTGAAAATATGTAGAGTGGTACTCAGTAATGTGTTGTATTGAAAAACCAGTGGGTCCAAGCAACTATGCTTGTCACGACTTCAGCCGAAGTCAGTTCCTCTCCTTGTTCGGGCGGCGCTCGGCAGTCGGCGTCGATGGTCTACTAGCCATCCCCGTTCAAAATTGCTTTGTCTTTGTTTCTACACACCTGTTTGTCATTCCCCTAATTATTGTTCATGTATTTAACCCTCTGTTTCCCCCATGGTGTTGTGGGGGATTGTTTTATGTCATGTTCGTTAATGTTGTTTGGGCAAGTGTAGTGTTTTACCTTGCACCATTTATTATTCTGAGTAAAGTTATGTTGCTCCCAATTCTCTGCTCTCCTGCGCCTGACTGCATACACCAGCTACACCCACCATTATGACAATGCTGCAGCTAATCTACCTTTCACAAGAAAACAAGTTACCAGCTGATGACATGATACATCATACATGCATTGTGAACTGCACTCCATACTGCAGGGTTCATCAACTCAAAAAAACAATTCTTGTAGGGGGGACCATTCTAAATAATTTGTAGACTCCAAATTGACCACAAGAAGCACAAACTGATATAACATTTGACTTAAACATTTCAAGCCTTACATGTGTATATCACATACAGTATCTCTATCTCTCTATGAGTGGGAATACTTTGGAACAGATTTCCACAATTAAAAACACTGGTGTTTTTACAGTCTGTCAAACAATAATTTGAGTGTTGATTGATCATGCAGCTAGCAGACCAGGCCGTAGAAAAGCAATATTTAGACATTGCATATAATGTAACAGTTCCATTTCACACGCTGTTCATAGTTGTTCCCCTTGCTCTGCGAGGGCCGTGGCTTTTGTGGAGCGATTCTTCGAGGGTGGCTGTTTTCGATGTGTTCCTTGTTCGAGCCCAGGTAGGGGCGAGGAGAGGGACGGAAGCTATACTGTTACACTGGCAATACTATAGTGCCTATAAGAACATCCAATAGTCAAAGGTATATGAAATACAAATGGTATAGAGAGAAATATACTGCTCAAAAAAATAAAGGGAACACTTAAACAACACATCCTAGATCTGAATGAAAGAAATAATCTTATTAAATACTTTTTTCTTTACATAGTTGAATGTGCTGACAACAAAATCACACAAAAATAATCAATGGAAATCCAATTTATCAACCCATGGAGGTCTGGAATTGGAGTCCCACTCAAAATTAAAGTGGAAAACCACACTACAGGCTGATCCAACTTTGATGTAATGTCCTTAAAACAAGTCAAAATGAGGCTCAGTAGTGTGTGTGGCCTCCACGTGCCTGTATGACCTCCCTACAACGCCTGGGCATGCTCCTGATGAGGTGGCGGATGGTCTCCTGAGGGATCTCCTCACAGACCTGGACTAAAGCATCCGCCAACTCCTGGACAGTCGGTGGTGCAACGTGGCGTTGGTGGATGGAGCGAGACATGATGTCCCAGATGTGCTCAATTGGATTCAGGTCTGGGGAACAAGCGGGCCAGTCCATAGCATCAATGCCTTCCTCTTGCAGGAACTGCTGACACACTCCAGCCACATGAGGTCTAGCATTGTCTTGCATTAGGAGGAACCCAGGGCCAACCGCACCAGCATATGCTCTCACAAGGGGTCTGAGGATCTCATCTCGGTACCTAATGGCAGTCAGGCTACCTCTGGCGAGCACATGGAGGGCTGTGCGGCCCCCCCAAAGAAATGCCACCCCACACCATGACTGACCCACCGCCAAACCGGTCATGCTGGAGGATGTTGCAGGCAGCAGAACGTTCTCCACGGCGTCTCCAGACTCTGTCACGTCTGTCACGTGCTCAGTGTGAACCTGCTTTCATCTGTGAAGAGCACAGTGCGCCAGTGGCGAATTTGCCAATCTTGGTGTTCTCTGGCAAATGCCAAACGTCCTGCACGGTGTTGGGCTGTAAGCACAACCCCCACCTGTGGACGTCGGACCCTCATACCACCCTCATGGAGTCTGTTTCTGACCGTTTGAGCAGACACATGCACATTTGTGGCCTGCTGGAGGTAATTTTGCAGGGCTCTGGCAGTGCTTCTCCTGCTCCTCCTTGCACAAAGGCGGAGGTAGCGGTCCTTCTGCTGGGTTGTTGCCCTCCTACGGCCTCCTCCACATCTCCTGATGTACTGGCTTGTCTCCTGGTAGTGCCTCCATGCTCTGGACACTACGCTGACAGACACAGCAAACCTTCTTGCCACAGCCCGCATTTGATGTGCCATCCTGGCTGAGCTGCACTACCTGAGCCACTTGTGTGGGTTGTAGACTCCGTCTCATGCTACCACTAGAGTGAAAGCACCGCCAGCATTCAAAAGTGACCAAAACATCAGCCAGGAAGCATAGGAACTGAGAAGTGGTCTGTGGTCCCCACCTGCAGAACCACTCCTTTATTGGGGGTGTCTTGCTAATTGCCTATAATATTCACCTGTTGTCTATTCCATTTGCACAACAGCATGTGAAATGTATTGTCAGTCAGTGTTGCTTCCTAAGTGGACAGTTTGATTTCACAGAAGTGTGATTGACTTGGAGTTACATTGTGTTGTTTAAGTGTTCCCTTTATTTTTTTGAGCAGTGTAGTTCCTATAATAACCTCAATCTAAAACTTCTTACCTGGGAATATTGAAGATTCATGTTAAAAGGAACCACCAGCTTTCATATGTTCTGAGCAAGGAACTTAAACGTTAGCTTTTTTTTACATGGCACATTTTGCACTTTTACTTTCTTCTTCAACACTTTGTTTTTGCATTATTTAAACCAAATTGAACATGTTTCATTATTTATTTGAGGCTAAATTGATTTGATTGATGTATTATATTATGTTAAAATAAAAGTGTTCATTCAGTATGGTTGTAATTGTCATTATTACAAATAAATAAATAAATAAAAATATATATATATTTTTTAAATCAGCCGATTAATCGGTATCAGTTTTTTTGGTCCTCCAATAATCGGTATCGGCATTGAAAAATCATAAATCGGTCGACCTCTAATTAATATATTATGTGTCTTATATATTATGTGTATCACCATGTGTATAGTGCAAAGTGAGTGTTAACGTGCATGAAATTAAAATGGTCTGGGTTTTACTGTGCAGTCCAAATTGCGGCCATCACACACATGAACACACACATTAACACACGAATGTCAGTATGGTTGCACACTCAGAGGTACAGCCTCACACAGACTGTACATGCTCTCAAACATACGCATAAACACACAACTACGTACAGAAAAACTACCAGTAACACTTACTTAAATCCTTCAGCTATCATAGTTTAGAACGTGTTATAATAAAGCTTATACTGTATGTTTTGTCTATGTATGTACAACATTTCACCTGATTCAAAATGGCCGGCATTTAGTTATTATGAGAAGATACTAAGTCATCATAAAAGGGTCATGCATGTTAATGACAAGTCCACCAATGAAAGCGGTCCTTTGTAGCTCAATTGGTAGAGCATGGTGCTTGTAATGCCAGGGTAGTGGGTTTGATTCCCTGGACCACCCATACGTAAAATGTATGGACGCATGACTGTAAATCACTTTGGATAAAATCGTCTGCAAAATGACCGGCATCTTGTTATTATGAAAAGATACTAAGTCATTATAAAAAAGGGTCATACATGCTAATGACAATTCTTACAATACATAACCACATCATAATGCATTATAACCTACCTGTTGGCTTTAACTAAAGTATTGTCACACTACAAAACCTTGTCCCCGGGCTATTGGGCAAAGTATTTGGCGGAAGTGTCTGGGAACGAGATTGCCACACTACCACCTGCAACATACTGCACACATCTTCCTTGTTAGCAGTGAGAGTGCCTGGAGTCTGGGCTCGGCAAGCACACCAGTCCAACTGGGAGACTGGAGCTGGTAGCACCCTTACCCAATGGCAGTCACTGTTTTTCAGCCTCATTAGGCACTTGGCCCACAGCCTTTTGCCAGACAGATGTTGCCTCTACATGCCGCTACAGCTGCTGTTACGCCTTCTCAATGCTACCTCCTGGTTCCCATGAAGATTTTTGTTGTACATTTTGGTAATTTAGTTGAAATGAATCACACTTCGGCTACATTAAAATGAGACTTCCCAATGTCACTAAATCAAAGTAGGACCAATGTGGGCCCGCCCAAGACTGTTCTTTGGCCCCAGCCTCAGTCATGGAAACACAAAAGACTGAGTCTTTAGGCCGAGCACCGATGTAAATCCCAAAGGTGGAAAAAGGACATGAAACCTAAGTCGGGTTCATTTAATGTTCTTTTGAGCTCCCTTTTTTTTTTTAGCTTAAGGCAGAATGGGGCACAAGGTACATTTTGGGTTGAGTGAGTCTGCATTAAAAAGTTTTAGAATCCTTATCAGTATTGGGTGATTAGAAAACAAAAACACATACATCTAATCTGATCGAGTACCTGGACTAATTTGACAGGAGTGCCTGGACACGGAGATTTATATCACTCAAAACTTTTATTGTGGATGCATTCTCCCTCTAGATACAATCTGTTGCATGCTGGCAATAGTCTCCTGTATCGAGACTGCTGTGAAACTCTCCTCTCATCCCTCAACAATCTTGCCAGACAATTCCTTATCTCTGTCTTTCTCCTCTTGCTTTATCACTGCAAACGCCAAATCAGGCTTTCAGGCACGGTTCTCATGTTGAAGGAGGAATCCATTTGTCCCGTCGTTATCTCCTAGGCGGTGTGTTAGTGTTCCAGGCAGGCAGATGTAATAGTCAGCCTGGCAAGCAGTGCCTTGGTCTTATCAGTTCTACTCAGGTGAGCTCACCATCTACCTCCCGAATGACTCATTAATCAGTAGAGTGCCGAGACGCCACTAGCTCAGACCCAGCACAGCCCAGGATAGACCTCAAGGCCCCCTGGGACCATAACTGCGCCAGCACAGTAAAATAAACCATGCCTCGACATTGGGTTGGTCACAGCAAGCACCCAATACACACTCATGCATGTACAGTATGCACACACGCCTAGATATACATAGGTGTTTGTTTGGTCAATGCAAAGGGTCCGTGCTGCCGCTTGCACACGAGTGTAAGCGTCAACACAGAGTTCTATCAAAAAAGCAAAAAACAGTTATGTTATTGTCAGCTTGGAATAGATAGCAGTTTTATGCTAGATAAAGGCATGCTGTTTGTTTTTTATTTATTTAACTAGGCAAGTCAGTTAAGAACAAATTCTTATCGACAATGACGGCCTACACATGCCAAACCCAAATGACCCTGGGCCAATTGAGTGCCGCCCTATGGGACTCGCAAACACGGGCGGTTGTGAAACAGCCTGTATTCTTGTCATTAGATTTTCTGTTTAATAAGCATTTCCACATTGACCATTTCACCCCTGGGCAGGTTAACCTGGGTTCAAACTCTATCCATTGGACGAAAATGCCAATGAGTCTGAACCAATGACATATATAAACCATGGATTGCTGATGCCATGTATTGGACATTGAGGGGCCATATTGGCACTCCCAAGTAGAAGCAGTCCTCCGTAGGATTGAATGGACTTCTACTAGTAAAGGCTGCTGAGGGGAGGACGGCTCTTAAGTAATTGCTAGAAAGGAGCGAATGGAATGGAGGTTGTTGATACCTTTCCACTTATTCCACTCAAGCCATTACCACATGCCCGTCTTCCCCAATTAAGGTGCCACCAACCTCCGGTGAATTCTATAGCATTTCAAATACATTTTTCTATGACAAAATTACATGTTTTTAAGCATTTTCCTGTTGTAGTGGGGGCAATAACATTAGCAATCTCAGAAAATTATACTTTAAGGAAAATGTTTTTATATATGTTTGGCTGACATAATATAATTTCAAAGTATGAACTAAGCTGTCTGTAATATAATAAATGTGGCAAAAACATATGTAGACATTAATAAATGCATTTCTAGAGCTTCCAAAATATTTTTTTTACAACGGTGGGAGAGTGCCAAGATGGAGGCACGGTGGCTTTAACACAGCGTCAGTCATCTAGTGCAGTGGTTCTCAAAGCTCTCCTCTGGGACCCCCAGCCGTTCCATGTATTTGAACTATTCCAGAGGTAGCACACCTGATTCAACTTGTCAACAAATCATTAAGCCCTTGATTAGTGAATCAGGTGTGCTAGACTAGAACCACTGATAAATCATTGGTCTGAACCCACTAGCCTGTTCACCACAGGGTGAAAACGCCCATACCATTTGCAAGACTTTTAATTTGTCTCTAATCAATGTTTTATTCATCCCCAGACTGACTCTAATGCATTGGCTGTACACTCCATTTGCTAGGACCAAGATTCCAAATGAGTAGACGTAGTGCTTTTGCAGGAAATAATGTGTATAAAAGCCTATTACTGTGATTGTCTATGGGAAGGAGAAAGAGAGAGACTAACTGCATATGACTTGATAAAAGTATACTATGTTCGATCTATAGGAAGGAGGAAGAGAGATAAACAGCATAGGCGTATTATTGGATATCAGTACTTGACAAAAGCCTACTGTATTCATTGGTAAAGAGAAAGAGAAAAACTGCCTAAGGATGTGAATCTCATGTTTCTGACATAGGCCACAACAGTATTTATAGAGAAAACAGGATGTGAGTGATGGGAAGACAGAGAGACAAAGCGTATAAATGCTCATTGATCAGAAGCTCTACTCTGTTACGAAAAAATATCCATACTGCATTGGTAAAAAAAATGAAAACAGCCAGACAGAAAAAAGCCTTATATCATGATTCAATAATTTGGTTCCTATCATAGGAACCATTTGCCTCTAGGCGCAAATGCAATAGTGTTCGAGCCATGTGCTTTGCTTTACAGGAACACAAAGTAGGAGCTAGTGGAGCTGTCCAGTTGCTTTTGGTGCTGAATTAAGAAAAGCCCTGGAAGAGTTGCAGCAGTACACTCAATTAGCTCAGTCAGAATCACATTAAATCAACAGACTAGTAACTATGGTTAGAGGGGAAATTCTGCCACTGGTAAAGCGTTGACAATTCAACATGAGACATGTGTAATTTAAGGAATTCACACTGACACAGCAGTAGCCTATGATCTGATGTAAAAATGCATAATCCACGTTCCTAAAAGCATAATCGCATGGATCGCCTAGGTAGCCTTTTGATAGTACTTTATCCATTTAAAAGGCAATGTAAACAACATTAACAAAAATGTAAAGGAATGACAGATTTCAAAGTGATGCCAAGTAGCCCAGATTAGATTGTTATCACAAACTTATAACAATGTAGCCCATACCACCATTCCCACCCATATAAAGGATATGTATGGAATAGGCTACATACATGCCTAATTAAAGTATGATGATATTGAAATGATTTCTGCCCGTGCCAACCTACTGGGCACAAACTGGTTGAATCAATGTTGTTTCAATGTAATTTGTCAATGTATTGTGACGTGGAATCTAAGTGGAAAATACATTCGATTTGAAAAAAGTCATCCAAAGTCAAAATCGTTGTTTTGAGTGTGACATTTTAACCACAGGATTATATCATCATTGTAACCAAATTTGAACAGAGACAAACCTTGTATAAAATGTTGAATTTGTACCTTTAAATCAACGTCAGATCTTCAACGTTATATCCAGTATATATATATTTTTTAACTATAAGTTGGGCAGTACCTCCTACTGGGGAATTGATCTATAGCTACCCTTTGGTCTCCCATCTAGGGTCATTGTCTCACGGCCATCTGCACTGATCTGTCTGATAACTCGCAAACACTCATGGGATAGCTCAAAAGGAGGTTGGCGACAATGTGCTGTTCTAACACTAGAAAATATTACCAAGGCAACATCATCCTCTGAAACCCCTTTTATCATAAAAAAAAGTCATAGTTAATCTTCCCAAAAACGTATTTTTTTTTTCATGAGCAAGTTCACTATTTAATCCTACATTTAGCTAAGGTGTTTTGTGGTTGTAGAATCAGTATTTATGTGCTACCTAGCTAACGTTAGCATCTGTTGGGTAGGTTACTTTCTAAATGAAATCTGTTACAGATACTAGTTAGTTACCTGTCCAAAATTGTAATCAGTAAGGTAATTTTTAGATTACCCAAATTCAGTACTGTAATCGGATTATTTTGTTACTTTTTGATTACTTTCCCCTTAAGATGCATTAGAAGAAGACAAAAAGGATTCGCTCAGGTGAAACAAACTTAAACTTTCACCTTTTTTCAAAGCTGAATTCAAAGTCATTGAGAAAACAGAAAGGTGTGATAATGTACTTGGGTTTTTTTCACAAACATTTAAAAGTGATCCAAGAAGTAATCATCTAGTTTTTCAAAAGTATCTGTAATTTGATTTCAATATTTTTGCTGGTAACGTAACTGATTACAGTTCAAGTTTTTTTGCAATCAGATTACATGTAAACAGTTACTCCCAAACCCTGCGTCTGTTTACTGGCTGAATCAGTCTCATATCAATCCATAATGAAATGAAAGGGATGCTAAAAACGCCAGTTCACACACAATGCTGAATACTCCCTCTAGCTAGCTAGTGTAGTGACATTCTAGCTAATAGCACATGAGTTTTCATGATCAGGCAGTTTCTGTTCTGCTGTGATAAGTGTGCCGAATCACACAACTAGCTACTGTACGTGCACTGGCTGTAACGTTATCGCGTTGGCCAAATGTTATAAAGAAGTGAGGCACAGTGCCAGCTGTCAGAATCAGATACATGCTGATTTTTGAGAACATTCCCATAACTTGGGTACCATACAACTTCATCAGCAAGCTGACAAATTAACTACCGTAAAGGCCATTAAAACAAGCTCACACTAGGCTGCTAGATGGTGAAAGTTTGCTCAGGTGATCGAGCATGATTTGCCATAGTAGCCATTAGCCAGTGTGGCATAGCTACGGAGAGCAGAGTGATTTTCAGAATAAGGAACTAGTGTTAGGCTGAGCTAAATCTAGATTTTTTGGGGATGGGTTACACATTAATACTTGATATGTTGAATTCACGTTTCCATCTCAACCAAAAATCGAAGTCATGAAGAATAGGACTAAATCAAATCTAACTTTATTTAAATTGTAAATGTTTGATTTGGTCCTACTCTTCAGCTTAGATTTTTGGTTGAGATGAAGGCGTGAATCCAACATATCAATGATTTAATTTGTAGATAAAGTGGAATTAAAGCCAGACCAAGTTCCACAGATGGAAATATCCAAGCAGAAGATTAATCCCCTTTAAATGTTGATATTTGGTTGCATTGACAACCAAACAGAATTCAATATCACATTTCAAATACAATGAGTAGCCTATTAACTTGTCGACAAGTTAACAAATTATGTGTTGGATTCACGTCTCCAACTCAACCAAAAATACAAGTATAAGAATTGGATTAAGCCGGTGGCTCAGATGGAACTATCCAAGCAGTAGATTCAGTGCATTCGGGGAAGTATTCAGACCCCTTGAATATTTCCACATTTTGTTTGTGACGATCGTCAAAAGGAGTAGACCAAGGTGCAGCGTGGCAAGTGTTCATATTTATATTTATTGTAACTCAGAACACTCAAACAAAATAACAAACAAAGAAAAAACAAATGTCACGTTCTGCAGGCTTACTGAGCTGACAAAAACAAGATCCCACACTGAAGGAGGGAAAAAGGGCTGCCTAAGTATGTTTCCTAATCAGTGACAACGATAGACAGCTGCCTCTGATTGGAAACCATACTAGGCCAATCAAAGAAAAAAAACAACATAGAAATATGACACATAGAATGCCCACCCCATGTCACACCCTGACGTAAGCAAACAGAGAAAAACGGCTCTCTCATGTCAGGGCGTGACAGTACCCCACCCCCAAAGGTGCGGACTCCCGGCAGCAAACCTGAACCTATAGGGGAGGGTCCGGGTGGGCATCTACTTATGGTGGCAGCTCCAGTTCGGGGCGTAGCCCCCACTCCGCCCGCTGATCCCTCCGCTTTTGTGTCGCCGGAGGAACCAGACCATGGATCTTCGCTGGAAGCTCCGAACCGTGGATCGTCGTTGAAGGAACTGGACCGAGGATCATCGCCGGAGGCTCTGGGCTGCAGGCCGCCGCTGGAGGCTCCGGGCTGCAGGCCGCCGCTGGAGGCTCCGGGCTGCAGGCCGCCTCTGGAGGCTCCGGGCTGCAGGCCGCCCCTGGAGGCTCCGGGCTGCAGGCCGTCGCTGGAGGCTCCGGGCTGCAGGCCGTCGCTGCAGGCTCCGCGCCATGGATTGTCGCTGCAGGCTCCGCGCCATGGATTGTCACTGCAGGCTCCGCGCCAGGGATTATGCCTAGAGGCTTCGTGCCATGGATCATCCCTACAGGCTCCGGGCCATGGATCATCCCTACAGGCTCTGGGCCATGGATCATCACTGGAGGCTTCGTGCCATGGATCATCACTGGAGGCTTCACACGTGGAGCCGGAACAGGTCTCACCGGACTAGGGAACGTCGCTGGAGGCTCCGGACTGGGGAACGTCGCTGGGAGCTCTGGACTAGGGAACGTCGCTGGAGGCTGGGTGCGCAGAGTAGGCACAGGGTATACTGGGCCATGGAGGCACACTGCAGGTCTGGAGCTTATGACAGGCACAACCCGTCCTGGCTGGACGCCCAGTCTAGCCCGGCAAGTGCGGGGCGCCGGCACAGGACGAACCGGGCCGCGAAGGCATACTGGCGACACCATGCGTAGAGCTGGCGCAGGATATCCTGGGCCAAAGAGACGCACTGGAGACCAGGAACACTGAGCTGGCACAATCCTTCCTGGCTGAATGTCAACTCTAGCACGGCAACTGCGGGGAGCTTTCACAGAGCGCACCGGGCTGTGGCTGCGCACTGGAGACACCGTGCGCATCACCGCATAACATGGTGCCTGACCAGTCCTACTCTCACCATGGTAAGCACGGGGAGTTGGCTCAGGTCTGAAACCTGACTTAGCCAATCTCCCCGTGTGCCCCCCCAAAAAAATATTTGGGGGCTGCCTCTCGTGCTTGCCTCGTTGCCGTGCTATTTCCTCCTCTCGTCGCCGCTCTGCTCTCGCTGCCTCCACCTGTTCCCATGGGAGGCGATCCCATCCAGCCTGGATCTCCTCCCACGTCCAGGATCCCTTGCCGTCCAGGATGTCTTCCCAGGTCCAGTTGTCCTGACCACGCTGCTTGGTCCTTTTGTGGAGGGATCTTCTGTGACGATCGTCAAAAGGAGTAGACCAAGGTGCAGCGGGGTACGTGTTCATATTTATTATATTTAACTCAGAACACTCAAACAAAATAACAAACAAAGAAAAAATGAACGTCACGTTCTGCAGGCTTACTGAGCTGACAAAAACAAGATCCCACACCCAATCAGAGACAACGATAGACAGCTGCCTCTGATTGGAAACCATACTAGGCCAATTAAAGAAAAAAACAACATAGAAATATGACACATAGAATGCCCACCCCATGTCACACCCTGGCCTAACCAAACAGAGAAAAACTGCTCTCAGGTCAGGGCGTGACAGTGTTACGTTACAGTTTTATTTTAAAATGGATGAAAATGTTTTTTCCCCCTCAATCTACACACAATACCTCATAATGACAAAGCAAAAACAGGTTTTTAGAAATGTTTGCAAATGTATAAAATAAAAAAAACTGAAATATCACATTTACAGAAGTATTCAGACCCTTTACTCAGTACTTTGTTGAAGCACCTTTGGCAGTCTTCTTGGGTATGACTCTACATGCTTGGCACACCTGTATTTGGGGAGTTTATCCCATTCTTCTCTGCAGATCCTCTCAAGCTCTGTCAGGTTGGATGGGGAGCGTCGCTGCAAAGCTAGTTTTAGGTCTCTCCAGAGATGTAAGATCGGGTTCAAGAGACTTGTCCTAAAGCCACTCGTGCATTGTATTGGCTGTGTGCTTAGGGTCGTTGTCCTGTTGGAAGGTGAACATTTGCACCCAGTCCTGAGGTCCTGAGCGCTCTGCAGCAGATTTTCATCAAGGATCTCTCTGTACTTTGCTCCGTTCATATTTCCCTGGATCCTGACTAGTCTCCCAGTCCCTGCCGCTGAAAAACATCTCCACAGCATGATGCTGCCACTACCATGCTTCATCGTAGGGATGATGCCAGGTTTCCTCCAGACATGGCGCTTGGCATTCAGGACAAAGAGTTCCATCTTGGTTTCATCAGACCAGAGAATCTTGTTTCTCATGGTCTGAGTCCTTTAGGTGCCTACAAGCAGGCTTTTATGTGCCTTTTACTGAGGAGAGGCTTCCGTCTGGCCACTACCATAAAGGCCTGATTGACGGAGTGCTACAGAGATGATTGTCCTTCTGGAAGGTTCTCCCATCTCCCCAGAGGAACTCTGGAGCTCTGTCAGAGTGACCATCGGGTTCTTGGTCACCACCCTGACCAAGGCCGTTCTCCCCTGATTGCTCAGTTCCACTTGGCATCCAGCTCTAGGAAGAGTCTTGGTGGTTCCAAACATCTTTTATTTAAGGTGAGTTCCAAATATTTCTAACGGTCGCCCCAGCATGAGTTGTTTATAAGCACGTGATGTGAGAATGCACTCCCTATTCCAAAACGCGATTGTTACGCAACATGTTAGTTAACAAGCTCATTATCTATAGGCTGTTTCAACTTGTCAATTTCTAATTATTTTCTAACAAGTTGTATTTTCTAACAGTTTGAATTGAGGTGTGTTCCGCCTCCTCATTAATTCACATAGAAGTAGCCCATTTCAGTGTTCACGGACAATTTATGTTTGAGGCTTTCTGAGCCGGACAAACTTCCCTCTTTGAGGAGAGCTCTTCCCCATTTTTTCCGCACATCAAGTATGCAGACATTTGCGCAGTCTTGCATGAACTGGCACATTTTCTGACTGGTGCTCACATTGTTCCATTGTTGTTTTCCTTATAAATAATAACTTTGGACATGTGTGCGTTGCTATCAAAGTAAGTGTCTTATTTTCTGTATATCGTGTTGTCGTTTCTACTGTAGCATACAGTGTCTGTATGTATGTATGTATGTATGTATGTATGTATGTATGTATGTACAGTGAGGGGATTAAGTATTTGATCCCCTGCTGATTTTGTACGTTTGCCCACTGACAAAGAAATTATCAGTCTATAATTTTAATGGTAGGTTTATTTGAACAGTGAGAGACAGAATAACAAAAAAATCCAGAAAAACGCATGTCAGAAATGTTATAAATGGATTTGCATTTTAATGAGGGAAATAAGTATTTGACCCCCTCTCAATCAGAAAGATTTCTGTCTCCCAGGTGTCTTTTATACAGGTAACTAGCTGAGATTAGGAGCACACTCTTAAAGGGAGTGCTCCTAATCTCAGTTTGTTACCTGTATAAAAGACACCTGTCCACAGAAGCAATCAATCAATGAGATTCCAAACTCTCCACCATGGCCAAGACCAAAGCGCTCTCCAAGGATGTCAGGGACAAGATTGTAGACCTACACAAGGCTGGAATGGGCTACAAGACCATCGCCAAGCAGCTTGGTGAGAAGGTGACAACAGTTGGTGCGATTATTTGCAAATGGAAGAAACACAAAAGAACTGTCAATCTCCCTCGGCCTGGGGCTCCATGCAAGATCTCACCTCGTGGAGTTGCAATGATCATGAGAACGGTGAGGAATCAGCCCAGAACTACACGTGAGTATCTTGTCAATGATCTCAAGGCAGCTGGGACTATAGTCACCAAGAAAACAATTGGTAACACACTACGCCGTGAAGAACTAAAATCCTGCAGCGCCCGCAAGGTCCCCCTGCTCAAGAAAGCACATATACATGCCCGTCTGAAGTTTGCCAATGAACATCTGAATGATTCAGAGGACAACTGGGTGAAAGTGTTGTGGTCAGATGAGACCAAAATGGAGCTCTTTGGCATCAACTCAACTCACCGTGTTTGGAGGACGAGGAATGCTGCCTATGACCCCAAGAACACCATCCCCACCGTCAAACATGGAGGTGGAAACATTATGCTTTGGGGGTGTTTATCTGCTAAGGGGACAGGACAACTTCACCGCATCAAAGGGAAGATGGACGGGGCCATGTACCGTCAAATCTTGGGTGAGAACCTCCTTCCCTCAGCCAGGGCATTGAAAATGGGTCGTGGATGGGTATTCCAGCATGACAATGACCCAAAACACACGGCCAAGGCAACAAAGGAGTGGCTCAAGAAGAAGCACATTAAGGTCCTGGAGTGGCCTAGCCAGCCTCCAGGCCTTAATCCCACAGAAAATCTGTGGAGGGAGCTGAAGGTTTGAGTTGCCAAATGTCAGCCTCGAAACATTAATGACTTGGAGAAGATCTGCAAAGAGGTGTGGGACAAAATCCCTCCTGAGATGTGTGCAAACCTGGTGGCCAACTACAGGGTTTTGCCACCAACTACTAAGCCATGTTTTGCAGAGGGGTCAAATACTTATTTCCCTCATTAAAATGAGAGGTCGACCGATTATGATTTTTCAACGCCGGTACCGATTATTGGAGGACCCCCAAAAAAGCCGATACCGATTAATCAGCCGATTTTTTATTTATTTTTTTATATATTTTTTTGGTCTATTTATTTGTAATAATAACAATTACAACAATACACTTATTTTAACTTAACCTGTTTGGGATAGGGGGCAGTATTTGCACGGCCGGATAAAAAACGTACCCGATTTAATCTGGTTACTACTCCTGCCCAGAAACTAGAATATGCATATAATTAGTAGATTTGGATAGAAAACACTCTAAAGTTTCTAAACTGTTTGAATGGTGTCTGTGAGTATAACAGAACTCATATGGCAGGCCAAAACCTGAGAAGATTCCATACAGGAAGTGCTCTGTCTGACAATTTGTTCTCCTTCTGTGGCATCTCTATCGAAAATACATCATCTGTGCTGTAATGTGACATTTTCTAAGGCTTCCATTGGCTCTCAGAAGTCGCCAGAAAGTGTAATGGGGTGTCTGCAGTCTCTGGGCGAAGAACATCAGGAGTATTTGTGAGTGGTCAGGCTGGGAACAGTGACACTGGAGATGCGCATACATGAGACTACTCCATTTTTTTCTTTCAGCCTTTGAATGAATACAACGTCGCCAGGTTGGAATATTATCGCTATTTTACGAGAAAAATAGCATAAAAATTGATTTTAAACAGCGTTTGACATGCTTCGAAGTACGGTAATGGAATATTTCAATTTTTTGGGTCACGAAATGCGCTCGCGCATCACCCTTCGGATTGTGACCTGAACGCACGAACAAAACGGAGCTATTTGAATATAACTATGGATTATTTGGAACCATAACAACATTTGTTGTTGAAGTAGAAGTCCTGGGAGTGCATTCTGACAAAGAACAGCAAAGGTAATCCAATTTTTCTTATAGTAAATCTGAGTTTGGTACTCACAGACACCATTCAAACAGTTTTAGAAACTTTAGAGTGTTTTCTATCCACATCTACTAATTATATGCATATTCTCGTTTCTGGGCAAGAGTAGTAACCAGTTTAAATCAGGTAAGTTTTTTATACGGCCGTGCAAATACTGCCCCCTAGCCCCAACAGGTTAATATGGTCGAATCCGGAAACTATGATCTCGAAAACAACACGTTTTTCCTGTCAGTGAAATACAGAACCGTTCCGTATTTTATCTAACGGGTGGCATCCCTATGTCTAAACCTTCAATGTTAAGTCATAATTACGTAAAATTCTGGCAAATTAGTTCGCAACAAGCCAGGCGGCCCAAACTGTTGCATATACCCTGACTGCGTGCAATGAACGCAAAATGACACAATTTCACCTGGTTAATAATGCCTGCTAACCTGGATTTCTTTTAGCTAAATATGCTGGTTTAAAAATATATACTTCTGTGTACTGATTTTAAGAAAGGCATTGATGTTTATGGTTAGGTACATTCGTGCAACGATTGTGCTTTTTTCGCAAATGCGCTTTTGTTAAATCATCCCCCGTTTGGCGAAGTCGGCTGTCTTTGTTAGGAAGAAATAGTCTTCACAGTTCGCAACGAGCCAGGCGGCCCAAACTGCATATCCCCTGACTCTGTTTGCAAGAGAAGTGACACATTTTCCCTAGTTAAAAGAAATTCATGTTAGCAGGCAATATTAACTAAATATGCACGTTTAAAAATATATACTTGTGTATTGATTTTAAGAAAGGCATTGATGTTTATGGTTGGAGCAACGTGTACCTAAGCGATTATATGCAACGCAGGACAGGCTAGATAAACTAGTAATATCATCAACCATATGTAGTTAACTAGTGATTATGATTGATTGATTGTTTTTTATAAGATACGTTTAATGCTAGCTAGCAACTTAACTTGGCTTCTTACTGCATTCGCGTAACAGGCAGGCTCCTCATGGTGTCACGTCCTGACCAGCAGAGGGAGTAATGGTATTAGTTTTGGTCAGGACGTGGCAGAGGATTTGTGTTTTTGTATGTATTTCTACGTTCTGTCTAGTTTAGTTTTTCTATGTTTAGGTTTGGGACTCTCAATTGGAGGCAGGTGTTTCTAGTTGCCTCTGATTGAGAGTCCTATAATTAGGTGTGTGTTTGGTTTGGGTTTTGTGGGTAGTTGTATTTCACACTGCTAGTATTCATTTAGCCTCTGAAACTGTCCTTCGTCGTTCTTGTTGTTTTCTTGTTTTTTTTGTGTATGCGTTATCCTAATTAATTAAAAGATGAGCATTCACATTCCGCCTGCGTATTGGTCCTCCCTTCAGCACGACGGCTGTTTTTGTGACACATGGAGTGCAATGTAAAGCAGGTGGTTAGAGCGTTGGACTAGTTAACCGTAAGGTTGCAAGATTGAATCCCCGAGCTGACAAGGTAAAAATCTATCGTTCTGCCCCTGAACAAGGCAGTTAACCCACTGTTCCTAGGCCGTCATTGAAAATAAGAACGTGTTCTTAACTGACTTGCCTAGTTAAATAAAGGTCTAAAAAAATATATTATTTTTTAAATTAAAAAATTTAAATTAAATCGCCCAAATCGGCGTCCAAAAATACCGATTTACGATTGTTATGAAAACTTGAAATCGGTCCTAATTAATCGGCCATTCTGATTAATCAGTCAACCTCTAATTAAAATGCAAATCATTTTATAACATTTTTGTCATGGGTTTTTCTGGATTTTTTTGTTGTTATTCTGTCTCTCACTGTTCAAATAAACCTACCATTAAAATTATAGATTGATCATTTCTTTGTCAGTGGGCAAACGTACAAAATCAGCAGGGGATCAAATACTTTTTCCCTCACTGTATGTATGGAGCATAATGCACAGTACCAGTCAAAAGTTTGGACACACCTACTCATTCAAGGGCTTTTCTTTATTTAAAAAAATATTATCTAGACTGTAGAATAATAGTGAAGACATTAAAACTATGAAATAACACATTTGGAATCATGTAGTGTCCAAGAAAGTGTTAAATAAATCAACATATATTTTCTATTTAAGATTCTTCAAAGTAGCCACTCTTTGCCTTGATGACAGTTTTGCACACTCTTGGCATTCTTTCAACCAGCTTCATGATTTCAATTAACAGGTGTGCTTTGTTAAAAGTTAATTGGTGGAATTTCTTTCTTTCCTTGAGCCAATCAATTGTGTTGTGACAAGGTAGGGGTGTTATACAGAAGATAGCCCTATTTGGTAAAATACCAAGTCCATATTATGGCAAGAACAGCTCAAATAAGCAAAGAGACACGACAGTTCATCATTACTTTAAGACATGAAGGTCAGTCAATCCGGTAAATTTCTAGAACTTTGAAAGTTTCTTCAAGTGCAGTCACAAAAACCATCAAGCGCTATGATGAAACTGGCTCTCATGAGGACCGCCACAGGAAAGGAAGACGCAGAGTTACCTCTGCTGCAGAGGATAAGTTCATTAGAATTACCAGCCTCAGAAATTGGAGCCAAAATAAATGCTTCAAAGAGTTCAAGTAACAGACACATCAACATCAACTGTTCAGAGGAGACTGTGTGAATCAGGCCTTCATGGTTGAATTGCTGCAAAAAAACACATGACTGAAGTACACCAATAAGAAGAAGAGACTTGCTTGGGCCAAAAAACAAGAATAATGGACATTAGACCGGTGGAAATCTGTCCTTTGGTCTGATGAGTTCAAATTTAAGATTTTTGGTTCCAACCGCCGTGTCTTTGTGAGACGCAGAGTAGGTGAACGGATGATCTCTGCATGTGTGGCTCCCACCGTGTAGCATGGAGGAGGTGTGATTATTGAATCAATTTTAGAATAAGGCTGTAACGTAACAAAATGTGGGAAAAGTCAAGGGGTCTGAATACTTTCCGAATACTCTGTACATCTCCTTTAAAATGTTGATATTTGGTTGTGTTGTCAACCAAACACAATTTCAATATTACTTTTGTAATACAGTGAATTAGTCTTACAAACTAATGTAACATTCAACCTTAAAATGAGCAACACATTCGTGGCCACATTTAGGTTACTGTAACTACACATTTGTTCTGTAATCATAATCAAGATAAGTTCAAGATCGCATGCATAGGTTGTCGCAGGTCTTTGGGGACCTTCAAAATTGCTGTAATAATAATAATAATAATGTGCAGAATCTTAAACGGCATTGATCCCTTGCACCCAGGGAACATCAACTGCAATCCAGGTCATTGGTTCTGCTATTAGATGCAGCACTGTTATAACACATGAATCTGTTTTATAAATAAACAAAATATCTGGCTTTGTATTCCCGTTGGAACTTTGCTGTGCTTTTAAATGGTTGAAAGTGCAGTGAGATTAAACCTAAAATCAGACATTGTTTTTCCATTGGAATTTGGTTGAGCGTCTAGATGGTTGAAAGCGTAGTGATAAGACATTGGCAATTCAACTAACTTTTAGCTGTCTTTTTGATTGGGTGAATATACAGATAACTGCTAAAATAAAGGAAACACAAACAAAGTGTCTTAATAGGACATCAGGCTACCAGAACAGCTTCAATGCTCCTTGGCATAGATTCTACAAGTGTCTGGAACTCTACTGGAGGGATGCGACACCGTTCTTCCACAAGAAATTCTATAATTTGGTGTTTTGTTTATGGTGGTGGAAAACACCATCTCAGTTGCTGCTCCAGAAATCTCCCATAAGTGTTCAGTTGGGTTGAGATCTGGTGACACACACATACACACCCTTTAAACCCCCTAAGTTCCCTTGAGACCCCCCTTTCAATGTCACTGAGATCTCTTCTTCTAGCCATGGTAGCAAAGATAATGGGCAACTGGTCATTTTTATACATGACCCTATTCATGAAGGGATGTTAATTGCTCAATTAACTCAGGAAGCACCTGCTTTCAATCTACTTTGTACCCCTCATAACTGGAATGTTTCCTTTATTTTGGCAGTTACCTGTAAATCGTAATCTCATTGCACAACAACCCTCACGCTACACTTCCCGGTGAGTCCGTCGTTTGAATGTCTTCACTGTCTATATAAAGAAGACAATAATAAACAATATTTCAGACGCCTCCCGAGACCATGTTGGAGGCTGGTGGTATTTTTTAGCACTCTGGTCTTGCTTTTAATCCATTTAAACAAATACTTACACGTATGCGTGGTAAATGAATGCCCATCCTCTTGGTCTCTCCAAAACATTGTAAAGAAAATTCTGCAGTCTTCTGTAGAAGACAGTTCTCTTTGGAGGCTTGGGTTTGCCGGAGAGGCTGGATCTCGGTTTGCTAAGGATGCTGCCCCGTGTTGTTGCCTTGGCGTCCGCACCTGCTATGAGCAGCGCCGCATCTCTGTTCGAGTCCGTAGCCCCAGGGTCGATCCCGACAAAGCCTACTTTGAGTTTTTTCTCCGCAGCTGGACCCGGGTAAACACCGCCGTTGCCGGATTTTTTGACCATTCTGTCGAAATACTGTCATGTGGAGCTTGGAGATTTTTTCCGCCCTTTACCAGGTAACAGCATCGCAGTGCTGGGCGTATATAATGATCCGTAGAGCGCCCGAGACCCAGACTGTGCACGTTGCTGAGGCTACCCTGCCTCTCTGAGAAGCCAATTGAAATGCAGAGAAGAATCTGCAATGAACACAATTCTCCTACCTCAGCGTCTTCCGGCCACCTGACAACAAAAAAGGAATTAGGTGAAAACAAATGTTTTTCTTATAGTCTATATATAAACAATGTATGATTTCCTCCACGTTTGGCTAACCACCTTTAAAAAATGATATTATCGAATGAAATAGCCTATGTTCAAGGTTAGAACTACTCATCACTAGTCTTTTTCAAGCAATAATAGCAAAGTACTTCATAAATTAGTGTTCATGTGGTAGGTTACTGTCCTAATTTGCCTAAAGCTCCAAACTAATGCCGTAAGCAAATACAGCAACTATTCCATAGTGCTTGAATTATAGTCCTTGCTCGTATTCATAAAGTGTCAGAGTAGTACTGATCTAGGATCCTCCTAGATAAGCACTTTTAGATAGATGCTTTATGAGATGCATTGGATTGCTACAGTATTCAGATTCTTCATGTGTTTGATCCAAAATGCCCCCCCATCTTCCCCTTAGGGACACAGACCTAATTACATCTAATGACAGGCAGTGGTAGCACCACCCTTAAAGAGACGTTTGGGAACTTTGGCGACTATGTAAGTATCATTTTGTTTTAAACACCAGAAGAAATCAACTTTTTTCGAGCTGAAAGACGATGGCCAGAGCTTACCCATGATGTTGCACAATGATTTGTCAATAAGTCATCGGTTTAGTCAAAGTGGGATATATTTGGGCTTGAAGTGACAGATTCGAACTGCCCACTTCGTACAAATCCACGTCAATGATGTGTCTTTTCCTATGAGATGATGTGGAAATTATTTTTATCCTACATTTTCTTTCAGGGCTGGGTTTTATTTGAATGTTATCACCCACCAGCATGGCATTATTTATTTATCAGAAACACCTGCAAAGTTGTTGATCTTCGCGAGTCGCAAATGAGCCTAAGGCGATGGTCAAGTCATGCATCGTCCGAAACATGACCCGCCAAACCGCGCTTCTTAACACCCGCCCGCTTAACCCAGAAGCCAACTGCACCAATGTGTCAGAGGAAACACCGTTCAACTGACTACTGAGGTCAGCCTGCAGGCGCCCGGCCCGCCACATAGAGTCGCTAGAGCGCGATGAGCCAAGTAAAGCCTCCCCCGGCCAATCCCTCCTCTAACCTGGACAACACTGGGCCAATTGTGCGCCGCCCTATGGGACTCCCGATCACGGCCAGTTGTGATACAGCCAGGAATCGAACCCGAATCTATCATATAATGAATAGGCACCCACTAAAGAAAATTCAAGGAACAGGTTTATTTATTTTGTTCTACTGTTACATTTGTAATGGTGTTTCGTGTCCGATGCTCTCAAGATGTTGTTACATGTCATTTGCGACGTGCATCATAAGCAAAGTCATTGTAGCCTATCATTTCACTTCCCCTGTGAGAACCATTAGCATGGGCTGACTTGGCTTTGCTGCACCGTAGCCAAAGCCTGCCAGCAGCTTACCTACCAAAGATGAAACCGTGTCCTTTACAATGTACAAAAACACATCTCTTATGGAAGATGCCAAAACTTGAGAACCATAGATGGCGAAGACAAAGATACTGGTGTCCATCTGTGGCAAAGTTTTCCTTATTATATTTATGACAGTTCCAGAACCAGTAGCCAGCTGGCTAATCTTTTGAATAGGGTGTACAGTCGGAGCCAACATTTTTGAGAATGACACAAATATTAATTTTCACAAAGTCTGCTGCCTCAGTTTGTATGATGGCAATTTGCATATAATCCAGAATGTTATGAAGAGTGATCAGATGAATTGCATTTAATCGCAAAGTCCCTCTTTGCCATGCAAATGAACTGAATCCCCCCAAAACATTTCCACTGCATTTCAGCCCTGCCACAAAAGGACCAGCTGACATCATGTCAGTGATTCTCTCGTTAACACAGGTGTGAGTGTTGACGAGGACAAGGCTGGAGATCACTCTGTCATGCTGATTGAGTTCGAATAACAGACTGAAAGCTTCAAAAGGAGGGTGGTGCTTGGAATCGTTGTTGTTCCTCTGTCAAACATGGTTACCTGCAAGGCAACATGTGCCACCATCATTGCTTTGCACAAAAAGGGCTTCACAGGCAAGGATATTGCTGCCAGTAAGATTGCACCTAAATCAACCATTTTATCGGATCATCAAGAACTTCAAGGAGAGCGGTTAAATTGTTGTGAAGAAGGCTTCAGGGCGCCCAAGAAAGTCCAGCAAGCGCCAGGACCGTCTCCAGCACCACCAGTACAGAGCTTGCTCAAGAATGGCAGCAAGCAGGTGTGAGTGCATCTGCACGCACAGTGAGGCGAAGACTTTTGGAGGATGGCCTGGTGTCAAGAAAGGCAGCAAAGAAGCCACTTCTCTCCAGGAAAAACATCAGGGACAGACTGATATTCTGCAAAAGGTATAGGGATTGGACTTCTGAGGACTGGGGTAAAGTCATTTTCTCTGATGAATCCCCTTTCCGATTGTTTGGGGCATCTGGAAAAAAGCTTGTCCGGAGAAGACAAAGTGAGCGCTACCATCAGTCCTGTGTCATGCCAACAGTAAAGCATCCTGAGACCATTCATGTGTGGGGTTGCTTCTCAGCCAAGGAAGTGGGCTCACTCACAATTTTGCCTAAGAACACAGACATGAATAAAGAATGGTACCAACACATCCTCCGAGAGCAACTTCTCCCAACCATCCAGGAACAGTTTGGTGACAAACAATGCCTTTTCCAGCATGATGGAGCACCTTGCCATAAGGCAAAAGTGATAACTAAGTGGCTCGGGGAACAAAACATCGATATTTTGGGTCCATGGCCAGGAAACTCCCCAGACCTTAATCCCATTGAGAACTTGTGGTCAATCCTGAAGAGGCAGGTGGACAAACAAAACCCCACAAATTCTGACAAACTCCAAGCATTGATTATGCAAGAATGGGCTGCCATCAGTCAGGATGTGGCCCAGAAGTTAATTTACAGCATGCCAGGGCAGATTGCAGAGGTCTTGAAAAAGAAGGGTCAACACTGCAAATATTGACTCTTTGCATCAACTTCATATAATTGTCATTAAGAGCTTTTGACACTTATGAAATGCTTGTAATTATGCTTCAGTATTTCAGTAACATTCAGTATTCCAGTATTCAGTAACATCTGACAAAAATATCTAAAGACACTGAAGCAGCAAACTTTGTGAAAATGAATATTTGTGTCATTCTCAAAGCTTTTGGCCACGACTGTACTTAAAAAAAAACAGTAACAAGAGACGATATTAGCTAGCTAGATAAGGTTAGGAATATAGCTAGCTATGGTTAGCATGCTAGCTAGCTACACTGACAGCTGCCAGTTCCAAATCAAATCAAATGTATTTATATAGCCCTTCGTACATCAGCTGATATCTCAAAGTGCTGTACAGAAACCCAGCCTAAAACCCCAAACAGCAAGCAATGCATGTGAAAGAAGCACGGTGGCTAGGAAAAACTCCCTAGGAAAAACTCCCTAGAAAGGCCAAAACCTAGAGAGGAACCAGGCTATGAGGGGTGGCCAGTCCTCTTCTGGCTATTATAACAGAACATGGTCAAGATGTTAAAATGTTCATAAATGACCAGCATGGTCAAATAATAATAATCATAGTAGTTGTCGAGGGTGCAACAAGTCAGCAACTCAAGAGCAAGTGTCAGTTGGCTCTTTCATAGCCGATCCTTGAGAGCATCTCTACCGCTCCTGCTGTCTCTAGAGAGTTGAGAACAGCAGGTCGGGGACAGGTAGCACGTCCGGTGAACAGGTCAGGGTTCCATAGCCGCAGGCAGAACAGTTGAAACTGGAGCAGCAGCACGGCCAGGTGGACTAGGGACAGCAAGGAGTCATCATGCCAGGTAGTCCTGAGGCATGGTCCTAGGGCTCAGGTCCTCCGAGAGAAAGAAAGAAAGAGAGAAAGAGAGAATTAGAGAGAGCATATTTAAATTCACACAGGACACCGGATAAGACAAGAGAAATACTCCAGATGTAACAGACTGACCCTAGCCCCCCGACACATAAACTACTGCAGCATAAATACTGGAGGCTGAGACAGGAGGGATCAGAAGACACTGTGGCCCCATCCGAAGATACCCCCGGACAGGGCCAAACAGGCAGGATATAACCCCACCCACTTTGCCAAAGCACAGCCCCCACACCACTAGAGGGATGTCTCCAACCACCAACTTACCGTCCTAAGACAAGGCCGAGTATTGCCCACAAAGATCTCCGCCACGGCACAACCCAAGGGGGGGGGGGGGGGGGGCGCCAACCCAGACAGGAAGACCACGTCAGTGACTCAACCCACTCAAGTGACGCACCCCTCCCATGGACGGCAAGGAAGAACACCAGTAAGCCAGTGACTCAGCCCCTGTAATAGGGTTAGAGGCAGAGAATCCCAGTGGAGAGAGGGGAACCGGCAAGGCAGAGACAGCAAGGGCGGTTCGTTGCTCCAGCCTTTCCGTTCACCTTCACACTCCTGGGCCAGACTATACTTAATCATAGGACCTACTGAAGAGATAAGTCTTCAGTAAAGACTTAAAGGTTGAGACTGAGTCTGCGTCTCTCACATGGGTAGGCAGACCATTCCATAAAAATGGAGCTCTATAGGAGAAAGCCCTACCTCCAGCCGTTTGCTTAGAAATTCTAGGGACAATTAGGAGGCCTGCGTCTTGTGACCGTAGTGTACGTGTAGGTGTGTACGGCAGGACCAAATCGGAAAGATGGGTAGGAGCAAGCCCATGTAATGCTTTGTAGGTTAGCAGTAAAACCTTGAAATCAGCCCTTGCCTTAACAGGAAGCCAGTGTAGGGAGGCTAGCACTGGAGTAATATGATCAAATTTTTTGGTTCTAGTCAGGATTCTAGCAGCCGTATTTAGCACTAACTGAAGTTTGTTTCGCGCTTTATCCGGGTAGCCGGAAAGTAGAGCATTGCAGTAGTCCAGCCTAGAAGTAACAAAAGCATGGATTAATTTTTCTGCATCATTTTTGGACAGAAAGTTTCTGATTTTTGCAATGTTACGTAGATGGAAAAAAGCTGTCCTTGAAACAGTCTTGATATGTTCTTCAAAAGAGAGATCAGGGTCCAGAGTAACGCCGAGGTCCTTCACAGTTTTATTTGAGACGACTGTACAACCATCCAGATTAATTGTCAGATTCAACAGAAGATCTCTTTGTTTCTTGGGACCTAGAACAAGCATCTCTGTTTTGTCCGAGTTTAAAAGTAGAACGTTTGCAGCAATCCACTTCTTTATGTCTGAAACACAGGCTTCTAGCGAGGGGAATTTTGGGGCTTCACCATGTTTCATTGAAATGTACAGCTGTGTGTCGTCCGCATAGCAGTGAAATTTAACATTATCTTTTCGAATGACATCCCGAAGAGGTAAAATATATAGTGAAAACAATAGTGGTCCTAAAACGGAACCTTGAGGAACACCGAAATTTACAATTGATTTGTCAGAGGACAAACCATTCACAGAGACAAACTGATATCTTTCCGACAGATAAGATCTAAACCAGGCCAGAACTTGTCCATGTAGACCAATTTGGGTTTCCAATCTCTCCAAAAGAATGTGGTGATCGATGGTATCAAAAGCGGCACGAAGATCTAGGAGCACGAGGACAGATGCAGAGCCTCGGTCTGACGTCATTAAAAGGTCATTTACCACCTTCACAAGTGCAGTCTCAGTGCTATGATGGGGTCTAAAACCAGACTGAAGCGTTTCGTATACATTGTTTGTCTTCAGGAAGGCAGTGAGTTGCTGCGCAACAGCTTTTTCAATTTTTTTTGAGAGGAATGGAAGATTCGATATAGGCCGATAGTTTTTTATAATTTCTGGGTCAAGATTCGGCTTTTTCAAGAGAGGCTTTATTACTGCCACTTTTAGTGAGCTTGGTACACATCCGGTGGATAGAGAGCTGTTTATTATGTTCAACATAGGAGGGCTAAGCACAGGAAGCAGCTCTTTCAGTAGTTTAGTTGGAATAGGGTCCAGTATGCAGCTTGAGGGTTTAGAGGCCATGATTATTTTCATCATTGTGTCAAGAGATATAGTACTAAAACACATTAGTATCTCCCTTGATCCTAGGTCCTGGCAGAGTTGTGCAGACTCAGGACAATGGAGCTTTGGAGGAATACGCAGATTTAAAGAGGAGTCCGTAATTTGCTTTCTAATGATCATGATCTTTTCCTCAAAGAAGTTCATAAATGTATTACTGCTGAAGTGAAAGCCATCCTCCATTTGCGAATGCTGCTTTTTAGTTAGCTTTGCGACAGTATCAAAAATAAATTTAGGATTGTTCTTATTTTCCTCAATTAAGTTGGAAAAATAGGATGATCGAGCAGCAGTGAGGGCTCTTCGATACTGCACGGTACTGTCTTTCCAAGCTAGTCGGAAGACTTCCGGTTTGGTGTGGCGCCATTTCCGTTCCAATATTCTGGAAGCTTGCTTCAGAGCTCGTGTATTTTCTGTATACCAGGGAGCTAGTTTCTTATGACAGATGTTTTTAGGGGTGCAACTGCATCTAGGGTATTGCGCAAGGTTAAATTGAGTTCCTCGGTTAGGTGGTTAACTGATTTTTGTCCTCTGTCATCCTTGGGTAAGCAGAGGGAGTCTGGAAGGGCATCAAGGAATCTTTGGGTTGTCTGAGAATATATAGCACGACTTTTAATGCTCCTTGGTTGGGGTCTGAGCAGATTATTTGTTGCATTGCAAACGCAATAAAATGGTGGTCCGATAATCCAGGATTATGAGGAAAAACATTAAGATCCACAACGTTTATTCCATGGGACAAAACTAGGTCCAGAGTATGACTGTGGCAGTGAGTAGGTCCAGAGACATGTTGGACAAAACCCACTGAGTTGATGATGGCTCCGAAAGCCTTTTGGAGTGGGTCTGTGGACTTTTCCATGTGAATGTTAAAGTCACCAAAAATTAGAATATTATCTGCTATGACTACAAGATCCGATAGGATTTCAGGGAACTCAGTGAGGAACACTGCATATGGCCCAGGAGGCCTGTAAACAGTAGCTATAAAAAGTGATTGAGTAGGCTGCATAGATTTCATGACTAGAAGCTCAAAAGACGAAAACGTCATTGTTTTTTTTTTTATTGAAATTTGCTATCGTAAATGTTAGCAACACCTCCGCCTTTGCCGGATGCACGGGGGGTATGGTCACTAGTGTAACCAGGGGGTGAAGCCTCATTTTAACACAGTAAATTCATCAGGCTTAAGCCATGTTTCAGTCAGGCCAATCACATCAAGATTATGATCAGTGATTAGTTCGTTGACTATAACTGCCTTGGATGTGAGGGATCTAACATTAAGTAACCCAATTTTGAGATGTAAGGTATCACAATCTCTTTCAATAATGGCAGGAATGGAGGAGGTCTTTATACTAGTGAGATTGCTAAAGCGAACACCGCCATCTTTAATTTTGCCCAACCTAGATCGAGGCACAGACACGGTCTCAATGGGGAAAGCTGAGCTGACTACACTGACCGTGCTAGTGGCAGACTCCACTAAACTAGCAGGCTGGCTAACAGCCTGCTGCCTGGCCTGCACCCTATTTCATTGTGGAGCTAGAGGAGTTAGAGCCCTGTCTATGTTCGTAGATAAGATGAGAGCACCCCTCCAGCTAGGATGGAGTCCGTCACTCCTCAACAGGCCAGGCTTGGTCCTGTTTGTGGGTGAGTCCCAGAAAGAGGGCCAATTGTCTACAAATTCTATATTTTGGGAGGGGCAGAAAACAGTTTTCAACCAGCGATTGAGTTGTGAGACTCTGCTGTAGAGCTCATCACTCCCCCTAACTGGGAGGGGGCCAGAGACAATTGCTCGATGCCGACACATCTTTCTAGCTGGTTCCCTATTTCTTGATGTTTCTCCGGTCCACATGGAAATCACCAGGACATTCTTTCCCACACAAATTCATGAGGGGTGGGAAAGTGCGCAAAGCTGTCATCAAGCCAAAGGGTGGCTACTTCGAAGAATCTAAAATAGAAATATATGTTGATTTTGTTTAACACTTTCTTGGTTACTACATGAGTCCATATGTGTTATTTCATAGTGTTGATGTCTTCACTATTATTCTACAATGTAGAAAATAGTAAAAATAAAGAAAAACCCTGGAATGAGTAGGTTTGTCCAAACTTTTGACTGGTACTGTATAAGGAGCCTGGAGGTGGAACCTAAACAAGTATTTACGCTCTAGGGCAGGAAATGCGTCAAAATAGGGGCGGCATTACAGTTTCAATTAGCAACAAAATCCCTAGTTTGAAAGCGACACGTTTACTGGAAGCTGTGCAGCGCCATTTTGAGTACTGCAAGCCAGACCCCTATCAATTGAAGTTACAGCCAATGAGCTTCAGTCACTTGCGTGACAGCTAGCATGATGCACATTGACAGAAGGCTGACCCATGCCTACTCCGCATTATCCAATGAGGTTCCAGGTTGGGCCCAACGGCTCAGTAACGAGAGAGAGAGAGAGAGAGAGAGAGAGAGAGAGAGAGAGAGAGAGAGAGAGAGAGAGAGGAGAGAGAGAGAGAGGAGAGAGAGAGAGAGAGAGAGAGAGAGAGAGAGAGAGAGAGAGAGAGAGAGAGAGAGAGAGAGAGAGAGAGCAATTTTCGGGGACCCGTTTTGGCTTGAGCGCTACTTTCAGAACAGTAGTTCTTTTTATTCAATTTATTCAATTTATTCCACCGAGTCTCCTACTATAGGCTGATACAGTGTCTCTCAGGGGTGTAATTCACAGGTGTGTGTGTGTGCAGTACTAAACCATTTTTGTCAATATAATTTATATCAACCTTTTACATTTAATCACTTTCTTCCAGAGGCTGAGTGGCTGTTCAGGCAAAGGCCAGATGAGCAGAATGATATTTATTTGGCTAATAATGGAGGCCTGAAGGAAAAAAATAAGACCAGTATATTAAAAATGCTTGTGCCAATTTCTGGTCCCAGTCCGTCCCTGACCTCTTCTCTAAAAGAAACCACAACCGAAGACCCAGGGTTTCAATCTATATTCATTATGTTTGTTTTGTGGTGGGCACATAAACCGAGGACTGAAAACCAACAATTGAACAAGACTTTTACATGCATATATTCTGCATAAATATGGATTTATGGTCTCTGTGGTCAAACTTTACAACTTGAAATGGAATCAGTATAGTTATAGATATATTGGAATACTGTACTTCCAACCATGTTATATGGCAATAATACCACGATAAAAGGGGAAGTTAATTATAAAAAATATTCGCTAGTAATATATTTTTTTTACATTGAACCTTTTATTTAACTAGGCAAGTCAGTTAAGAACAAATTCTCATTTTCAATGACAGTGGGTTAACTGCCTTGTTCAGGGGCAGAATGACAGATTTTTATCTTGTCAGCTCAGGGATTTGATCCAGCAACCTTTCAGTTACTGGCCCAAATCTCTAACCAATAGGCTACCTGCCGCCCCAACATAGTTGTTTAACATTAAGGCATTAAAGAGGCAATCTGTGATTGGTACATCTATATGCATTTTTAATTAAAGGTATAGCCCTTATTGTTTTGTTAAAGCAAATTAATCACAAATGATTTTTTTTGGTCTTCAAAGGGTAAAGGACAGAATCAGCTCACATGCGGTATATACTGACTGATGATTTGGTAATCCTTCAGTAAAACTATATGGGGCATGATATATCGTAACATACATAAAACCTGTCTTACATTAATATGAATATTTATTACAAGCAAATGTAGATCATATTTGGAGTAAAGTCATTCAGAACTTTGAATATACACTACCGGTCAAAAGTTTTAGAACACCTATTCATTCAAGGGTTTTTCTTTATTTTTACTATTTTCTACATTGTAGAATAATAGTGAAGACATCCAAACTATGAAATAACACATGGAATCATGTAGTAACCAAAAAACTGTTAAACAAAATATACATTTGAAGTCGGAAGTTTACATACACCTTAGCCAAATACATTTAAACTCAGTTTTTCACAATTCCTGACATTTAATCCTAGTAAGAATTCCATGTCTTAGGTCAGTTAGGATCACCACTTTATTTCAAGAATGTGAAATGTCAGAATAATAGTAGAGAGAATGATTTATTTCAGCTTTTATTTCTTTCATCACATTCCCAGTGGGTTATAAGTTTACATACACTCAATTAGTATTTGGTAGCATTGCCTATAAATTGTTTAACTTGGGTCAAACGTTTCGGGTAGCCTTCCACAAGCTTCCCACAATAAGTTTGGTGAATTTTGGCCCATTCCTCCTGACAGAGCTGGTGTAACTGAGTCAGGTTTGGAGGCCTCCTTGCTCACACACGCTTTTTCAGTTTTCAAGCCATTTTGCCACAACTTTGGAAGTATGCTTGGGGTCATTGTCCATTTGGAAGACCCATTTGCGACCAAGCTTTAACTTCTTCCTGACTGATGTCTTGAGATGTTGCTTCAATATATCCACATAATTTTCCTCCCTCATGATGCCATCTATTTTGTGAAGTGCACCAGTCCCTCCTGCAGCAAAGCACCCCCACAACATGATGCTGCTACCTCTGTGCTTCACGGTTGGGATGGTGTTCTTCGGCTTGCAAGCCTCCCCCTTTTTCCTCCAAACATAACGATGGTCATTATGGCCAAACAGTCCTATTTTTGTTTAATCAGACCAGAGGACATTTCTCCAAAAAGTACGATCTTTGTCCCCATGTGCAGTTGCAAACCGTAGTCTGGCTTTTTTATGGCGGTTTAGGAGTGTAGGCTTCTTCCTTGCTGAGCGGCCTTTCAGGTTATGTCGATATAGGACTCATTTTGCTGTGGATATAGATATTTTGGACCTGTTTTTTCCAGCATCTTCACAAGGTCCTTTGCTGTTGTTCTGGGATTGATTTGCACTTTTGGCACCAAAGTACATTCATCTCTAGGAGACAGAGCGTGTCTCCTTCCTGAGTGGTATGACGGCTACGTGATCCCATGGGGTTTATACTTGCGTACTATTGTTTGTACAGAAGAACGTGGTACCTTCAGGAGTTTGGAAATTTCTCCCAAGGATGAACCAGACTTGTGGAGGTCTTGGCTGATTTCTTTTGATTTTCCCATGATGTCAAGCAAAGAGGCACTGAGTTTGAAGGTAGGCCTTGAAATACATCCACAGATACACCTCCAATTGACACAAATTATGTCAATTAGCCTATCAGAAGTTTCTAAAGCCATGACAACATTTGCTTGAATTTTCCAAGCTGTTTAAAGGCACAGTCAACTTAGTGTATGTAAACTTCTGACCCACTGGAATTGTGATACAGTGAAATATGCTATAAGTGAAATAATCTGTCTGTAAACAATTGTTGGAAAAATGACTTGTGTCATGCACAAAGTACATGTCCTAACCGACTTGCCAAAACTATAGTTTGTTAACAAGAAATTTGTTTAGTGGTTGAAAAACAAGTTTTAATGACTCCAACCTAAGTGTATGTAAACTTCCGACTTCAACTGTATTTTATATTTGAGATTCTTCAAATAGCCACCATTTGCCTTGATGACAGCTTTGCACACTCTTGGCATTCTCTCAACCAGCTTCACCTGGAATGCTTTTCCAACAGTCTTGAAGGAGTTCCCACATATGCTGAGCACTTTGTTGGCTGATTTTCTTTCACGCTGTGGTCCGACTCATCCCAAACCATCTCAATTTGTTTGAGGTCGGGGGATTGTGGAGGCCAGGTCATCTGATGCAGCACTCCATCACTCTCCTTCTTGGTAAAATAGCCCTAACACAGCCTGGAGGTGTGTTTGGTCATTGTCCATCCCAAATCCGATGGGATGGCGTGTCGTTGCAGAATGCTGTGGTAGCCATGCTGGTGAAGTGTGCCTTGAATTCTAAATAAATCAGTGTCACCAGCAAAGCACTCTCACACCATAACACCTCCTCCTCCATGCTTTACGGTGGGAAATACATCCGTTCACCCACACCTCTCACAAAGACACGGCGGTTGGAACCAAAATTCTCAAATTTGGACTCCAGACCAAAGGACAAATTTCTTCCAGTCTAATGTCCATTGCTAGTGTTTCTTGGCCCAAGCAAGTCTCTTCTTATTATTGGTCCTGTAGTAGTGGTTTCTTTGCAGCAATTTGACCATGAAGGCCTGATTCACGCAGTCTCCTCTGAACAGTTGATGTTGAGATGTGTCTGTTATTTGAACTCTGTGAAGCATTTATTTAGGCTGCAATTTCTGAGGCTGGTAACTTTCTAATGAACTTATCCTCTGCAGCAGAGGTAACTCTGGGTCTTCCATTCCTGTGGCGGTCCTGATGAGAGCCAGTTTCATCATAGCGCTTGATCGTTTTTGACATTTTCCGGATTGACTGACAATTATGTCTTAAAGTAATGATGGACTTTAATTTCTCTTTGCTTATTTGAGTCGTTCTTGCCAATATATGGACTTGGTCTTTTACCAAATAGGGCTATCTTCTGTATACCCCCCTACCTTGTCACAACACAGCTGAGGAAAGAAACACATTAAGGAAAGAAATTCCACAAATGAACTTTTAACACGGCACACCTGTTAATTGAAATGCATTCCAGGTGACTGCCTCATGAAGCTGGTTGAGAGAATGCCAAGAATGTGCAAAGCTGTCATCAAGCCAAAGGGTGGCTATTTGAAGAATCTCAAATATAACATATTTCGTTTTTTTTTAACACTTTTTAGTTACTACATGATTCCATTTGTGTTATTTAATAGTTTTGATGTCTTCACTATTATTCTACAATGTAGAAAATAGTACATATAAAGAAAAACCCTTGATTGTGTAGGTGTACTAAAACTTTTGACCGGTAGTGTATGTAGATGAAGTAGATTATTCAGCAATTAATGGTAGTAGTAGGCCTCCTACTGTAGCTACACACATTTAGCTTATCACATAGAGAGAGCGAAAGTGATAGAGAGAGAGACCGAGAAGGAGAAAGAAAAGACAAGACCAGGTTTCCATCCAACTTTATTCTGCGAGTAAAGTACATGTCGGATAAAAAATGTCACAACAGGCCTGATGGAAACAGCTAATTAGTTAGTAAACTTTCCAAATGTCGACAAAACAAAATGCACTAGACAAGGTGTGATTTTTTTTCTTCTTTTTTTTTCTGTAAAATGTATTTTGTGAAAAATGGCAGTGGAAATGCCTTTATGCACAAGTGTTGATATAATAACCATCATATCGAAGTGAATTTGAAGTCCCGTGATGATATGCTGTGTGGTCCTCCCACTACGACTCGGGGAAAGCATGCAGTTTATTGGGCTACAGATTAAATAAATGATGATGAACTTCACACGGTGGTGAAAGTGCACAGGATGAGCTTGACGCTTCTTTCCAATAAATATAGAGGGTCTTATTCTGGTGACATGATGATCGATCTCATCATGTAGGCTATACCTGCACTGTATCTGCGAGCTGTTAGAGTGCACCTGTCATGACCAGAGTGGGCACATTCGCTATATAACACATTTGTACCGACAAAACCATCAGTAGAGTTGAAAATGCGATGCAAACCCATTTTTTTTTATTCAGTACATGGAAATTATTTTTTTACGTGCACTACGTCATCACGCACAGGCTTTTATCTGCAACAAGTCAATTTGATGGAAACACCCCTCTGGTGGGAAAATGCGCATATTGCTTTTATGCAGATTTGAGAATATTCACAATCTGTCGCCTATTAGATGGAAATTTAGCTAGTGAAGAGAAAGGAAAGAAAGATGGCGATAGATAGAAATGTATATATTTGACCCACCCTGGTTTTAAGGTGCTGGGTTTGGTTTTCATCTAGTAAGGCTGTGTTTCCATGACAACTAACCCAGTGAACAATAAGGCCTCTTCCTCTCTGTGCCTCTTGTCCCTGACGGCCAGATGTGACGAGGTGAGACTCCACTCCATCTTGTCAATACACAGTCCACAGATACGCCAGCTGCTTTCCACAGACTGCCTTTCTAACAGGACTGACAATAACGTCTATACCTGTAATAGTCAATTACACTGTTCCCAGAAACGTTTTTAAATTATATAACTACTAAGTAGACACCTCTTTTCACAGCCTGGTGAAAAGAGGCGTCTGCTCATATAGTCTCTTTTGTAAGAGAACGTTAGTTGTGATGATTCACAGTTGAGTTGAGCAAATCCTCTGTATGTACTGAGCCACTGATAGAGAATGATCGAATAGAATATGATGTTCGTTTTTTTCTTCCAGATTGGATACAAAGCTGGTTGGGGATGGTAACCATGGAAACTATGTATGCCTCATTCACCATCACTTCAGCTTCAGGTAATAATTACACTATACTGAACAAAAATATAAACACAACATGGAACAATTTCAACGATTTTACTGAGTTACAGTTCATATGAGGAAATCAGTCAATTGAAATGAATTTATTAGGCCCTAATCTATGGATTTCACATGACTGGGCAGGGGCGCAGCCATGGCTGGGCCTGGGGGGGCATAGGCCCACCCACTGGGGAGCCAGGCACAGCCAATCAGAATACTTTTTTCCCCACAAAAGGGGTTTACAAAAGACAGAAATACTCCTCAGTTTCATTAGCTGTTTGGGTGGCTGGTCTCAGACGATCCTGCAGGTGAAGAAGCCGGATGTGGAAGTCCTGGGCTGGTGTGGTTACATGTGGTCTGCGGTTGTGAGGCCGGTTGGACGTACTGCCAAATGATCTAAAACGACGTTGGAGGTGGCCTATGGGAGAGAAATGAACATTATATTCTCTGGCAACTGTTCTGATGGATATTCCTGCAGTCAGCTTGCCAATTGAACTCTCTCTCAAAACTTGAGACATCTGTGACAAAACTGCAGTGTGGCCTTTTATTTTCCACAGCACAAGGTGCACCTGTGTAATGATCATGCTGTTTATCGGCTTCTTGATATGCCACACCTGTCAGGTGGATGGATTATCTTCGCAAAGGAGAAATGCTCACTAACAGGGATGTAAACAAATTTGTGCACAAAATTGGGAAAATAAGCTTTTTGTGCGTATGGACACCAAAACAGTTGTGAAGAAGGCACAACCAAACCGATTCCCCCTCAGGAGACTGAAAATATTTGGCATGGGTCCTCAGATTCTCAAAAGGTTTTACAGCTGCACCATCAAGAGCATCCTGACGGGTTGCGTTACTGCCTGGTATGGCAACTGCTCGGCCTCCAACCGCATGGCCAAGTACATCACCGGGGCCAAGCTTCCTGCCATCCAGAACCTCTATACCAGGCGGTGTCAGAGGAAGGCCCTAAAAATTGTCAGAGACTCCTGCCACCCTAGTCATAGACTGTTTTCTCTACTACAGTACTGTATGGCAAGATACCGGAGCTCCAAGTCTAGGTCCAAGAGGCTTCTAAACAGCTTCTACCCCCAAGCCTAGTGGTTAGTGTTGGGCCAGTAACCGAAAGGTTGCTGGATCAAATCCCAGAGCTGACAAGGTAAAAATCTGTAATTCTGCCCCTGAGAAAGGCAGTTACCCCACTGTTCCCCAGGCTCTGAAGACGTGAATGTCGATTATGGCAGCCCCCTGCACCTCTCTGATTCATAGGGGTTGGGTTAAATGACACATTTCAGTTGAATGCATTCAGTTGTACAACTGACTAGGGATCCCCCATAAGACTACTGAACATCTAAACATCTAATACCCAGACTAATTGCATTGCCCCCCCTCCCCCCTACAATGCTGCTACTCTCTGTTATTATTTATGCGTAGTCACTTTAAAAACTATACCTACATGTACATATTACCTCGACACCGGTGCCCCCGCACATTGACTCTGTACCAGTACCCCCTAGATATAGCCTCTCTATTGTTATTTTACTGATGCTCTTTAATTATTTGTTACTTTTGTCGCTTACTTTTTTTTTGTATTTTCTTAATTAACTGCATTTTTGGTTAAGGGCTTGTAAGTAAGCATTTCACTGTAAGGTCTACACCTGTTGTAGACCAGTACGGAGAAAAAAAATTATGAAATGTATGCATTCACTACTGTAAGTCGCTCTGGATAAGAGCGTCTGCTAAATGACAAAAATGTAAATGTAAAATGTTGTATTCAGAGCATGTGACAAATAAAATTTGATTTGAACATTTCTGGGATCTTTTATTTCAGCTCATGAAACATGGGACTAACACTTTCAAATGTTGGGTATACATTTTTGTTCGGTATAGATTTGTGACCTTGGAGCTCGCTCAGGTCTCTGAAAAATTGTTAAATCATTATATGTGGATTAATGGCATTTCTGAATAGTCCCTCTATATGTCAAGTGTTCCCGAACAGTCCAAGTAGGCCTATATATACATGCATCATTTCCGTATTTGTGATTACGATGATATTGAGTGGATAGTCTGTCATATTATTATAAAGATAACTGAGTTCCAGGGTTCAATCTGATTGTCTAGGATATTGTACAGTAGGAAAACATGTTTGATTTTATGTAGCTGTATGTCACACAATAAGCATGATTTTGTTGCGTAGGCAACATGGATCCAAACAACCATTTTTGCAGCTCAAGAGGAATATTGTTGTTGACTTCTCCCTGAAACCCAGTACTGTAAATGTATTTATTGTAGCTGGGTTTCAAATTGTTTGATTGAATAGGGGCCTTAGGAAATAACGTCCATAAGACATATGAATAATACCAATGTTCACATTGTATACTCTTGTTTCAGTGGCAGGCTGGGTCTGGCTGGTGCCTCTGGCCTTCCTGCTTGCCCAGAATCCTTTGCCAGGATACTGTTCTGCTCCGCAGGAACGTAGCCGGAGTGCACCTGCTCACGAAGGAGTGAAATAGACAGGCTGTTTACAGGGTGAAAAAACAAAACATTCTCACATTTGGAATAGAAGGGTTAGGGTTATATTTGGTCATATTTGGGCTTACAGTAGGTGAGACTGGACTTGTGGGGGTGTGTGTGTGTAGTTAGAATAAATAGTACAACATACATGCATTCAATGGCTTTGTTTTGAACAGGTCTAAAATACTCAGGCCTAGATTCAATCAGTTCAGCTTTAACCCGCAATAACAGGTACCTGCAGATCGTTGCTTTTATTTAGGCGAGATGACCGAGTTGTAACTGCTTTGGAGAGGTCAAATCAGTGAGCGGCTGCTCTATGGTCATTGTCACGAAGCCACAGCCGTCAACCTCGAGCTAGAAGTTCAGAACGAGAAAGTGTGGGCTACTAAGAAATAATGACACTCACATTGAAAATGATTGAACTAAATAATGAGGGATTTCTATCAGCCTAGTAGAGGTTTAGATTACACCACACATTCCAGTGTTCAAACTTGTGATTTATAATGCGACTCTGTTCAGCCAATTGAAAGGTCTGTGACAGGTATAACGCCAGGAGCCGCGCAAATCTGAATGAATCTAGCCCTCACATATGGTATTTACTTGAACGTTGTTAGATATTGTAAACTTATAGTAAGGGAGCAAGAATTGCTATAATGAACACATTGGGGAGCATATATTGCAGTAATGAATCCAGATAAGTAAATCAATAAAATATCAGTGAACGGTAACATTTCACTCAAAGGGCTCTTTTAATGTAGGCAGGTGTACTGCGTTATAATGCATTGTGAGACTTGCCATAAGCACCTATGACCCACCTTTGAGCCCTTGTACTGTCTTATCTAAAACAAAAACAAAAAAGTTTAAGTGGAACTGACAGCATTTTAACTACTTTGCAGATATGAAACAAACAATCGTAATATCAGTCAAAAAATCAAATTCCCAGTTTATGCTACAAAATAAACTTCATAAGAGGTTTTAAAAATAGGTTATATTTGACTCAACATTCCATGACGTACCCCAAGGCATTGTTTGCAGAATAGACGGATGCAGTTCAATGCATGATTAATATAATTCACCAATACATTTCTTGGTAATCCCAAAAATATTGCTATCAGGTTGTAAATCACAGCTGGCCTGGTACATTGTTTGCTGCCTCCATTCGGGATGCACAGTGTAATTTTCAATTACTCAATATTTTGGACAAAAACGGACAAATGTAACTAAGACTGGGAATGTCAATATAATCAAACTAGTAAGGGCATTGATCACAAGTCAGTCATAATGTGGCTAATAGACTAGCATATCTATTTATGTAGCAAGCTAAAAACACAGAGCCTAACGTTAGCTAGCTAGCTGCTAGGAAGATGTCATGTCATTGGAGGAGTGGGTGAGTGACTCCCCCCCCCCCCAATATCGCTTTTTGGTGGGTATACACAGCTAGAGATGCAGGTGTCATTTGGTTAACTAGCAATAACTTGAAAGACTGTTATGCAGTTAGCATATCTCCTGCGTTCGTAAATTCACTCTGGCTATAAACTCCAATTTCAGAGCACTCGTCTGAGCATAGAATAACTGATTTTTTAAATGTATTTTTATTTAATCTTTATTTAACTAGGCAAGTCAGTTAAGAACAAATTCATATTTACAATGACGGCCTACCAAAAGGCCTCCTGCGGGGGGCTGGGATTAAAATTAAAATACATACAAAAATATTAGGTCAAAACACACATCACGACAAGAGAGATAACACTACATAAAGAGAGACCTAAGACAACAACACAGCATGGCAGCAACACAACATGGTAGCAGCACAAAAAGGGTACAAACATTATTGGGCATAGACAACAGCAGAAAGGACAAGGAAGAGACAATGAATTTACAAATGCGCAACACCTGTTGAATATGACCGGTGACAGTAAATGTAGGCAAAAAAATTTATAGTTAGTAACATGTAAACAGTCTAGCTAACCAGCTCTGCTAGGGTGAGTAAAATGTTCAGAGTGAGGTGTTCTCTCATTTGTCTGGTAGTAGCTAGCTAGCAAGCTAAACAACTTCAGCCAGTTAGCTTGGGTGCAGGCAAGCTGCAGAAGGACGAGTAGGCTACACTTCCCCATCGTTAATCAGTGTAATTCGGATGGCCAACTAGCTGAAAAAGTTTGAGGGTTTATCTAATGTTCCTTCGTTTTTAGCTCATCTTGCTTTGACTGGCATTAGTTGTTGATCTTGTTGTGTGTTAGAGGGAGAGAGGGCCTACCTTTTTATTGTTGTTTGATTAATAGGACTGTAAAGTTCCCAAATGTTATTGACATGTTTGCATAAATGTTATTGACATATTTGCATAAATCCATTCAGGTGTATTTTGTGGCTTTTGGCGAATGCATTCTAATTATCTAAAGTCACACTGTTGTAACTGCCTGTAAATACACAGTACGATTCAAAGTGAATGATGGCAAGCCTGTGTGGCAAATGGTTTCTTTGCATAAAGGTCTACTGTAGCTCTGGTTGGCTATGGTGCACCGGTCCACGTAGACTCCGGTCCTGGACGAGACAGATGTTTTATTTACTGCAGTTTCTATTAATTGTCCAAACGCACGGCTGCTTTCCCACGCTATATTGCTATAGAATTTTCACAAATGCCTTAGTATACATAATTCCCAAACATTAAGAATTTATGAAAATGACCATATCTAAGCGCTTGCTTGCCAGAAAATATTTTTAAAAAGTGTCATTCTTCCTGGGGGTGTAGTATATGAACACATTTTAAAAGATTTCATGTTGCTAAAATGCTGTCAGTTCTACTTTAAGGAATTGGTGCATAAAATGTATCATATTAACCTTATAAGACATTATAAAGGCTGCTTATAACATGTAATATTGCAGTCCTTTCCCTCCATCCTCTCTGTCCTCCTGGTTTTATCAACACTGTGGTCCCAGGGACCGTAGCTTACCTCCACTTTTCGGTTGTGTGCATAAAATTGAAAAGAGGGCATTTTTCCACCCCCTTCTTCATTTTAAAATCCGCTAAAACACTGCTGACATTGAGAAGAAAAGGGGTGATTTGTGGGTAGAAAAGTGCAGCATAACGGGTTGCAGCAGTGCTTCGGAGGGCTAAGATTATGTGGCATGAAACTGGCCCAGGCCTTTGCAGACCTTGCCAAGATGCTGACCCATCCCCACACTGGGAGAGAGAAAGCAAGGCACCGCCACTGCAGCTATACCACTGCTGTGGTTGCCAGGTATTGTGGGGGTCGACTGCGGGTTGCCAGTTAATGTGGGGTTTTGACATTGACGAAGGGGCCGGGGAGGTTGACCGGGTCAGGAAGGACCGAGGGCGGGGTCGTGGACGTGGTGAGGGGGGTGCACATTCAGCAGGAGCGTACTGTGGGAGGTAGGGAGGTGGAGGAGGAATGTAAATTATGATAAACTACTCCCCAAGAGGTAGACCATGACTCAGCAGCTTTGCCTGAATGTCCCTTGGGAAAGATACTGTCGGTAGGTGTACTGTACACAGCCTAATAATAGTATAACAGACACACACTGGATTTCAATCTAGATTTGGAGGTAAAGACTACTGTGGAATAGTGAAGTCCCCAGGTGAATTGTTCAATACCTAAATTGAAAAAGCAAATGATACAGCATCTTCTTACCCAATTAGGGGGAGTTGTCTCTGACAATGTTTACCTTGGTTACCGGTATTCAAGTAGAATATGAAGAATAGTGGATAAAAATTGCTCCGGCATCAGTATGGCTGGAGATTGACTGACTGTGCAAAAAACTTTCAGTTATTTAGTTAACTATTCCCTATCTGGTCAAAAGTAGTACACTATATAGGGGATAGAGACTGTATATTTGAGGCTCAGACTATATATCTTCTAGTATTTCTCGCCAAACTCCGCTACAGAAAACATTGCCATGCTTTTAAGTACAGCTAGAGAGTATGTTATGCATTATAAACCGGGTGGTTCGGTCCCTGAATGCTGATTGTCTGAAAGCCGTGGTATATCAGACCATGTACCATGGGTATGACAAAACATTTATCTTTGCTACTCTAATTACGTTGGTAACCAGTTTATAATAGCAATAAGGCACCTCGGGGGTTTGTGATATATGCCCAATATTCCACGGCTAAGGAATGTGTCCTAGCACTTCGCATTGCATCGTGCGTAAGAACAGCCCTTAGCCGTGGTATATTGGCCATTTACTACACCCCCTCAGGCCTTATTGCTTAAATATAAGCCACTAAAATTGCAGCTAAAGATGAAAATATTTAAATCGTACCAATTTAGCTTTGTTCAAATCTTACCTTTGGACAGTACCTGCTCAATGTCATTTTGTGCAGCCTCCCTGTCTCTCATCATTTATATTAATCTACAAACACTGTCACATTCTGTCTGTCACATTCCTACCAGCTATGTTGTATTGCCTTAATGGTAACACTTTACTTTGAGCATACAGTATTAATGCTTTGAGCACGAGGCCTTATAATGCTTTATAAATAACTGTGCAGTATAATATGCTACGTTGTTCTATTTGGCAATATTCCAACTGGCTCAGAATTAATGATAAAAAAAGGAATGTAGTTATTTGAAGGTTACCTGCATAGTTAGCCACCCCCCCCCGCTCACACCAATTCTAGGCGTTATGAGCTGCTGTGAGTGTGAATTAACACTCTTGAGCTGCATAGGGCTGTGTGTGAAGGCCGCGGGGACCACTTAAAAACCATAGAGAAGAGAAACATGCGTTAGGGGCGTTGTTTGGAGGACAACGTTGTGTTGTTTAGATACATTGCCGTTATGGTGTCAGCTCACATTTCACTTTACATTATGGTCCTAAGGACAAGGTTAAGTGCCATCAGAAAATATTCACACTAGGGTTGAATGGAGGGAACCCGGTTTCCGAGATCCACCGGGATTTACCGCCCAAAAACATTCCCTTTTCCCAGGATAAATAACTGAGAAACTGGTTAATTATAATAAATTATTTATATGAACAGCATGGTGTGAAATGTAACTGTTAAATTACATGCAATGTCTAAATCTGGCTTCTCTATGGCCTATGCATGATGAATCAATGCGCAGAGTGGGGACAGACAGCCCATCTCTGTGTAGAGCACTGTTCACAATGCATGTAGACCTACAGTATCATCTCATCATGGTAACTTTTTTTCTTGTGATAGCCTATGCTACAGTAATATAAAGACCACATTTGAGTAATTTATCCATCTCTATCTGGCTTTTGGGGGTCACCTTGTTTTTTTAATTGCAAAGATTATATATATATTTTTTTACCTTTATTTAACTAGGCAAGTCAGTTAAGAACAAATTCTTATTTTCAATGACAGCCTAGAACAGTGACCCAGGCCTAGGAACTGCCTTGTTCAGGGGCAGAACGACAGATTTTTACATTGTCAGCTCGGGGATTTGAACTTGCCACCTTTCGGTTACTAGTCTAACACTCTAACCACTAGGCTACCTGCCATCCCAGAGTTTTAAAACCGCCTATCATTCGAATATCATTCCTTTAAACAGTGCACGCATGATCACTCTCTCGCAGTCTTTCTGTCTCTCCATCAACTCCATTCAAATTGCATCCAAAATAGATACTCCTGTTCAAGATTGATATATAGCCCTATATATAGATGTTCTAGCCTACCTCTTTCAGGTAATACATTCAATGCAGTATTAGCCCTATATTTGTCTAATTAATGATGAGTTATGCATAATAAGCTAACTTTGACTCTCCGCTGGCCTAACCTTAAAAAACGCTCATTAGCTCTTGGAGTTCCATGCAGGAAAAGATAGACTAGTCTAACTTTTTATAATTTTTTAAAGCATGTCTTATACCAATAGACCAGTGGTTCCCAAACTTTGTATTGTCCCGTACCTCTTCAAACATTCAACCTCCAGCTGCGTACCCCCTCTAGCACCAGGGTCAGTGCACTCTCAAATGTTGTTTTTTGCCATCATTGTAATTCTGCCAAACACACACTATACGATACATTTATTAAACTTAAGAATGAGTGTGAGTTTTTGTCTCAACCCGGCTCGTGGGAAGTGACAAAGAGCTCTTATAGGACCAGGGCACAAATAATAATATAATAATCAATACTTTTGCTCTATATTTAAGCATCGTACATATAAAACCTTATTTGTTCATCGAAAATTGTGAATAACTCACCACAGGTTAATGAGAAGGGTGTTCTGGAAAGGATGCACATATCTCTGCAATGTTGGGTTGTATTGGAGAGAGTCTCAGTCTTAAATCATTTGCCTGTATTTAGTTTTCATGCTAGTGAGGGCCGAGAATCCACTCTCACATAAACTCAGCAAAAAAAAGAAACAGCCCTTTTTCAGGACCCTATCTTTCAAAGATAATTGGTAAAAATCCAAATAACTTCACAGATCTTCATTGTAAAGGGTTTCCCATGCTTGTTCAATGAACCATACACAATTAATGCACCTGTGGAATCGTCGTTAAGACACTAACAGCTTACAGACGGTAGGCAATTAAGGTCACAGTTATGAAAACTTAGGACACTAAAGAGGCCTTTCTTCTGATTCTGAAAAACACCAAAAGAAAGATGCCCAGGGTCCCTGCTCATCTGCGTGAACGTGCCTTAGGCATGCTTGCAGGAGACATGAGAACTGCAGATGTGGCCAAGGCAATAAATTGCAATGTCCGTACTGTGAGACGCCTAAGACAGTGCTACAGGGAAACAGGACAGACAGCTGATCGTCCCCACAGTGGCAGACCACGTGTAACAACACCTGCACAGGATCGGTACATCCGAACTTCACACCTGCGGGACATCAGTGCTCAGAATGTCCGCAATAGACTGAGAGGGGCTGGACTGAGGGCTTTTAGGCCTGTTTTAAGGCAGGTCCTCACCAGACATCACCGGCAACAACGTCGCCTATGGGCACAAACCCACCGTCACTGGACCAGACAGGACTGGCAAAAAGTGCTCTTCACTGACGGGCGCAGTTTTGTCTCACCAGGGGTGATGGTCGGATTTGCGTTTATCGTCGAAGGAATGAGCGTTACACCGAGGCCGTACTCTGGAGGGAGATCGATTGGAGGTGGAGGGTCCGTCATGGTCTGGGGCGGTGTCACAGCATCATCGGACTGAGCTTGTTGTCATTGCAGCCAATCTCAACGCTGTGCATTACAGGGAAGACATCCTCCTCCCTCATGTGGTACCCTTCCTGCAGGCTCATCCTGACATGACCCTCCAGCATGACAATGCCACCAGCCATACTGCTCGTTCTGTGCGTGATTTCCTGCAAGACAGGAATGTCAGTGCTCTGCCATGGCCAGCGAAGAGCCCGGATCTCAATCCCATTGAGCACATCTGGGACATGTTGGATCGGAGAGTGAGGGCTAGGGCCATTCACCCCCGGAAATGTCCAATAACTTGCAGGTGCCTTGGTGGAAGAGTGGGGTAACATCTCACAGCAAGAACTGGCAAATCTGGTGCAGTCCATGAGGAGGAGATGCACTGCAGTACTTAATGCAGCTGGTGGCCACACCAGATACTGACTTTTACTTTTGATTTTGACCCTTCCTTTGTTCAGGGACACATTATTCAATTTCTGTGAGTCACATGTCTGTGGAACTTGTTCAGTTTCTGTCTCAGTTGATGAATCTTGTTATGTTCATACAAATATTTACACATGTTAAGTTTTCTGAAAATAAACGCAGTTGACAGTGAGAGGACGTTTCTTTTTTTGCTGAGTTTAGGTACGTGGTTGCAAAGGTCATCAGTGTCTTAACACCCGATTTTCCAAGGCAAGAAACTCTGAGCACAGTCCTGTCCAGAAATCAGCCAGTGGCTTCTGATTAAATTCAATTTTCACAGAACCGGATGTTGCAATTTTGATGAGGCTCTCTTGTTCAGATATCGGTAAGTGGACTGGAGGCAGGGAATGAAACGGATAGCGAATCCAGTTGTTTGTGTCGTCCGTTTTTGGAAAGTACCTGTGTAATTGCGCACCCAGCTCACTCAGTTGCTTCGCTATATAACATTTGACTTTGTCCATAAGCTTGAGTTCATTTGCACTCAAAAATCATACAATGATGTAACGACCTGTGTGTTGTCCTTGTTAATGCAGACAGAAAAGTGCTCCAACTTTTTAATCATAGCCTCAATTTTGTCCCGCACATTGAATATAGTTGCAGAGAGTCCCTGTAATCCTAGATTCAGATCATTCAGGCGAGAAAAAACATCACCCAGATAGGCCAGTCGTGTGAGAAACTTGTCATCATGCAAGCAGTCAGATAAGTGAAAATGATGGTCAGTAAAGAAAACTTTAAGCTCGTCTCTCATTTAAAAAAAACGTGTCAATACTTTGCCCCTTGATAACCAGCGCACTTCTGTATGTTGTAAAAGCGATACATGGTCACTGCCCATATCATTGCATAATGCAGAAAATACACAAGAGTTCAGGGGCCTTGCTTTAACAAAGTTAACCATTTTCACTGTCGTGTCCAAAACATGTTTCAAGCTGTCAGGCATTCCCTTGGCAGCAAGAGCCTCTCGGTGGATGTTGCAGTGTACCCAATTGGCGTCGGGAGCAACTGCTTGCACACGCGTTACCACTCCACTACGTCTCCGTCATGGCTTTTGCGCCATCAGTACAGATACCAACACATCTTGACCACCAAAGTCCATTTTCCTGTTGTCCTGGTTTCCAGAAGAGGATGTCTTCCTTAATTGACCCCCCATAAATGTAACGGACATATACCAGGAGCTGTGTCAGGCCCGCCACGTCTGTTGACTCATCCAGCTGAAGTAGTCATTGTCTGTATAGTTTTTTTTGGCCTTTTCCCAGCCATATCCGCAGCAGCAGGAAGAATTAAGTCCTCCATAATAGTATGGGGCTTGCCTGTCCTAACCACTCGGTAGCTCACCAAATAAGATGCTTCTAGCCCCTTCTTATTAATGGTATCTGTTGATTTTATACATGTCTATTGAATAGACTTTTCAAATAACATTTATTTGTCACATTGACCGAATACAACAGGTGTTGACCTCACCGTGAAGTGCTTACTTAGAAGCCTGTAACCAACAATGCAGATCAAGAAATAGAGTTAAGAAAATATTTTGGAAATAAACTAAAGTAAAAAAGAATAAAAAGTATACACAATAAAATAACAAAAACGAGGCTTTATACAGGGCGTACCGGTACCGAGTCAATGTGTGGGGGTACAGGTTAGTCGAGGTAATTTGTACATGTAGATAGGGTTAAGGTGATAATAAACAGCGAGTAGTTGGGGGGTCAATGTAAATAGTCCGGGTGGCCATTTGATTAATTGTACGCATTACCCTCTGTAGCGCCTTACGGTCGGATGCCGGTGATGCAACCGGTCAGGATGCTCTCGATGGTGCAGAAGTAGAACTTTTTGAAGATCTGGGGAACCATTCCAAATATTTTCAGTCTCCTGAGGGGAAAAGAGGTTGTCGTGCCCTCTTAACGACTGTCTTGGTGTGTTTGGACCATGATAGTTTGTTGGTGATGTGGACACTAAGGAACTTGAAACTCTCGACGCAAACCTTTTTTTGCTGAGTTTGCCCCAGGCGGCCAGCTCTAGGAAGAGTCTTGGTTGTTCCAAACTTCTTCCATTTAAGAATGATGGAGGCCACTGTGTTCTTGGGGACCTTCAATGCTGCAGAATTTTTTTGGTACCCTTCCCCAGATCTGTGCCTCAACACCATCCTGTCTCGGAGCTCTACAGACAATTCCTTCGACCTTATGACTTGGTTTTTGTTCTGACATGTACTGTCAACTGTGGGACCTTATATAGACAGGTGTGTGCCTTTCCAAATCATGTGCAATCAATTGAATTTACCACAGGATGACTCCAAGTTGTAGAAACATCTGAAGGATAATCAATGGAAACAGGATGCACCTGAGCTCAATTGCAAGTCTCATAGCAAAAGGTCTGAATACTTATGTAAATAAGGTTTCTGTTTTTTATTTTTAATACATTTGCAAAAATGTCTAAAAACCTGTTCTCATTTTGTCATGATAGGGTATTGTGTGTAGATTTGTTTTCCCCTCATCATTTAATTAATTTTAGAATAAGACTGCTCCTGAGTGGCGCGGTGGTCTAAGGAACTGCATCTCAGTGCTAGGCGTCACTACAGACCCTGGTTCGATTCCGGACTGTATCACAACCAGCCGTGATCGGAAGTCCCATAGGGCGGCGCACAATTGGCCCAGCGTTGTCCGGGTTAGGGGAAGGTTTGGCCGTCATTGTAAATAAAAATGTGTTCTTAACTGACTTGCCTTGTTAAACAAACAAAAAATTGAAATAACAAAATGTTAGTCAAGGGGTCTGAATACTTTCCGAAAGCACTGTAGCCATGTTATTTTTACTCATTTTTATTAACTGTGTATTTATTCATCACCTCACTATTTCTAATTTGAAATGCTTACTTAAGGTCCTTTTACAACACTTCAAGATAGAAATACAATGTTAGTCTACACCTGTTGTTTACAAAGCATGACCAATACAACTTGATTCTCTGCTGCCCCCCACTGGCTCCAGTCACACAGAGATAGATTGTTGCCTCAGGGGTAACGTTTCCCATAGGATCAGCTTTTATCTAGCATTACTAACCTTAACCCTTAGTGGGAAAATGCAAAACTGACCCAAGATCAGTGTCTATGAACACCCTCACCCTAGTTTTTGCATACCGGTTTATAATTCCCATCTTTATTTGGGATGGGAGATTAACATAAATTCCAACTGGCCTACACTTTTATTGGCCTATTCATATGAGAACATAAACTTATAGCCCCATATGACTATGTAAAACAATTACTATAATTCTACTGTAATTACATTTTTATGGGCGTGACTACCACTAAGTCTGAGTAGGGCAGTTCAGGTGAAACACAATAATTAGTTTTGGAAAGGTTAAAAAATGTGTTTAAGCATGGTCGGTCAACTCTCAGGCTGAGGCAACACAGAAAGGTATGACATAACATGAGTTCATCATTGTGTTTTCTGCTCATCAAGTTCTGTTTATTTAAAGTTTGATCATACATAGAAACAGACTATTTTAACTACAACTGTGTAAGAAGAGAACCACACAGCATAAAAATCATAAGAAGTTAATTAAAATGTTTATTCATTACATTGTGTTACATTCAATATCCAATGTGTTTCTTATGAACACATAATAAAACTCCATAAATACAAACAAGCAGTTTTTGTGCCTTTCATAATGGAGGGACAGACGACTGAAATGTACTTCACGCGCTCAGTATGTACATATCTTCCAACTTTATACCTTCAATATTTACAGAACAAATTAGACGTTTACGAAGAACAGGACAAAATCTAGTTCAGTTCCATGTGGCTCCATCGAGATGGTAGAATATTTGCAGAGCACAATAGCTGGCTAGAGTATCGATTAATTTGATAATTGATATTAATTGAAGCCATTTGATCAGCAATAGAGTGGACATTCCAGATTAAAAAAAATTGACACTAGGAAATTGACACCAGAATTAATGCCTTAAGTGACATTTTACTAGCCTGGTCGCAGATCTGTTTGTGCTGGAAATCACAAATTCTTATGTTGAAATTAATACAGCACAAACAGATCTGGGACTGGGCTAACATTTTACTGAATTTACATTATTGTATTTTTTTCCCCCTCTTGATCCTCATAAAAACACAGGACAAAAAGCAAATAACCTAAAAAAATAACGAATATTATTCTGGGGGAAAAACAACTCAAATTAGCTTTTAGCTTCCCCAGATACAGTAAGTCTTTAAATTGGTCAGTCTTATATACGATTGAGCTTTTCCTTTAACAGTAAAGAACATGTAAATCTTTTCAAATTAAATGTAACATAATGAAACACATAAGCAGTGATCTATGGAATGAAAGTGGAGGAAATCTTATTTTCAGAAAATCCAAATGTCACAATGGATCACCACTTCAAATATCATGCAAAAGATCTAGTTCTGCATTATTTTACATATAAAAAAACAGATTTATACTGAACAAAAATCTAAACGCAACATGTAAAGTTGCAGGAATGTCCATCAGAACTTTTACCAGAGAATTGAATATTCATTTCTCTACCATAAGCCGCTTCCAACCTTGTTTTAGAGAATTATTACGTCCAACCGGACTCACAACCACAGACCGTGTGTAACCACACCAGCCCAGGATCTGGGCTGCACAAACTCTCAGATACCGTCTCAGGGAAGCTGAACTGCGTGCTCGTCGTCTTCACCAGCGTCTTGACCTGACTGCAATTCGGCATCGTAACCGGCTTCAGTGTGCAAATGCTCACCTTCGATGGCCACTGGCACGCTGGAGAAGTGTACTCTTCACGGATTAATCCCAGTTTCTTTACCGGGCAGATGGCAAACAGCCATGTATGGCATTGTGTGGGAGAGCGGTTTGCTGATGTCAACGTTGTGAACAGAGTGACCCATGGCGGCGGTGGGGTGATGGTATGGGCAGGGATAAGCTACAGACAATGAACACAATGCATTTTATCGATGGCAATTTGAATGCACAGAGATACTGTGACGAGATCCTGAGGCCCATTGTTGTGCCATTCATATTTCAGAATGATGATGCACGGCCCCATGTCGCAAGGATCTGTACACAATCTAAAAACATTTCCAGTTCATCCAAGGCCTGCATACTCACCCAACATGTCACACATTGAGCATGTTTGGGATGCTCTGGATCAACGTGTATGACAGCGTGTTCCAGTTCCCACCAATATCCAGCAACTTCCCACAGCCATTGAAGAGGAGTAGAACAACATTCCACAGGCCACAATCAACAGCCTGATCAAATCTATGCAAAGGAGATGTGTTGCACTGCATGAGGCAAATGGTGGTCACACCAGATACTGACTGGTTTTCTGATCCATACCCTATTTACATAAGTATTCAGACCCTTTGCTATGAGACTCAATTGAGCTCAGGTGCATCCTGTTTCCATTGATCATCCTTGAGATGTTTCTACAACTTGATTGGAGTCCACCTGTGGTAAATTCAATTGATTGACCTTGATTTGGAAAGGCACACACCTGTCTATATAAGGTCCTACAGTTGACAGTGCATGTCAGAGCAAAATCTAAGCCATGAGGTCGAAGGAATTGTCCGTAGAGCTCCGAGACAGGATTGTGTCGAGGCACAGATCTGGGGAAGGGTACCAAAACATTTCTGCTGCATTGGAGGTACCCAAGAACACAGTGGCCTCCATCTTTCTTCAATGGAAGAAGTTTGTTACCACCAAGACTCTTCCTAGAGCTGGCCACCCGGTATAACTGAGCAATCGGGGGAGAAGGGCCTTGGTCAGAGAGGTGACCAAGAACCCGATGGTCAATCTAGCAGAGCTCCAGAGTTCCTCTGTGGAGATGGGAGAACCTTCCAGAAGGACAACCATCTCTGCAGCACTCCACCAATCAGGCCTTTACGGTGGAGTCGCCAGACGGAAGCCACTCCTCAGAAAAAGGAACATGACAGCCTGCTTGGAGTTTGCCAAAAGGTACCTAACAAGATTCTCTGGTCTGATAAAACCAAGATTGCACTCTTTGGCCTGAATGCCAAGCCTCACGTCTGGAGGAAATCTGGCACCATCCCTACGGTGAAGCATGGTGGTGACAGCATCATGCTGTCGGCATGTTTTTCAACGGCAGGGGCTGAGAGACTAGTCTGGATTGAGGGAAGGATGAACGGAGCAAAGTACAGAGAGATCCTTGATGAAAACCTGTTCCGAGCACTCAGGACCTCAAACTGGGGTGAAGGTTCACCTTCAAACAGGACAACAACCCTAAGCACACAGCCAAGACAACAAAGGAGTGGCTTCGGGACAAGTCTCTGAATGTCCTTGAATGGCCCAGCCAGAGCCTGGACTTGAACCCGATCTAACATCTCTGGAGAGACCTGAAAATAGCTGTCCAGCGACGCTCCCCAACCAACCAGACAGAGCTTGAGAGGAGTTGCAGAGAAGAATGGGAGAAACTCCCCAAAAACAGGTGTGCCAAGCTTGTAGTCATACCCAAGAAGACTCAAGGCTGCTTTGTCAATATGGGGTTAATGTGTGTAGATTAATGAGGGAAAAAATGATTTAATCCATTTTAGGATAAGGCTGTAACGTAACAAAATGTGGAAAAAGTCAAGGGGTCTGAATGCACTGTATATGTGACCAACAGCTGCATATCTGTATTCCCAGTCATGTGAAATCCATAGATAAGGGCCTAATGAATTTATTTCAATTAACTGATTTCCTTATATGAACTGTAACTAAGTAACATCTTAAATTGTTGCATGTTGAGTTTATATTTTTGTTCAATGTATAAAATCAGTGTCTAAGACAGATTCAGTGACATACACAGTAGTGAACGAGGCGTCAGTTGCATCCGTCCAACCCTTAACAGAACATTGCAAAAAATAACTTGATAAAACTGATGTTTCAGCCCTTAATAGCGATAAGTTGTTACGTTGTCTCGAATAAAGTCGAGCACAAATAAAGACACTAATTGGTGGAAAAAAGATGAGTACAACCTCTGCAGCGACACATTAGTGACTTAATGCTCTGAATTTGGTTTTAGGCTGGACATATTGGCATGGAAATATTATAGACATAAAATGGCGGCATGTATCAGCTTCTGAAGTATCACATCTGGAATGGGATGTTAAACACAGTGCTCGTGACAAATAATTTTTTTAATCATCCAACATGATAATTTTTCCAACTGTGAATAACAAACAATCAACTGAAACTCACCTTTTATATCAATAATCAAAATGTATTTTGCATTTTTATCTGGTACGGGAAGAAACAAACCAATAAAGGATTTCATTTTCAAATCCATACCAAAAAAAGTATAATCCATCAGTGATTTTGACTTCCTGAAGTTCCATATCGAGACTACCATCAGCTTCAGTGAATGTGAAATGCCACAAGTTTTAGAGTGCACTAAAAGTGAATAATGCCTAAAACAAGGTCAGTTTGTTACTCTCGAAAACCCGACCCTTGGCAACACAGTGACTAGGGTCTGGTTTTAATTATGGAATATTTTGGGATAGAAGAACTACTGTACGTCACTGCTTACGTTGATAAGAAAATAAACAAATATCCGGGGACTCTCCCCAAAAAATGACGAGGCAGACAAGCCAGAACGTTGCAATTCAAAACCAGTTGGCAGGCAACACCTTTGCAGGGGTTTCAATTAAGGTAGTTGATGCAAACTAGCCACTTGCGAAATGCACTCATTAAAAATGACCTCCGTGATCTTCATCTTGCTAGCTACTATTTTATATTTTATTCAAGCGGATAAAGTAGTGGCGTAGGCAGTGACGTATTTTCTCTATGCCAAAAAAGTCCATTATTGAAACCAGACCCTAGTCACAGTTGGTTGGGAGTGCATTCAGTACATTACCAGGGTCACATTCATTAGGGCACACTAGCAAAATGCTTCGCAATGGAAAACACACTTGTTCCGCTAGTCTCTCCCTATTTTAGTATATATTTTTTTCCTTTTCGTGCCTAAAGAAAACAATCCAGATACCGATGAATATAAAAGGCTCAAACTACCTGAGATTTAAAGTAAAAGCAGAATTCTACATTTTCGCTAACTGGTACAATTATGTATGTGGGAAGAGAGAACCAAAAGTCAAAAATGACAATTTACTGAAGTGAGATTTGAGTTTTGTCAATATTAGTTTTTGTAGTGTCGTTGTTTAGTCAATGAAAAAGTTGGATATTTCGACCTTTCTTATCCATTCCAGACCAACAACAAATAACCAAAAAAACTGTTAAATATGGGAAATGGACAGACTGATGCATTTCATAGAAAAGCAAACAGAAGAATCAGACTTGAAAAACCACAGTGAGACGGCTGTGGGAACTAGTCACAGCCACAGAGTGGAAGCCATTTTGAATTGAGCGCCGACAGCAATCACTTTGCCACGTGCTGTGTCACAAGTTTATAGTCAGTTGTTTAAGCATATACCCTCTCCTCACAGCTAAGTGGTCCTTTGCCCAAGCCTGACGCCTCGCAGCCAGGTGAGGTTAGTGCCACAATCAGACCCCATCAAAGAGTCCTACAAGGCTTGGGTAGAACTAGAATAAGTTGCAGATAAGCAGTGTTGCAGCGCAGGGTGGGAAAAAACAAAATTGTCGACTTGGAACGTGGCCACCAAGTGTTGATAATATAAATATCAAAGTAAAGAAGAAGAGAAACAATTTATAAATATAAAGAATCTTTGCAGTCCTTGTGGGGAGGGCGGTGAAAGTTCAAAGTTCATCGGGGGTGGGGTCACGGTCGAGGCTGCTCACGCCGACCTCCTGGAAGAGCGCGGTGTAGAACTCGGGCTCCAGCTGCTTGTTGCGGTAGCGGTTCACCACCTCGGCGATCTTCTGTTTCCGACGCACGTGTGGCGGGTTGTAGGAGTCACTCTCCAGCCGCTTCCGCCGGCACGCGTTGATCACCGTCTGCCTTACCAGGAACCCTAAGACAGAGGTGGGAGGGAGGGAGGGAGTGAGAGGTGGGAGGGAGGGAGAGGTGGGAGGGAGGGAGAGAGTGAGAGGGAGGGAGAGAGTGAGAGAGGGGGGGAGGGAGAGAGTAGGAGGGGGGAGGGAGAAAGTGGGAAGGGAGAGAGTGGGAAGGGAGAGAGTTGGGGAGAAGGGAGAGAGTGGGGGCGAGTGGAAGAGAGAGACACACACACACAGTTGATTGTGGTGCTTGCAGAGCCAGGATAGTGGGTTGGTTTCCTGGGACCACCCATATGTATGCACACATGACTAAGTTGCTCTGGATAAAAGCGTCTACTAAACTGCATATATTATTACAGTCTGCCTCACCAGGAACTCAAAATGAGAGAAAAGAGAGAATAGAAGAGAGGGAGAGAGGCGACCGATGGCTCAGCACCGACTTGGAGAGAGACGTGGTGCAGCTAGGCCTGATGCTAGGCCTCTGCATCTGGGATGACTCACACCCACATTTGGCATGTGTGAAGAAGAGAAGCGGGGACTGGGGTCTCTAAGATCACCGCCTGGTAGCAACCTCTCTCTCTGGCATAACTAATTCCTATTCTTCAATAGTAATGTTCTATTAGTCAACACTGTTGAAGAGTGCAGCATCTCTTGCAGACACTCGCAGTTTGCTCTCGCAGGCACGCACACAGTTGTACTAGTCACAAGTCATCGTGGTAGCTCACACACACACCTTTCACCCCTCCCCATACCTTTACACACCCCCCTGCCCCAAAACACCTCCTCACCCCCAACCTCTCTCACCTAGTGACCTCCTGCTGACTACCATGCCGTCCACCAGGGGGACGACCATGCTGAACTTTCCCAGGGCCCCATGCAGGCGGATCCGGAAAAGGCCCGTCTTCAGAGGGTGGATGAAGATCACCTGCACATCCTGACCGGACGTCGTGGGTCTGAGGAAGGGGGGGGGGGGGGGGGTGGAGGAGGAGGAAGAGGGTTGGACAGGCATAGAGAGAGAGGTTAATGTGCCTCTCTTGCAACGGCTCTATGCACACTCACTGGACTCCACTCACACATATTACACTGACCGTCCCACACACACACACACACGCACACTTTCACATACACTGCTGCTACTCTGTTTATTATCGATCCTGAATGGCCAGTCACTTTTATACCAACATACATGTACATATTACCTCAATTACCTCATACCACTTCACCTTGACTCAGTACCGGTACTCCTAGTATATAGTCTCGTTATTGTTATTTTATTGTGTTACTATTTCCATTTTTGCTAAATTGTCTTACTTTTTAACTCTGCATTGTTGGGAAAGTGCTCATAAGCAAGCGTTTCACAGTAAAGTGTACACCTGTTGTATTCGGTGCATATGACATAAAATGTATTTGAGAAAAAGGGAGAGAGAGGCAGATCGGACGACGAGGGAGAGAAGAAAAGTGGAACAGAGCAGATATGAGACACTGTCCCCGCTGCAGAGGTGCTATGAGCACCTCTTACCATCCTGCCTTCTGAGGTCAGCCACCATCCACATTAGCTAGGCTTTGGTTCTGTACGGCCTCTAGTTCGACCCCTTGCGCCTGTCTCCTGTTCTATATGCTGACCTGGCAAGATACCCAGCCCCCTGACCTACACTGCCCTGTCTCTGCTACATAAACACTAGTACTCGTCTGACCCCGTTGGTCCCCCCGCCACCATGCTGAGCCCACATCACTACACCTTGCACTGACGTAATAATACATGCCATTTGTACAGGACTTTGCTGTGGTGTATATACTTGGAGCTTCTACCTAGCATGTCAGAAGAGGATACTTTTATTTCTAGGGTTTTGTCCTTATCATTGTCACCCTCGCTTGCTAAAAAAAAAAGTATGACCACTTCGTGAATATGAATAAGTAAAATACAATTTTGTTTGACTGATTGAGAATTCTTCAAATCTGCAATGCTCCATAATTGTTGTAGCAACTGCTTTCTCAGTTCAATTCTCTATCGACTCAACTCTAAGTATGTCTGAAAAAGTTTCTAGCTGTCAAATCCTTGACGATCCAATGGTCCCTCCCTTGACCTTCTTTTCCAATGAGCTTTGAGAGGGAGGCGAGGAACAGAAGGAGGAGGAAGCAAGGACTTCACAGCTGGAAAAAATGTCAGACAGTCTCTGTGTTAAGAAGTGATGGATGGGAGCCTGTAGTACCTTGTTGAGGTGCTACTGTTGGCCGTGGTTTCCACTCCAGTGCTCGTCTCTACCAGCAGGTCAGCCAGGGGAAAGTTCTCTACAATACAATAATTCAACATACACTGCGGTTAAAACAAATTAGGTGCACAAAATCTATTAAGATGAACTGAAGTCAGTAATTACCAGAAATGAGGACATTCTATAAAATACTTCTCAATAAAATATCAAAATTAACAGTTCTATAGAATAGACTCATCAACTGGATCCAATAATTTTATAAAGAACCAAAATGGCTGCCAATTGAGGTCAGTTCCAGCGTGACGCAGGAGGTTAGCCTACCGATATCATCGTAGCGCTCCACCCAGACCACCAGTACTTTGGTCTCTGGTCCCATTGGAGGGATGGTCCTGCCGGGAGGCATCTTCTTAGACTTCACTGTAGGACTCTGAGGGACAGACAAGCCAAAATCATGTAAACAAGCTAGAAAAAGGAAAAACAAGAAAAGTGCTTTGTTGATGTTTGAATTCCAGATTGTCGAAATAATCCAACCTACATATTTTTCATTTCACCTTTATTTAACCAGGTAGGCCAGTTGAGAACAAGTTCTCATTTACAACTGCGACCTGGCCAAGATAAAGCAAAGCAGTGTGACAAAATCAACACAGAGTTACACATGGGATAAACAATCGTACGGTCAATAACACAAGAGAAAAATCTGTATACAGTGTGTGCAACTTAAGGAGGTAAGGCAATAAATAGGCCGATAGTGGCAAAGTAATTACAATTTAGCAATTTACACTGGAGTGATAGATGTGCAGATGAGGATGTGCAAGTAAAAATACTGGTGTGCAAAAGAGCAGAAAAACAAAAACAAATATGGGGCCTTTACAAAGTTATGCCTAGCTATTATTAGTGCTTGAATTGAGGGGGTACGCTGTACCCCTTGTTTGAAAAAATTTGCAAAATGCACACCCCTAGTTTGAGGGGGAAAAACATATCCCAAATATATTTAAGCAATAAGGGGGTGTTATGTTTTTATGCATAACGCAATGCCTGGATACAGCCCTTAGCCGTGGTATATTGGCCATATACCACAAACTCCCAAGGTGCCTTATTGCTATTCTAAACTAGTTAACAACGTAATTAGAATTGTAAAATGAAATGTTCTCACACCTGTGGTATATGGTGTGATATACCACGGCTTTCAGCCAATCAGCATTCAGGGCTCGAACCACACAGTTTACAATAACCGATCTATAACTACACTTTAATCAGCGATGCTTTAGGCTAGAAACAAGCAAATAAAATCACATTTTATTGGTCACATACACATGGTTAGCAGATGTTATTGCGGGTGTAGCGAAATGCTTGTGCATCTAGTTACGACAGTGCAGCAATGTTTTTACATTGGATAAAAGTAGAGACTCAGAGCTACAAAATGGTATATCATACACAGCATTTTTGAGGAACAATGGGAAAGTAATTATACTTTGAAAGGTGATACACTTGAAAAGTCACTTTTGAGAAAAGGACCTTTGAATGTTTTGGTACCTACTAGAGAGCTCTCCTTTGTCTACACCCATTGTTCACACCCTCTTAAGCCAGCCCCACCCATCTCTTTAAGGATTCACGAGGGCATGTGCTAAACAGTGAGTAGTGTAGTAAAAATTAAGACTAAAAGTGGTAGTAGCCTACAATAAGAAAACATTCCAAGTAAACAGAAAGTGTCCAGATAAAAATATTTTATAAATATTAGATGACGCTTACCCAAATACACTTGTCTAAATTGATGGGTCATGTGAACTAAATGCTACAACCCCCAGCCAGATCCAGTGGTGGGAAAAGTACTAAATTGTCATACTTGAGTAAAAGTATGAATCATTTAAAATTCCTAATATTAAACCAGACGGCACAATTGTATTTTTTTTATTGACGGATAGCCAGGAGCACAATGTACTTAAGTATCAAAAGTAAAAATATAAACCATTTCAAGTTCCTTATATTAAGCAAACCAGACGGCACAATTATTTTTATTTTTTTGATGGATAGCCAGGGGCACACTCCAACACTTAGACATAATTTACAAACAAAGCATTTGTGTTTAATGATCAGGGATGTTCTCTTGATAAGTGTTTGAATTGGACCATTTTCCTGTCAAAATGTAACAAGTAGTTTTGGGTGTCAAGGAAAATGTATGGAGTAAAAAGTAAATATTTTCTTTACGAATGTATTATAGTAAAAGTTGCCAAAAATATAAATAAAGTAATGTACAGATACCACAAAAACTACTTAAGTAGTACTTTGAAGTATTTTTATTTAAGTACTTTACACCACTGCCCAAATGCCTTCACACCAGAACATTCGCATATACTGTTACACATGCACTTATCACAGTATTCCATACATATGTTTATTTATTTTGCACATGTACAGTACATAAACAGATGCATGCGCCATATATTTATGTGCTGGACACTTGATACGGTCACATGATATTGTTGTGGTATGTACAAAATCATGTTACGACCACACATAAATATTAACTTTATATATATCAATATTTTGCTAAGTCTTGCTAAGTGGATGGTCTCTACAGAAGCTGTAAATGGTACAGCCAAATGGTTACTTGCATAGTGTCAATATAAATCAAATATGCAGAATGTACAACAACAATATCAATAATGATATCAGTGATGGACGAGGTAGTTATATGCATACAATCGGGGGTAAAGTGGCTGAGAAGCAGGATAAACCCCAAAAATTGTAGCAGCAACGTATGCCGTGTGTGTTAGGAGAGAGTCATTTGAATAGAGGCACCGCAGATAGTGCTGATGACTGATCCGTCGCAAAACACCCTGATCTTCTCAAAAATATACGTTTGTCTAGCTATGTCCAGGTGGTGCTTGTATAGGCAGACCATCTACGGAATGTCAGAGTTGCGCAGCAGCTAAAACCTGGTCCCAACTGAGTCCGAAAGCTCCTTGGCGACAACACCAGGCTCCAGAGCATCAAAGCTGTAAAACAGGGAATAACAACAACAAATCAAAGACATTACAACATTGCACAACATCAATTCACCTCCCAAGTTTATATAAGAAGAATAACCTCATACAATGCAATTCAAATATTTTCACCTGAAGTGCTGGTACTGCTTGATCTGTGGCAGCGGCCTGAAGTACGGAGTCAGCCATAGCTTTCCACCAGCACCGTATTATCCTCCAGTCCAACCAGCTGTGGGATGTTGACCCGTCACAGTGCTGTCCTTCACAACACCAGCAATCTCAGACAAAGTGTTCACTCTGGTCTTTCTGAATCACTGCTTGATGAGGCCAAAGCACCAGTCAGGGGCACACTTGGTGTGGCCTGTGATCAGGAAGTGAAGGTCCAGATTGTGGTGGAGCTTGTGCATGGTCCACTAGGCACAATACCAGAGCACAAACTTGTTCTTGTTTTGGCCACTGCAGTTATCACAATTCATGTCCACACATGTTTTCTCAACTCTGTAGTTGGTGAAGAAATGGTGCATGTAGTTGATGACTGCGCTGCTGCCTTTGCTTGCCTGGGCCAGCTCTCTTTTTGATGACTGACTGGCGGATTAGAGTCAGGCCGGTTCTACTGATTGATGCTGAAAGACAAATTCCAAAGACAATTTTTTTGGCATAATTATACAATAGATGCGAAATGGCATTCTGAGATAATATCACTACACACAGTTCATACAGGTAATGTTAGCTACTGTAGCTAGCCAGCCATCTAATGTCAGCTGGCTAGCTAACAGCAAGCTTTAACTGGCAATACAAACCAATTGTCATAGCTAGCTAAAGTTAACCAATAGGTTCAATGTTAGATAGTTAGCTAGCTAACATTAGGCTATAACAAGCAATGCGAAATGGCATTCTGAGAAATCACTAACTTTACACACACCTCATACACATAAGCTAATGTTAGATAGAAATCCAGCTAACATTAGCTAGCTAACAGCAAGCTGGTGTCTTCAAAATCAAATCAAATTTTGTTGGTCACATACACATGGTTAACAGATGTTAATGCGAGTGTAGCGAAATGCTTGTGCTTCTAGCTCCGACTATGCAGTAAAATCTAACAAGTAATCTAACAAATACACAACAACTACCTTATACAAACAAATACACACAAATGTAAAGGGATGAATAACAATATATACATATAAATATATGGATGAGCGATGGCGTTAGCAAGCAAAACAATTAACTATAATACCAATCCATAGAGTAACGTTACTAGCAATACAAACTGATTGTCATAGCAAGCTAAAGTTAACTAACATTGAACCTAATGTTATTTGGTTAACAAGCCAGCCATCGAACTCCAGCTGGCTAGCTAACAGCAAGCTTTAGCTTGCAATGAAAACAACTTTCTGACAAAACTACAAATGTATAATATCTGAATCTATAGCTAGATTCTTACCTGTATACATGGATGAAAGGTTCACGGCAGACTGCAACGCCTTTTAAAAGACACCCGGTGTTGTTCCCGTTTAGTTTGCACAGCTTGTTTGGCCCATTGTGTTCCGCTGATTTCAAAACATGTTATTTTCAGAGAGAGTCACCATTGCATAGCACGATCGTCATCCAGAAAGTAGTCCATCACAACTTTTTCCCACAATTTATCAGGCGCTATCAACAAAGGTTTGTTGATAGCGCCTAATAAATTCTGGGCAGAAATGTTATTGAGAGCAGTAGCAAAATATTTGCAGTTCTCCACGGCTAACGTTTATCTAAAAAAAAAATGCAGTAGAAAGGAGTATCTAATCATTATGAGCAGCTCATTTTATCGACACAAGATGCAATACCGCAGACCAATCCAAACTCATCTCTCTGCATGTCCAGTCCACTCATTAAAACCTGTTGGGGCTCGGGGGCAGTATTGAGACATTTTGAAAAAAATATGTGCCCATTTTTAACTGCCTCCTACACCAACTCAGAAGCTAGGATATGCAGATTATTAACACATTCGGATAGAAAACACTCTGAATTTTCTAAAACAGTTTGAATGGTGTCTGTAAGTATAACAAAACTCATATTGCAGGCAAAAACCTGTGAAAAATAGATCCAAAAAAATTTGAATTTTGTGACTGTACTATTTAGTGTCATTGTTTTATAGATACCATAGTGAGAAACGATTCATTTCGCAACACCTACGGCTTCCACTAGATGTCAACGATCTTTATAAAGTTGTTTGAAGCGTCTATGATAAACAGAGAGCAAATTAGAATGCGAGGAAGTTGACATCATCACTTCATTTTTTTGCGCCTGCGCATAAATCTGAGAAGCGTGAGTTTGTCATCATTGTTTATCTAGACATAGGATAGGTTGTGTGAAAATATTACTGATGTTTAACGTTAAAAATGGACCAAAAGATTAATGCTAAACAACATTTGACATGTTTGAACGAACGTAAATAGATTATTTACTAGGTTTTTTTAGCTTTTCAGCGTGATTTTACACCCCCCCCACCACGTTTTGTGGGAGCATAATGAACGCTAAGTACTTGGTGTTATTTGGACATCAATTATGAACTTTGTCAAAAGAAACCACATTTGTTCTGGACCTGGGATGCCTTCCGGACCTGGGATGCCTGCCTTCTGATGGAGATAATCAAAGGTAAGGGGATATTTACAATGTTATTATCGATATTAGATGATGCTAACTGTATAGCATAGCTTATTGTTCTTAGCATAGCACCCCGTTTATTGCAAAATGTGATTTCCCAGTAAAGTTATTTTGAGATCTGGCCATTCGGTAGCAATTACGAGATGATAATATATTATTCTTTGAATGACAATATTATAATTTACCAATGTTTTCGAATAGTAATTTTGTTATGTTCACCGGAAGCATTTCAGAGAAGAAAAAAATCTGAATTTCACGCTACTGTAAAATGCTGTTTTTGGATATAAATATGAACTTGATGGAACAAAAAATGCATGTATTGTATAACATAATGTCCTAGGAGTGTCATCTGATGGAGATTGACAAAGGTTAGTGCATAATTCTAGCTGGTTTCTGCTTTTGGTGACGCCTGACCTTGAATTGAAAATGGATGTTTGTACTTTTGTGGCTATGTACTATCCTAACATAATCTAACTTTATGCTTTTGCCGAAAAGCCTCTTTGAAAATCGAACAATGTGGTTAGATTAAGGAGATGTTTATCTTTTAAATTGTGTAAAATAGTTGATTGTTTGAGAAATTGAAATTATTAGATTTTTGATGTTTTGAATTTCCAGCCTTGTTAGCAATCCCGACTCGGGGTTCATTGCTAACCTGTAGCCCCAACAGGTTAACTCAGCCAATCATGGCTAGCTGGAAGGTTGCAGGCTTTCTCTGTGGCTAAACCAACTAGGCTTGTAATTTAACAATTGTATTCATATTTACAGATGACATACACGTTTGATATTAAGGCACATGAAAGTTCACATGTTCGAGAAGGCATTTCTGCCAAAAAAAAAAGCATTTTCATAAAAACATAAATAAAAAAAGTAAGTTCAAAAGGCTCTCCAGTGAAGTCGTGACTTGCGACATACGCCTTAGTTCCCTGAATCTGGTCACATATACATATATGGATGAACAATGACTAAGCGGCATAGGCAAGATGCAATAGATGGTATAAAATACAGTATATACATATGAGATGAGTCATGCAGGATATGTAAACATTATTAAAGTGACTAGGGATCCATTTATTAAAGTGGCCAATGATTTCAAGTCGATGTATGCAGCAGCCTCTCTGTGTTAGTGATGGCTGTTTAACAGTCTGATGGCCTTGAGATAGAAGCTGTTTTTTAGTCTTTTGGTCCCAGCTTTGATGCACCTGTACTGACCTCGCCTTCTGGATGGTAGCAGGGTGAACAGGCAGTGGCTCGGGTGGTTGTTGTCCTTGATGATCTTTTTGGCCTTCCTGTGACATTGGTTGCTGTAGGTGTCCTGGAGGGCAGGTAGTGTGCCCCCGGTGATGTGTTGTGCAGACCGCACCACTCTCTGGAGAGCCTTGCAGTTGAGGGCGGTGCAGTTGCCGTACCAGGCGGTGATGCAGCCCGACAGGATGCTCTCAATAGTGCATCTGTAAAAGTTTGTGAGGGTTTCAGGTGACAAGACATTTCTTCAGCCTCCTGAGGTTGAAGAGGTGCTGTTTCGCCTTCTTCACCACACTGTCTGTGTGGGTGGACCATTTTAGTTTGTCCGTGATATGTATGCCGAGGAACTTTCCACCTTCTCCACTGCTGTCCCGTCGATGTGGATAGGGGGTGCTCCCTCTGCCGTTTCCTTAAGTCCACGATCATCTCCTTTGTTTTGTTGACGTTGAGTGAGGTTGTTTTGCTGACACCACACTCGAGAGCCCTCACCTCCTCCCTGTAGGCTGTCTCGTCATTGTTGGTAATCAAACCTACAACTGTTGTGTCGACTGCAAACTTGATGATTGAGTTGGAGGCATGCATGGCCACACAATCATGGGTGAACAGGGAGTACAGGAGGGGAATGAGCATGCACCCTTGTGGGGCCCCAGTGTTGAGGATCAGCGAAGTGGAGATGGTGTTTCCTACCTTCACCACCTGGGGGCGGTCTGCCAAGAAGTTCAGGACCCAATTGGACAGGGCGGGGTTGAGACCCAGGACCTCTAGCTTAATGATGAGTTTGAAGGGTACTATGGTATTGAATGCTGAGCTATAGTCAACAGCACACTTACATAGGTATTCCTCTTGTCCAGATGGGATAGGGCAGTGTGCAGTGTTAAGGCGATTGCATCGTCTGTGAACCTATTGGGGTGGAAGGCAAATTGAAGTGGGTCTAGGGTGATAGTTAAGGTGGAGGTGATATGATCCTTGACTAGCCTCTCAAAGCACTTCATGATGACAGAAGTGAGTGCTACGGGGCGATAGTAATTTAGTTCAATTACCTTTGCCTTCTTGGGTACAGGAACAATGGTGGCCATCTTGAAGCATGTGGGGACAGCAGACTGGGATAGGGAGAGATTGAATATGTCCGTAAACACACCAGCCAGCTGGTCTGCGCTTGCTCTGAGGACGCGGCTAGGGATGCCGTCTGGGCCGACAGCCTTGCGAGTGTTAACACGTTTAAATCTCTTACTCACATCGGCCACGGAGAAGGAGAGCCCACAGTCCTTGGTAGCGGCCGCATAGGTGGCACTGTATTATCCTCAAAGCGGGCAAATAAGGTGGTGTTTAGTTTGTCTGGAAGCAAGATGTCGTTGTCCGTGACGTGGCTGGTTTTCTTTTTATTGTCTGTAGACCCTGCCACATACATCTCGTGTCTGAGCCGTTGAATTGCGACTCCACCTTGTCCCTGTACTGGCATTTCGCTTGTTTGATTGCCTTGCGGAGGGAATAACTACACTGTTTGTATTCAGCCATAATCCCAGTTACCTTTCCATGGTTAAATGCGGTGGTTCGCGCTTTCACTTTTGCGTGAATGCCGCCATCTATCCACGGTTTCTGGTTAGGGTAGGTTTTAATAGTCACAGTGGGTACATCTATGCACTTCCTTATAAACTCACTCACCGAATCAGCATACATGTCGATATTATTCTCTGAGTCTACCCGGAACATGTCCCAGTCCGCGTGATCAAAACAATCTTGAAGCGTGGATTCCGATTGGTCAGACCAGCGTTGAATAGTTCTTAACACGTGTACATCCTGTTTGAGTTTCTGCCTATAGGAGGGGAGGAGAAAAATGGAGTCGTGGTCAGATTTGCCAAAAGGAGGGCGGGGAAGGGCCTTATGCATCGCGGAAGTTCGAGTAGCAGTGATCCAGAGTTCTGCCAGCACGAGTACTACAGTCAATATGCTGATAGAATTTAGGTAGCCTTGTTCTCAAATTTGCTTTGTTAAAATCCCCAGCTACAATAAATGCAGCCTCAGGATATATGGTTTCCAGTTTGCATAAAGTCCAGTGAAGTTCCTTGAGGGCCGTCGTGGTATTGGTTGAGGGGGGATATACACAGCTGTGACAATAACCGAGGAGAATTCTCTTGGGAGATAATACGGTCGGCATTTGATTGAGGAATTCTAGGTCAGGTGAACAAAAGGACTTGAGTTCCTTTATGTTGTTACAATTACACTATGAGACGTTAATCATGAAACATACACCCCCGCCGTTCTTCCTGGAGAGATGTTTATTCCTGTCAGTGCGACGTACAAAGAATCCAGGTGGCTGTATCGACTCCGACAGCATATCCCGAGAGAGCCATGTATCCATGAAACAGAGCATGTTACAATCCCTGATGTCTCTCTGGAAAGTCACCCTTGCCCTAATTTTGTCTACCTTGTTATCTAGAAACTGGACATTAGCGAGTAATATACTCGGAAGAGGTGGGTGGTGTGTGCACCAGAAGACTGCTCCGCCTACCTCTTCTCTGGCAGTGTTGTTTTGGATCAGCCTCTGGAATCAGCTCAAATGCCCTAGGTAGTTCGGACAAAGGATCCGCTTCGGGAAAGTAGTATTCCTGGTTGTAGTGCTGGTAAGTTGACACTGCTCTGATATCTAATAGTTCTTCCCGGCTGTATGTAATAACGCAACATTTTCTGGGCTAACAATGTAAGAAATAAAACATAAAAAAACAAATACTGCAAAGCTTCCTCAGGACTAGAAGCGCGGCAGCCCTCTGTCGGCGCCATGCCAACCGGACCCCGCTACTGTAGCTCCTATCCCTTGCTAACTTTAAAGATTCGACCCCTGGCTATCACCATTCATTGACCCCATCTAAAAAGCTGTGAGTCGGAAAAGGCACAGCGTCCCTATTCAGAAGCCGCGGCTTTTGTGGCGCGATGGGTAACGATGCTTCGTGGGGTGTCAGTTGTTGATGTGTGCAAGGGTCCCTGGTTCGAGCCCAGGTTGGGGCAGAGAGGGACGGAACCTACACTGTTACATTGAATGAAACGGTTAGGGTTGTTTTGGCCCTCCAGGACCAGAATCAAATAACACTGGGGTAGGGTTCAGGTGGGCTTTGGGCATTGACCAGGTGGGTCTGACAGGAAAATAATACACATTGTGTTAAGTTACAGCCTTATTCGAAAATGTATTAAATTGTTTTTTCCCCCCTTATCAATCTACACACAATACCCCATAATGACAAAGCAAAAACTGTTTAGGATTGTATGCAAATACATAGAAAAATTGAAATAATACATTTACATAAGTATTCAGACCCTTTACTCAGTACTTTATTGAAGCACCTTTGGCAGCGATTACAGCCTCGGGTCTTCTTGTGTATGACGCTACAAGCTTGGCACACCTGCCAGAGCCCGGACACTCCTGCGTTGTCTTGGCTGTGTGCTTAGGGTCGTTGTCCTGTTGAAAGGTGAACCTTCGCCCCAGTTTGAGGTCCTGAGCACTCTGGAGCCGGTTTTCATCAAGGATCTCTCTGTACTTTGCTCCGTTCATCCTTCCCTCGATCCTGACTAGTCTCCCAGTCCTTGTCGCGGAAAACCATCCCCACAGCATGATGCTGCCACCACCATGCTTCACTGTAGAGATTGTGCCAGGTTTCCTCCAGACGTGACGCTTGGCATTCAGGTCAAAGAGTTCAATCTTGGTTTCATCAAACCAGATAATCTTGTTTGTAATGGTCTGAGTCCTTTAGGTGCCTTTTGGCAAACTCCAAGCGGGCTGGCATATGCCTTTGACTGAGGAGTGGCTTCCGTCTGGCCACTCTACCATAAAAGCCTGATTGGTGGAGTGCTGCAGAGATTGTTGTCCTTCTGGAAGATTCTCCCATCTCCAGAGAGGAACTCTGGAGCTCTTTCAGAGTGACCATCGGGTTCTTGGTCACCACCCTGATCAAGACCCTTCTCTAGGAAGAGTCTTAGTGGTTTTAAACTTCTTCCATTTAAGAATGGAGGCCACTGTGTTCTTGGGGACCTTCAATGCTGTAGAAATTGTTGGTACCCTTCCCCAGATCTGTGCCTCGACACAATCCTGTCTCGGAGCTCTACAGACAATTCCTTCGAACTCATGGCTTGGCTTTTGCTCTGACATGCATAGTCAACTGTGGGACTTATATAGACAGGTATTTGCCTTTCCAAATCATGTCCAACCAATTGAATTTACCACAGGTGGACGCCAATCAAGTTGTAGAAACATCTCAAGGATGATCAATGGAAACAAGATTCACCTCAGCTCAATTTCGAGTCTCATAGCAAAGACTCTGAATACTTATGTAAATAAGGTAAAAAAAACAACAACTGTTTTTGCTTTTTAATTATGTGGTATTGTGTGTAGATTGATTAGGGGAAAAAATGCATTTATTCCATTTAAGAATAAGGCTAACGTAACAAAATGTGTAAAAAGTCAAGGGGTATGAATACTTTCTGAACACACTTCATGTAGACACTGGTATGGTTGGAGATAATGATAATAATGTAAAAAAAAAAAGTGTCCCTTATAATGGGTTGAAGTGCGTCTTACCCTCTGTGCGGGGGCCACGTTGTCAGAGTGGTTGGGGAAGAGCTCCAGTGTGAGGTTGGACTGTTTCAGCAGGTTGGGTAGCAGTTCCATCTGAGAGTCAGAGTCCACTGTGGGGAAACTGCTCTCCGACGACTCAGCTATAGGAACAACACAAAGACAAGTGAGAACACAGTCTGCACCCCAAACGGCACCCTATTCCCTAGATAGTGCACTACTTTTGAGCAGGACCCCTATATAACATTAGTGCACTACTTTTAACCAGGGTTTTGGTCAAAAGTAGCGCACTATATAGGGAATAGGGTGACATTTGAGACACACACAGATGAACCCACGCAACTTCATCAGTCACGGCATAATGTGGCTAAATGTTTGACAACAGAAAAAAAGATGAGTCCATTTTCTTCTGTTTAGTGCCTAATGAATACACCCCTGCTCAATGACTTTCTAATACAGTTACAAAGCTCTAAAAGAACATTTGTTGATAAAATTAAAGGAAATCAATTTAATTTAAACTTATGTAAAATTCTCCCCACAAAAAGAACACTCAATATATGGGGGATTAAACAGTCAGCCCTGTGCAGACTCTGCAATGAAGAAACAGAATCAATAGATAATCTCTTTTGGTACTGTCCTTTGATAGCTCGCTTTTGGAGTCAGGTCCAGAGTGGTTGTTGAGTCATAATGTCTGTGTTCAGATGGACCTACAAACAGTACTGTTAGGAGATCTGAAAAACCACAATCAATCAATGTGAAATATGATTATATTCTTAGGTAAAGTATTTATTTTTAGGGCAAACTCAATAGAAATAGTACAAATGGAGAGGTTCAAGACCCTCGTAAGACACCACAGTAAAATAGAAGGTTGTATTGCAAAGGGAAATAGTGAAATGGCAATACTGGGAAAGATGGGTTAGTCTGTGGACATCTGAGGGATGGAATTAAGATTAAAGGGATTGGTTGATTTGACGATGCACTTGGGAGTCCTGTAGAAATAAGGCTACATGTGTATATATGTTGAATTTGAATGTTTTCCACCAGGTCCTCCAACCAGGGGATGGGGTGGTAGGGGTAAAAAATAAAAAATGGGATAAGAAATGATGCAAGTAATGTTATTTTATAGACTAATCTGTCTGCTAGTTTCATAGCTGATCTCCCCTCCCAAACAACACAATCCAGATGAGGAGTGGAGGAGAGAAAATAAGATGTGATGATGGGAGAGATGGATGAGGAGTACAGGAGAGAAAGTAATAGAGGAAGATGGGAGAAAGGGATGAGGCCCACCGGAGCAGTCTGTGAGCGAGGGAACGACAAAGGCGATCTCGGTCAGGGCGTCGGCGTAGTACAGCACCCGCTTCTCTCCATTGAACACGCCCCCGCCTGTGTCTCCCAGGGTGATAGTATCATCTGTGGGGACAAAAAGAACTTCCTTACTATTAGGTTTTTGGCATTTTAAATATTTTCACTATTCAAATAATATCGTTACATTTTTCCGGATATCCTGACAGTCGAAATACACACGTGCGAAAAATAAATATTGTTTGCTGCGCGACTCGGCAGAGAGGGTGCTGCTCTGCTTGAGCAGCAGGGCGCCATACTTGCGCTAGTTAGACAAACTTGTTGTGGCCATATCTATCATAACATCGATAGTCTTGACTGCATCAAGAATGTCAAGGAGCTAGCTACGCTGCCAGCTAAGTTAGTGAAGGCTAATTGAAGCCATTTAGCTGCGCTTCTCGTCCTTTTCTACAACAACACCATTAATAATTTTGTAATTTTTATTCCAATTTTCATTGACTAGAAATATCCCACTTCATCTGCTAGGCTACATATGGAGCCTCTTGACTGTTAAACCTTGTTCACACTGCAGGCCTTAATGTTCAAATCAGTTTTGTTTCTGAAATCCATTTTGGACTACTGAATGTCCAAACAGCAAGTTACAAGTGACCAAATCGGATATGTGTGTTGAGACCTCAGTCATTTGCTGACAATGCTACATTAGTTGTCATAGTAAGAACTGGTGTGTGTGTGCAGTGTTGTAGGCAGATTGGTGTTGGTGCTTGTGCTTCCCATCACTCAGAAGTTATTTAGCAAGCTAAATGCCTGTGATGGACATTTTCCAGATGCTTTGAATGTTCAAAATCATAGGGTAAGAACAATTTTAAAGCCTCAAACAAATTAACTTTTAAGAAGGCACACCTGTTAATTGAAATGCATTCCAGGTGACGACCTCATGAAGTTGGTTGAGAGAATGCCAAGAGTGTGCAAAGCTGTTATCAAGGCAAAAGGTGGCTACTTTGAAGAATTAAAATATAAAATATATTTTGATTTGTTTTACACTTTTGGTTACTACATGATTCTATATGTGTTATTTCATAGTTTTTTTGTCTTCACTATTATTCTACAATGTGGAAAAAAATACAAATAAAAAACCCTGGAATGAGTAGGTGTATCCAGACTTTGACTGGTACTGTATGAGGAGCCTGGAGGTGGAACCTAAAAATGCATTTACGCTCTAGGGCAGGAAATGTGTCAAATAGGGTCGGCATTACTGTCTTACCTCAATTAGAAACAAAATCCCTAGTTTGGAAGCGACTTTACTGGAAGCTGTGCAGCGCCATTTTGAGTAATGCAAGCTTGGCCCACGTAGGTCAGCCCCTATCAATTCGAGTTCCAGTCAATGTGCTTCAGTCCCTTGCCATTTGAGGGACAGCTAGCATGATGCAGATTGATGAGTTTGATTTGGATTCGTTTAAAACTTTTTCAGTTACTACATGATTCCATGTGTTAATTCATAGTTTTGATGTCTCACTATTATAAAAAAAAAGTTGAAAAAAGTTAAAATAAAGAAAAACCCTAACTTTTGACTGGTACTGTATATTCTCAGGTTAGCATAATGCTCTCTCCCTCACCTGGTGGGATGCTGTCTCCGTTATTGTTGTTGTTGTTGATGGACCAGCTAGTGTAGACGCTGCCCGTCCAGCCCGGGTGCTGCCCCACCTCCACGGGCCAGCCCAGCGACATCAGGAACTCCAGGAAGTGATGCTGCACGTTGGCGCTCGACTCCACATTTCTCAGGATCTGGCATAGGACCATAGAGTTAGAGGCCTCATCATCGATATAACCTGTTTTTGCACGGACATTGAGAGCGTCAACAGGGTAGGGATTCCTATGGGTTGGGAGTGATCAGCCAATGATCAGAGCATTGTCTTATACAAATTGGGTGCTATGGTTTGTAAATGTGACCCGTTTCAGGAAACTAGGCGTATGTCGCAAGTCACGACTTCACAGGAGAGCCATTTTAATGTTTTTGTATTTATTTAGCAAAATGTGTTTTCTTTGGAGCAGAAATACCTTCTTGAACATGTAAACTTTCATGTCCCTTAAATAGCGAATGAAATTGTTAAATTATGAGCCTTGTTGGTAAACCACAGAAAAAGCCAGTAACCTTCCCACTAGCCATGATTGGCTGAGATAATGAGTGGGCTGGACATGCCGAGACAGGATTATATTTGAGCTCAGTCTGTGTTGGTAATCCTGTTGAATACGGATATTATTTTTTTTTATGTAGCTGCATAAGTGTTGCTCTCCACTTTCTGGAGGATCGAGTATTGAAATTAGTGCAATGAGAGTATGACAGCTAAAGAGATGGCGAAAACACCCGTTTCCTGATTACATCGTCAAACTAAGGGCATTTGTGGCATGGATTCGTGACAGGGAGACGGGTCCATCATGCATGATGATGTATAGGGTAAGATTGTCTAGCTAGCTACATTTTCAGATATTACACGTTTCTAATTTTGACAAAGTGTTTTTTTTAATATGTGTATGACATTATTCATTGTTGTTTAACTAGCTAACGTTAGCTTGCTGGCTCGTGATGTGTGATATTACACGTTGTTTACCTAGCTAGATTCATTGTCTACCTAGCTAGCTAGCTACATGTCTTGAGCTAACGTGTAGTTACTGTTAGGTAGCGTTAGCTTGCTGGCTCCCCAGCTAACGTTAGGTGGCTGGCTCGTTAGCTGATGTGTGTGATCTTACATGTTTTTACCCAGCTAGGTTCATTGTTTAATGTGTTAAGCTAAAGTGTACAACACCCGTTAAATATAGCCGGTGTCAGTAAAGTCGGCAAAAAAGCATAATAAAATTGCTGCCAACAGAGCTGGTTAGGCTGTTTTCATGTTTTCCAGTGGTAAACAAATCATCGGCCAGAGCGTCAAGTGTCTGCTCCGAGAACGAAACGAGATGGGTGGGGCTAAAGCTTAAGAGGGTGTGAACGATGCTGAATGGGTGTAGACAAAGAAAACCCCTCTCACCGAAACACTAAAATACAATTTTCTAGTTTACAAGTCTATCGACTTTCAAAGCAGACTTACTTTCCCATTGTTCCTAAAATGCAGTGTATGATATAGCATTTTGTAGCTCTGAGTCTCTACTTTAATCCAATGTAAAAACAGAAATTCAAATTTTGCTACATAAGACCGAATCCAGGTTGTGAGTCACAAATGGCTTGAAACTATATCACCGCCATCTAGTGGCAAAAATTAATGAATGAAAAGATTTTTGTTCAGGACGCCAGATGGTGGTGAAATCATCAATATTAGCGTTACTACTTTTTTCAAACAAAAAGAATAAGAAAATGTACTACTTTAAAATGGAGATAAGACTCAATGGCGTGGCCTTGCTCTCACAGAAGCCATAATGGGACAGGTACAAAGATCCGCCCTCTAACTAACTCTATGCATGGGACACAGGGGCAGACAGTCCATTATCAGAGGAGACGTGAACATGAAATATTTCATTTTCTGTAAATGGTTTTAGACTAAAAGTTTTTGGTCAAAATTTCAGTTTTATTTTGCTGGTTTTATTAATAGGTTTGAAATGAGAAGGAGTCTGCAGATTTACCAATAGACCAGACTCGGGCACCTAATGTTTTTTTTTTTTTCAACCATTTTTGAATAGTTTAGCGCAACTGTCTAGAAGGAATTTCAGAGAAAGTAGACTATAATATCAGGGCATGAAAGAAGTTAATCAAGACTTTTGCACTGGTCCATAACTCCTGAGCCATGCTCATTAGGGCACATTGTAGCAAAAAGTTAAAAAGTTTCAGCAATGGAAAAACAGTTTGACCTTTTTCTTCTGTTTGTTCCTAATCAAATAAAATGTTATTGGTCACATACACATGGTTAGCAGATGTTAATGAGAGTGTAGCGAAATGCTTGTGCTTCTAGTTCCGACCATGCAGTAATATCTAACAATTTCACAACTACCTTATACACACAAGTGTAAAGTAATGAATAAGAATATGTACATACAAATATATGGATGAGCGATGGCCGAACGGCATAGGCAAGATGCAGTAGATGGTATAGAGCACAGTATATACAGTTGAAGTCGGAAGTTTACATACACTTAGGTTGGAGTCATTAAAACTTGTTTTTCAACCACTCCACAAATTTCTTGTTAACAAACTATATAGTATAACTATAGTCGGTTAGGACATGTACTTTCTGCATGACACAAGTAATTTTTCCAACAATTGTTGACAGACAGATTATTTCACTTATAATTCACTGTATCACAATTCCAGTGGGTCAGAAGTTTCCATACACTAAGTTGACTGTGCCTTTAAACAGCTTGGAAAATTCCAGAAAATGATAGCATGGCTTTAGAAGCTTCTGATAGGCTAATTGACATCATTTGAGTCAATTGGAGGTGTACCTGTGGATGTATTTCAAGGCCTACCTTCAAACTCAGTGCATCTTTGTTTGACATCATGGGAAAATCAAAAGAAATCAGCCAAGACCTCAGAAAAAACATTGTAGACCTCCACACGTCTGGTTCATCCTTGGGAGCAATTTCCAAACACCTGAAGATACCAAGTTCATCTGTACAAACAATAGTAAGCAAGTATAAACACCTTGGGACCACACAGCCGTCATACCGCTCAGGAAGGAGACGTGTTCTGTCTCCTAGAGATGAACGGACTTTGTGCGAAAAGTGCAAATCAAAACCAGAACAACAGCAAAGTACCTTGTGAAGATGCTGGAGGAAACGGGTACAAAAGTATCATATCGACAGTAAAACGAGTCCTATATCGACATAACTTGAAAGGCCGCTCAGCATGGAAGATGCCACTGCTCCAAAACCGCCATAAAAAAGCCAGACTACAGTTGGGGACAAACTGTCCATGGGGATAAAGATCCTACTTTTTGGAGAAATGTCCTCTGGTCTGATGAAACAAAAATAGAACTGTTTGGCCATAATGACCATCATTATGTTTGGAGGAAAAAGGGGGAGGCTTGCAAGCCGAAGAACACCATCCCAACCGTGAAGCACGGGGGTGGCAGCATCATGTTGTGGGGTGCTTTGCTGCAGGAGGGACTGTTGCACGTCACAAAATAGATGGCATCATGAGGGAGGAAAATTATGTGGATATATTGAAGCAACATCAAGACATCAGTCAGGAAGTTAAAGCTTGGTCGCAAATGGGTCTTCCAAATGGACAATGACCCCAAGCATACTTCCAAAGTTGTGGCAAAATGGCTTAAGGACAACAAAGTCAAGGTATTGGAGTGGCCATCACAAAGCCCTGACCTCAATCCTATAGAAAATTTGTGGGAAAAACTGAAAAAGCATGTGCGAGCAAGGATGTCTACAAACCTGACTCAGTTACACCAGCTCTGTCAGGAGGAATGGGCCAAAATTCACCCAACTTATTGTGGGAAGCTTGTGGAAGGCTACCCGAAACGTTTGACCCAAGTTAAACATTTTAAAGGCAATGCTACCAAATACTAATTGAGTGTATGTAAACTTCTGACCCACTGGGAATGTGATGAAAGAAATAAAAGCTGAAATAAATCATTCTCTCTACTATTATTCTGACATTTCACATTCGTAAAATAAAGTGGTGTTCCTAACTGACCTAAGACAGGGCATTTTTACTGGATTAAATGTCAGGAATTGTGAAAAACTGAGTTTAAATGTATTTGGCTAAGGTGTATGTAAACTTCCGACTTCAACTATACATATGAGATGAGTAATTTAGGGTATGTAAACATTATATAAAATGACATTGTTTAAAGTGACTAGTCCTACTGAACACAACCCTGTTGATGCCCTCCCCTTAAAACTTCTCACCTCCTGGCTGCTCTTCTGGCCGGCCTTCATGTAGAAGAGGAAGACCGTGTCACAGGGCCGGCAGGGCAGCAGGTCCAGGTAGCTCATGTCGTCAAAGAAGCCCGGCAACCCAGAGTCCAGTGCAATCAGGTGGGGAGGTAGGCGACTGTTGCCGGGCTCCTGGAAGGCAGGAAACATCAAGTTAAATGTAATTGGCTGGTTCATCAGCTAATACAACCTTAAAATGACTTCACGTATGAATTGGCCGGTTTAGCTGCTGTATTTGGTTGACTATAATTTGCTACTTGGTGATTACACCGAGGATCAAAATAAGCTAAATTAAGCGAAGCCATTTCAGACGGGAAACTCAAGTGTTTGTGATAGCATCAGCTGAGATTGCACCAATCAGATTCACCTTAATATGGCGTTCTATTTAAGTTGACCAGCTCTGCACCCACATCCTCTGCTGTTGCCTTGCTGCTGCGCTAAGCTATGCAATAGGCTTTTTTTGGCTGCTTAATATTGCTGCTGTAACATTGCTGCCACCAGATATGTGTACTGTTTTTGGCTAGCCCTCCACCACCCCAGCTTCCACCTGTTTGGTTCTTCTTTTTTCCCCCCATCAGGGGGATTGGTATCTTGCTCACTGCCTGTAGTTGATTATAATGATAATAATTGATGCATTGCTCTAGCAGCAGGCTCCCCTGAAGGAACAGAGCCAAAAACACCAAGACCAAATGCATTGTCATCTATTTTCTAATAAATGCTTAAAATGTGAGTTTGTCTTAAATTATGTTTTAACTGAATAAATAGTCATTGATTGCATACTTTCTAGTTGATATAAACTGAACAAAAATATAAACCCAACATGTAAAGAGTTGATCCCATGTATCATGAGCTGAAATAAAAGATCCCAGAAATGTTCATACGCACAAAAAGCTTATTGCTCTCAAATTAAGCGCATAAATGTATTTACATCCCTGTTAGTGAGCATTTCTCCTTTTCTAAGATAAACCATCCATCTGACAGGTGTCGTATGTGCACCTTGTGCTGGGGACAATAAAAGGCCACTAAAATGTGCAGTTTTGTCACACAACACAATGCCACAGATGTCTCAAGTTTTGAGGGAGAGTGCAATTGGCATGCTGACTGCATGAATGTCCACCAGAACTGTTGCCAGGGAATTTAATGTTATTTTAAGCTGCCTCCAACGTTGTTTTAGAGAACTTGGCAGTACGTCCTACCGGCCTCACAATTGCAGACCACGTGTAACCATGCCAGCCCAGGACCTCCACATCCAGCTTCTTTACCTGCGGATCATCGGAGACTAGCCGCCTGGACAGCTGATGAAACTGAGGAGTATTTCTGTCTTGTAATAAAGCCCTTTTGTGGGGAAAAACTCATTCTGATTGGCTGGGCCTGGCTCCCCAGTGGGTGGGTCTATGCCCTCCCAAGCCCACCCGTGGCTGCACCCCTGTTCAGTCGTGTGAAATCCATATATTAGGGCCTAATGAATGCATTTCAATTGACTGATTTCGTTAAATGAACTGTAACTCAGTAAAATGGTTGAAATTGTTGCATGTTGCGTGTATATTTTTGTTCAGTCTAGTTTGAAACAATTCGCCGCGATTCGGTTTGATTAGAGGAACAATAATAGATGCGATTCGGTTCGATACACCATTTTTTCTTTTGTGGCATAACAACATTTTCCATTTTTAAATGATTTATCTGCTGCCAATGGGAGCTCAGGAGCTGGGCCTCTCTGAGCTGGATCTGTCTGAGATTACTTCTCTAAGCTGAGTGGCCCTCAGTGTGTGTGTGTGTGTGTGTGTGTCTCAATGGTATGTGTAGGCACCTAAGCAGCCTTAGAGCAGGCTGAGCGCGTACCACCCCACTATCCCCCCAGTTTCTATGTGAAATCACTGTAATTTACTGATTCACGTGTCATTTTGCAGATATTTGTTTTTGAGCTAGTACTATGTCAATATTTATCTTTTGAAATTAGAATGACATTTAGCCAATTAATAAAATGCAACTGGATTTTACCCCCCCCATCTCAAAAGAGAAATGGTTTAGACTTTTGGAATTTTGTCATAGCTCGCAAAAATGATTGTCCTTCATGAAATTAACAAATAAACTGATTGTTTAAAGCAGAACTACGAAAACGATGTCTTATGGTGAACCTGAACAATGTTAATAACATTTGAATGATTGGAGTTTTCAATCAGCAGTTAGATGTTAAAAAAAAGGGGGAAAAAAGAAGTTTAATAGTCTATAGATCTGAAGGAGAGGACGCATCAATTCAGTCAAAACAGATGAGGTATTTTCAGAATAAAATATGAATAAAAAAAACAACATTAGGAACCTTTTGAATTGGTTTTCTGATTAATGCATGCTTCATTTGGATCGGTTTGGGCTCCCGCGGACAGATGCACTTGTATCTTAAACATTTGAACCCCAGATGATGCGTATCGGTGAATCGTTAAATCCTAGTTCCACTACACATGTACATCCTTTTAAATCCCTTAGAGCCACTGAACACGCTGATTCGCATGTGTGTTTTTCTGTTGCTCATTAGGAAAACGAGATTTCAGCCTTGGAGGTGTGTTTCCTAAACGATTCAGTGTTTGGTTAATGTTTGTCCCCAATGAGACACTGTAGATGTGGAAGCCTATTTCAATAACTCAAAATCCCCAGAATGAATTTAAGATAACTCAAGAAATCTAAAATTAATTTAGACATTTTTACAGAGGATGTTTCAGTTGCGCAATTTTTCATCTAACTAAGGTGTTTGGTGCAGTATTGCGCGACGTGTTGTCTTATGTAAACAGTTGGTGCTCCTGAGCAGGTCTGTCACACTGTCTATGCTATTGGATAGAGAGCAATCACCGCAACTGTTCACCCCATGTTAGTGGGCAAATGGACATCGTCAAATTAAAACCCAACCTTCGTTTACCTGTTGTGGAGCATGGATTTTCCAAAATCAGTTAGATGAGACTGACTTTTTGACCAGAATTATCATCTTTACACTTTATAGTCAATTCTGCCACTAGAATAACTGTTTGACTCATATCGATGCCACATAGGCAGTTCTCTTTCCCCAGTACCTTGAGTGCCTCCAGCGACAGGAAGCCAAAGTGCGACAGGAAGAGGCGGGCCGTCTGGAACTCCTGCGAGGGAGACGGGGGCTTGCAGTCCGTCAGCACGTCTGGGAAGCTCTTGCTGCCCCTGCGCTCCTCGCTGCCGTGCTCCAGCGTCGTCTCGTACTCGATCTGCTTGGCCATCACACCTCGCAGCTTGTCGTGCTGCATCTCCAGCTGAGAGTGAGGAATGGATGATGGTATCGCCCCTTGACACTTATCCAAGGTCAGTTTGACATTTTTCACCCTCTAAAAATGGTTAAGATTAGAAGTGGCTGGTCCTAGATCGGTGCCAAAGGTCAATGGGAGTGGATCCTATGGCTGTTGCTCATTCTGATCTTCATCTTATAGTAGTAATGACAAATAGTCATTATTGTGGATACCCCAAAAGAAAGAATGCCATTGCATTGCTGGCAAGTGTCATTGCATACATCCACCGAAATGCACCCATTCACAGACAATCCCCTCCTCAAAGCACCTCACAAAACATCAAACACCCACAACCACTCACCTGACATGAATGAACCATCAACGCAGACAAACCTTCCCAAAACACCCAATAAAATCTCACACAATCAATACAGTGCGCACCCAATCCCAACACCTTTTCTCTCCCACAGTCATAGTCAAACTGGAAAATACTGAGGAGTAACCAATATCAGCTGGCTCTGATAAAGAGAAAAAGGTTTGGTGGTAGGTGACGTTAGTGAATCATGTCACATTTCGTGTGTGAGGACAACTCACGTCCGGATCACTGTACATCAGTGTAGTAGCTATGTGTCATGAAGTGTTTGGCTTGTCAGTTGAGAATATTTTTTTTTACATTTCTTTCAGACAGAGACTTGTTCATTGAAGTGGACAAGTTCACAGAGAATGAAACTCAAAGGTTAGCCTACATTTTGTTTAACATTAAATGGGCTAGTTGTCCTAGTTGTGCAAAGTGGATTCAGGTGTCCCATCACTCCTATGGGTCTATAGCAGTGCTGATCTTAGATCCGTTTTTACTAAATAATAAATAACAGGGGGGACCTTGATTCTAGATAAGCACTTCTATTTTGAGTCACTTTGTAAATCCAGGCAATGGCTGCTGCAAACACCACCTCTACGCTACAATACAATTCTCATTAGGGCAATGGAGACAACATTATTCTAATAAGGATGGACAAACAATGCCAGCCTACCTCCTTATCTACGATATCGTGTAGGTCCGGAATGCTCAGGTCTGCTTTCACAAATGGAATTTTGTCCACTTCTTCCGGGAAGGGTCTGTGTTTGACGTTTAACCGGATCCCCACATCATTTTTGGGAGTGGGCCGACTCTCTGGTATAAACACCTGCTACAGAGAAGAGCGAGACAGACAGAAGGGGGGGGAGAAAGAGGGAGACACTTCTGATGAGATACAGACCCCTGAGAAAGGAACTGGGAAAACTCAGCAAGAAACACGGACTGACATGTGATCATTTAGCATTGTTAAAGGTCTACGATAAGCATCTGATGAATATCAATTCCCTGATGCAGAAATGTTTTCCAAACAGATCTGGCACCAGCAATCATGGTTAACGTTGAATGAGATTAGAGATCATTTGTTCATTACAGCAATGTGAAAACCTGGTTCCTAACAATGGAGTTGCTGGTTAATAAGATGTCAATGTGAACCTTGACACTAATAGAAATGTGCTGAAACATACTAACATAATTCATATAAAGGGTTAACTACGGTGTGTGTTACCTTGTGACTGGCGCGTAATAGAAATGTACGGAAACATATCAACATAACGAATCTAAAGGGTTAGCTAAAGTGTGTGTGTTACCTTGTGACTGGCGCGTAATAGAAATGTACGGAAACATATCAACATAACGAATCTAAAGGGTTAGCTAAAGTGTGTGTTACCTTGTGACTGGCGCGTAATAGAAATGTACGGAAACATATCAACATAACGAATCTAAAGGGTTAGCTAAAGTGTGTGTTACCTTCTGGCTGGCACGGGCCCCCCTGGGTTGGTGGAAGAGCTGCATGGTCCAGGCGTGTCTACCAGACATCCCCCTGATCAACATGGTCACGGATGGACAGGGATCTGCTCACACACACACACACACACACACACACACACGGCAACCAGGTCAACAGGGTTGTGTTCATTAGGCACAAAACAGAAGACATTGGACATGTCCAATGCGAAACTCCAATTTTTGTTTTATAGTGCAAAACCACTTTTAAACATTTAAAATGTTAATAAACATGACTGAAAACGTGGTTGATGACTGATAACATGTGGATGACGACTGTCAAAATGGTTCTGGGATAACATGTGAAGGATTGCCAATAATATGTCAAAGATATTTGTTGAAGTGGATTTGGGGTAACATAACTGACTCTGTTCGTTGCCCAGCGGCTGCTCCAGCATGGCCAGGATGACAGAGTTGTCTAGGACGAAGTAGCGGAAGTTCTTGCGGCTGGTAGAGGTCAGCCTGGAGTACTTGATCAGGGTGTCCTCGTTCAGCAGGCTGCAGGGGGAGGCGGGGCCACTGGGCGACGGGAACGCCCCCAGGACCTGCATTATGCTGACAGGGACAGAGGTGCTGTGCATTCAAAAGACAAAATATACACGAGGCAGGAATCCCCACTATAAAACATTTTCAAAAGCAGAATTGTATGAATAAAAATAGCAACCCTGAACTAAGCGGATAAGAATACAGGATTGGTCACAAAAAAAAAAGAGGGAAAAAAAGGGAATTATCCATAAATACTGGCAGGTAAAATGGTTGAAATGAATTTAAAGCTACAGTCCGCATTTGGTACATACATTTTTTTTTTTACTTTTAAATTAATAATATATAGCCATAGATTCTTGAAAAAATATAACTTATAATTGCCTCATGAGCTTAGTTCAACTGTCTTACCCAAACAGAACCTGAAATATATGCTTGTTTTAATTCATTGTTTGCAAAGAGTGTAATTGTAAACAAAGACTTGATAGCTTTAAAAAAAACATGGTCTTTGCATCCATAGCTCAGTCTATGAATTTGATAGTGGTTACATTACTCCAGCCCCATCCCTTAGCGGTTTCCCAAAACAAGTGACCGAATACCAAATTGCTGCCCCTTTAAGGAGAAAAATAGAGACTTTAAACTGAGTTACAGGTTTGATTTTCTCATGTCCTTAAAACACCTCATATGTTTCATCTGTGTTGTGTTACATCACACATCGTTCTTGGTAATGTTCTCAAAATGCTCCACTGATATCACCTGTTAAAGTTCCCATGTACTGGTTCACCAAGACCAGTTTGTATATAAAGACAGGGCCTGAGCCCAGTAGACTACATCAGTTCTGAAGAGGCATTGTTTCAGAATGAGGGGTGCTGTAGCTTTGCTGGTGATGCTGTTCTGTCTGTCTGGGTCATGGGCTCAGGGAGAGAGTGACATCCCTCAACAGGGTAACAGTGACAGGGGAGGGAGCAGGGAGAATGATGTTCAACAGTTGACCACCCAGCCTGACATCTGGACTGAGCTGAAGGAGCTCAGATACATGGTGGTGGAACAGAGAGTGGAGCTGAGGTACATGGGTAACAGACTGACAGCCAGTGAGAGCCAGGTGGAGACGCTGAAGAGACAGAACACAGGTAAATGTCGGGATATGATAGTATAAAAAGAGGATTTTGTTGATCATTTGGTTAGTATCAGAACAATGCTCAAGACATGTTTCCTATATTTGTATTTCCAGCCCAAGCCACAGAACTTTCAGCCATGGGGGCCAGACTGACAGCTAGTGAGAGCCAGGTGGAGGATCAGAGAGTGGAGCTGAGCGTTAATAAGAATGAAATACAGGTCCACAAGAACAAGTTGGAGGAGTTGGAGAGAAGGAACGCAGGTAAAGTGAGGCAGCTTTGTTTAAACGACTTCTGTATTATGATTAGGAAAACAGTGGTGTGTTGAATTCATTAACATTTCATTTGTATTTTTTGACATATTCTAGCTCTGGAGGCCAGACTGACAGCCAGTGAGAGGGAGGTGGAGGAGCTGAAGAGAGAGAATGCAGGTATGAAAAACAATCTTTTTAACGTCATACATGGTCATTCTAGTAGTGACGCTAGGTATGTAATGTGTTGTCTCTATTTCTACTTAGAGAAATGGGATCGTATGATTTTAATTTCCCCAATGTATCATATTTAAACAATGCTTAATGTGGTTCTGAATCTTTTAGCCCTAGGAGTAAGGTGTAGTCAGTCAGTCAGTCAAGTGTATATTGTGCTCTATATAAAGAAATCTGCATCCCTTCCCTGTGTTCACAGAGTGGCCAAAGGTGGCATTCTTCGCTGCTTTAGATAGAACAATGGGACCCTATTGTAAACCATTTTGGTCTACTCCAATGTCATTACAAACATCGGCCAAGCCTACAGCCCAATTACAGGTACTGCTTCTCACACACCAATCAACATAATACAACACACCTGACATGTCCACATCAGTAACACTGCAGCTCCACTATAAGCATTGCATTTCCATCAGCGTTGTCACTGTGACCTTCTACCTGCTGCACAGAGCGCGTTGTTTTGAAAGTGGAGAGGAGCGGAGGGGAAGACAGTCTTTCTTCTATTTTCCCCTACTGTACCATATTAATTGATTATGTGTAAGTACAATAGCTTTGGTCCAGTTTTTCGCAAGTACTCATTGAATTGTTGCTAGTGGTTGTACTAAATTATCCTCTAATTGCACAAGTTGCTTTTGCCTACATTGTGAACCTAGCTACTCAATGTAGCTAGCTAGTAGTAGTAGCTTCTTGACTTTATAAATCTTAGTAAAATAACCAGTGGTGTATAGTCGAGGCCATATGCAACTAAAATTATTTAAATTCACAAGATAGAAGCATGTCAGCCATCAAGAATTGAACCTCGACGATTCGGCCAAATCCAAGCTCTGTCTGGACTTGGATGCTGCCATTGGACGACGCAACGCGAGCACAATATGGGCAGTGAAGCAGCTTTCATTGACTTCAAAGGAAGCATTTCCTTAATGGTTGACGGCAATGCCAGACGCACAATGGCTATAGTGCATCAGGGCCATCAGGCCTATTCAGATCTTTTGCCAATTATTTCCATATTTGATACCCATATGACCTTCCCCTAATGTGTAAACAGTAAAGAAAACATGGAATCTGATATTTTGACTTCCAATTTATACCACCTCCATATGTGGATCTGAATCTGGATACAAACCCGATCCTCCATATTCAACCGCTGTCTGGACTCGGGTTGCAAAGTTACTTCTTATAAATAAATATTTTATATCTGTCCATATTGTCCATGAGTTTCTAGTGGATAGACCATATGGTTGTAGCTAAAAATAGCCAAATTAATGGGGAAAAAAGCATCTAATTCACATTGACAATACAACTATTTATGTTTTTCACAGCTGCCACCAGTCTAATGCAAAAACATTGACAACAAATACATAATGGCATAATAAAATAAGCCCCCTCGCACCTCTGGATATTTCATGCTAAAACACCAAATGCTATTCACTAAGTTGGTTTATATTTAGGATAATGTTTTACAGCTTTGTCATTCCATTTCTTTTAAACTTTACTTCATTTATTTTACATGTGATAAGGCCACACAGAGGCCGAGAGATAATTACAAATACCTGTGATAATCTGAAGTACCTAAAACAGCCACTAGATGTCTTTAACTTTCAAGAATCGTATGTAATTTAACAAAATTCTGGCAGATTACTGGTAAATTTAGAAAGTTAACAGTAATATACCCTCCCATTGCACACCTTGTCTGAACGCTCGGATCTGCTTTTTTTTTGCACTGAAGTTAGTTTTTTTGCACGACCTGACATTACATTGTTTGGTGGTTGTCATGGTAAAGGAACTGTAACCACGTTTTCATGTGAGTAAAGTAATACCGTGTAATTACACCCTGTCACTACAAAGATACAGGTGTCCTTCTTAACTCTGTTGCTGGAGAGGAAGGAAACCAACCAGGGATTTCGCCATGAGGCCAATGGTGATGTTAAAACAGTTAGTTTAATGGCTGAGATAGCACAAAACTGAGAATGTAGTTACTCCACAATACTAACTTAATTGACAGAGTGAAAAGAAGGAAGCCTGTACAGAATACAAATATTCTAAAACATGCATCCTGTTTGCAACAAGGCACTAAAGTAATACTGAGAAGAGAAAAAAAAGGCACATTTTTTACTTATTAACTTGAAAAAAAAGTCTTATGTTTGGGGCAAATGCAATACATTATGGAACTACTCTCCATATTTTCAAGCATAGTGGTGGCTGCATCATGTTATCGGTATGCTTGTAATCGTTAAGGACTGGTGACGTTTTGGATTAAAAAAAAGAACGGAATTGAGCTAAGCACAGGCAAAATCCAAGACGAAAACCTGGTTCAGTCTGCTTTCTACCAGACAATGGGAGATTAATTCACCTTTTAGCAGGACGATAACATAAAACACAAGGACAAATCTAGAAACTTACCCAGCAAGACTCACAGCGGTAATCGCTACCAAAGGTGCTTCTACAAAGTAGACTCAGGGATGTAAATGACATATTTCTGTATTTGAAAAGACTCGGCATGGGCCCTCAGATCCTAAAAAAGTTCTACAGCTGTACCATTGAGAGCATCTTGACTGGCTGCATCACCGCTTGGTATTGCAACTGCTTGGTGCTACAGAGGGTAGTACGTACAGCCCAGTACATCACTGGGGTCAAACTCCCTAACATCCAGGACCTCTATCAGGCGGTGTCAGAGGGAGGCCCTAAAAATTGTCAAAGACTCCAGTCACCCAAGTCATAGACCTTTTTTCTGCTACCGCACAGCAAGCGTTATCGAAAGCTTTTACCCCCAAGCCATAAGACTGCTAAATAGTTAACGAAATAGCTACACGGAATATCTGCATTGACCCCCCCCCTTTGCATGAACTCTTTTGACTCATCGCTACTGTTACATTTGATTTGCTCCAGTGTCTATGAGAGACACGGTGGTGTTGATCTCTCTCTGCTTTTCCTCTGATGCAGGTGTCTTCACAGCACCAGTGAGAGGGGTCAGAAACAGACTCCATGTGGGTGGTATGAGGGCCCGACGTCCACAGGCGGGGGTTGTGCTTACAGCCCAACACCGTGCAGGACGTTTGGCATATGCCAGAGAACACCAAGATTGGCAAATTCGCCACTGGCGCCCTGTGCTCTTCACAGATGAAAGCAGGTTCACACTGAGCACATGTGACAGACGTGACAGGGTCTGTAGACGCCGTGGAGAACGTTCTGCTGCCTGCAACATCCTCCAGCATGACCGGTTTGGCAGTGGGTCAGTCATGGTGTGGGGTGGCATTTCTTTGGGGGGCCGCACAGCCCTCCATGTGCTCGCCAGAGGTAGCCTGACTGCCATTAGGTACCGGGATGAGATCCTCAGACCCCTTGTGAGACCATATGCTGGTGCGGTTGGCCCTGGGTTCCTCCTAATGCAAGACAATGCTAGACCTCATGTGGCTGGAGTGTGTCAGCAGTTCCTGCAAGAGGAAGGCATTGATGCTATGGACTGGCCCGCCCATTCCCCAGACCTGAATCCAATTGAGCACATCTGGGACATCATGTCTCGCTCCACCCACCATCGCCACGTTGCACCACAGACTGTCCAGGAGTTGGCGGATGCTTTAGTCCAGGTCTGGGAGGAGATCCCTCAGGAGACCATCCGCCACCTCATCAGGAGCATGCCCAGGCGTTGTAGGGAGGTCATACAGGCACGTGGAGGCCACACACACTACTGAGCCTCATTTTGACTTGTTTTAAGGACATTACATCAAAGTTGGATCAGCCTGTAGTGTGGTTTTCCACTTTAATTTTGAGTGTGACTCCAAATCCATTTTCATTAACTGAGAGGTGTACCTAATAAACTAAACACTGTATATATTACATGCGTTTTATGATAAGGAAATGTGAAGTGCACATCAGTGGTATTTATTATAATCCATTAACGTCTCATTTCAAAATACATAGTCCTCGTAATTTACAGCATTTCCATGAAAAACTATTTCAAAAGTTGGCCAATTAACAGGAGGGATTGGGACAACTTCTTGTCGCGCGCAGTGCTCAAGTTTCGAACGGCTGTCAGTCAACCTATACAGCGCTGTGAAGCAGAGACAGCGAGCTCTGACGTCATAGCATGTTACTGTACAGGCACTGCGTTCCAATTTAGGCGCTTATCAGTGTCCAAATCTGCTATTTTCAACCCATATACGGGTTCAAGTGTAAAGGGATACGGGGCAATCAGCAACAAAGCGGTTTTGCTAAACAGCTGATGGATGGGGCTGGAGAAATGTAACCTCAAATTCATAGACAGAGCTATAGATGCAAGGAGTGGTGAACAATGACATCAAAAGTATAGTTTAAAAAATGTTTTGGGCTATACATGCTGTAAAGACGTAGTGTCCCCAAGACACATCTTCGTACTATGGGGGACCGAGCCTTCTGCTCCCTTGCCTATGGAATGCTCTAGCTGACCACCAATCTGAACTTTAAAACACATTTCTATACACGCTCTTTCTTATAGCCCTAATATGGACAGTCCTTTTAGCACATAGCCTACAAATGTTTTAAATACAAGCGCATCGGTCCGCAGATCCTGAACCGATCCGAATACATCATGCATCGGGCCGAAAATCGATTCAAACATTATGAATCACCGGCTCACTAAAAGGTTTTGTTCATATTACATTCTAGCTTCTGAAAGTACCTTATTTTGTGACAACTGATCCGTCCTGTCGAACTGCATGCAACTGTGTTGACAGTCATTGATCTACAAGTCATTTTGCATGCCGGCAATATCCCCAGGCAATATCAGCAGCTTCGTCAAGCTATGCACTGTGCCCAGTCTTACGCGCTGACCAACCCGAGATGGGCGGCTTGCTTCTATTCTTGCACATCGGCGCGGCACCTTCAGCCTTCAAATGCTAAAATGGCTTGCATCATATTAGGCTTTATTAGTTGAGTGACAACCTATGTCATTTGCTAGGTTATTATCTATGCGCTGTTGAAAACGTTTTTTTTTTTTTATTGGAATAAAGGTAAGCTATCGGAGACAACTCTCACCTGGCTATACCTGCTGAACGAGGCTTACAATACATTTCATTTTGATAAGGTTCACCATCAGCAATAGTTTTAGTAGTTTTTCTTTAAACAATCAGTGTACACTGAGTATACAAAACATGAATAACACCCTCTCTTTCCATGACATACTGATCAGGTGAATCCAGGTAAAAGCTATGATCCATTACTGATGTCACTTGTTAAATCCATTTCAAATCAGTGTAGATGAAGGGGAGGAGACAGGTTAAAGAGGGATTTTTAAGCCTTGAGACAAGGATTGTGTATGTGTGCCATTTAGAGGGTGAATGGGTAAGACAAAATATTTAAGTGCCCTTAAAAATGGGGTATGGTAGTAGGTGCCAGGCTCATTGGTTTGTATCAAGAACTGCAACGCTGCTGGGTAAAACTAAACCTTATCGTTCCTGTATCGGAGCCCATGTATCTAGATGCGTATCAAATCGTCTTGAAAGGAAAAGATGCACATCACTACTAGTAGGGCCCTATAAAATCCATCACATTTTCCCCCAATTGCCGTTTTCTGCTCTCTCTCTCTCAAAAAAAGTGTTTTATAGAGAATTCTAACTAGTTGTTTTTCTAAGTTCAAAACAATGCTTGAGTCCACTTTTGATGTCTGGGAGAAATAAAATAAAAATACTTCATTCTTGGGTGTAGTAACCTTTTAATTCCAGTGTGCACCAACAAGAGTGTTTATTAGCAGTGTTTTAGCATACATGTGAGGGTAGAGTTTGCAAAACAAATACCCACTGGATTGATATGTAACTTTCAAAATACATAATACGGGGTTGATTTCTGTATTTTGAAAGTTACACATCTTAAACTTGATTGCTGACAAACAACATTTTGGGAATATTTTAACAATGGACTAATGAAACAAATACCAAAAGATAGTTTTGGGGTGATACATTTCCTTTAACTACAAAGTAGTCTATGCTTACCTGGCAGAATGATATCATGGGTATTTGTTTTGCAAACGCTACCATCACGTATGCAAAAACACAGCCACAAAAACAGCCTCCTGCTGGTGCACACTGGAATTAAAGGTTTACACAACCCACACATTTTAATCTAAATTAAGTTTTCCTTTATTTAATTGAGGTTTTTGAGAAAACCTTTCCATCTACCAGAAGACTTTTCCTTAGCATCATCGCTAATGACTACACAGTGGTAGATCCGCACATACACAGACAAGGAATTCTCATTGTCTCTTCAGAAAGTTGCAGGAATTACGAATCACTGATGCTTTCTGTTCATGTCTTATGATAAACTGTGTTACTAAGTTCAATCCCCTGCTAAGTTCAATGAGTAAAAATAAAAATGTGAATTCCGCTTTAATATCTGGGTTCAGTGATTCCGTCCGCGTTCTCCATATTGCAGAATTTGTAGGGCCATATACTAGCTTCACTTCTTCTCAGCTTAAAGGACAACTTCTAAATGTTATGCAGTGAAATCAGCTAAATATATCCACATTTGCACTTTAGTAACCACATTGTGGGCCTGTTATTACAATACATAAACCATGATGGATTATTACGAATATCAAATTTGTTGAATGTGTGCCAATGAAAGCGTCCTGCGTTCCATGGATAAGTTATATTCTTCAAGAATCAATGGCTTTAAATTTAAAAAAATGTATATACCAACCACAGATTGCCCCTTTAAGAGAGAGCAAAAGGCAATGCATTTTTCCCTAAGAAACGTAACTGTATATTCCCATTACACCTGTCAGGTGGCACTCACCATGACAGGGTGGCCTCGGCAGCATCCTTCACCCTCATGGAGGCCGGATTGTGCTCCTTGTCCCCTTTGTACCGCACTTCCTGGTCACTGGTCTTAGACTTGCTGCCCGATATTCCCAGCTCCACGATCTCCAGCACCTCTATCAAACAGTCCTGCAACAAAACACTATGTAATTGCATGGCACAAAAATCGGGAGGTGAGTTTAGTCTTTAGAGAGCGCAGCTCATAAGGCAGAGAATAATGACGATAAAATAGTAAATCATGACATTGCCAATGGAGGATTTGTGACCATTTGAATGATGAATGATTCAAAAGGGAAGATTTGACCCACACCTCAAAGGTCGATATTTGCATCTATAGTATTAGTAGCAGCAGCGTAGTCCAAGGGGTGAATCCTAACTTCCCTTTAAGTCTAATTTCCACCGTCATACATTGAAATCAATGAGAGACTAAGTGAAAAATCGACTTAAACGGAAGTTACGATTCACCACCACATGCTTAGATGGACAGAACAATAAGACTAGCAGGAAGTACTGTAGGTAGAAAGCAGGTGGTGTTCCCCTACCTTTTCGTTGAGCATGTCGGGGTGCTCTGTCAGCCACACACACAGGCACTGGAAGGCCGCCACAATCATAGAGTGCAGGTCTCGGGAGTGGAGGGGGGCCGGCCGGCTGCACTGATACACGATATAACTGCACACCGAGCTGACTGCACGTTTACGGTCCGCAGACTCCACACTCGCCCTCACCTGAGGAAGAGGGAGATACAGCAGGGATCAGTGAACTACGACTGGTTCTTATTCACTTTTTTGCCTACTCCTTCATTTTCATTGCAACACTTGTGTTCATTTTCGTAGCCTTTCCATATGTCCCACCACCCTATAGGAAATGGAAATTCCTTTGGTCTCTACTGAGTTAGATAAATCAGCTTTTAGTTTTTTTGCATCTTATTTGTGGAACAATCTTCAAAATTTTCTTAAATTTGACGTTTTGGTGCCTCGAGGGCAATTCAGAAAGCGGATTGAGGACCTTACTAATGAATGTCTTCATTTATTTGACTGTTTTTCTTTCTGCTTGCAATTATATTGATGTGTGTATTTCCTGTAATTTATGTCATTCTGTAAAAGAGACCTTGGTTCAAATGTTGCAAACCCTAAGGAAATACGCATGTCCACCTACCTGAAACACTCATTCTTGATCCCGTTGCAAGACGTTTTAAAATGTTGCGTGCCTTAATGAACAAGACCCCGGGGGCTCTTACCTTGGCTAGGCCAGCCAGCAGCTCCAGGGCGGCCAGGGAGATGCTCATGTCGGGCCTCCACTGGGAGTTGAGCCTCTGGGTGACCAGGTGGATGCTGCGGATCAGTAGGCCGGCGGCTGTATCTGTGTGGAGAGCTAGGGATATGACACCCCCAGATGACGACACCATACCACGTCACGCCACAAGCAGAGAAGGAGAGCTGGGGTTAGTAACTACCGGACCAGGCAGAACATGTCTAATAAGCATCAGATACACAGCAATCGGCATGTCGACAGTACCGTATGAGGACAAACGGGCATACTCAAACCATTGGTAATTGAAGTAATGGCTTTTTTTTGTTAGGTATGAGGTTAGATATTGTGGTTGTGTAAACCAGGGTTGGGGGTCAAATTCAGTTTTCAACTCATTGAAATCTAAAAATCCCCATTAGAAATGTTACATTCGTGAATTCACACCAACACTGGTATAAACCATGTCCAACCGTGCACGATGCCAATAAAGTGGTAGCCAAAACTTGGACAATTTTATCGACCAAGAACATGCATCTTTACAAAAAATGTATAATAATAATCAAAGAATCAACAAATAGTGTTGCATGTAAGTGTTTCAATTGTCTTTCAGACGCGTCGGTGTTAAAATGAAGATGGACAAACACTTAACATTTCAACAAAGTTTTTAGAAGATTCTGTTTGAAATGAACTTGTCAGAGAACACAAGAAATTGCAGTACAACTGCTGCACACAAGAGGGAGCCTGCATTTAGTGGATTTTTTGTGGATTTTCAGAATTTTTGCCCATTATCTACTTATTTTATCATATATTTGCAGCCAGTCAGTGGGAATAACATGGGATGAATCTCAATTGTATATGTGCTTGATTCCTCGTGTTCTCACCACCTACTCAAAATGCATTGGAGGAGAAGATCCTAGGGACGGAACCTTAGATCTTCTGCTCCAATGTGCTTTGAGAAGGAGACAAGCAAGGATTATGTGAGGAATCAAAGAAATACTTAAACATTCAACTCCAGGTCTTGGTTCATAGTCCAGCTCCCATAAAACGACATGCATATGCTGAATACCATAACGCATGCAGTTAAAGAAGACGTTAATGAACAAGTTGCACACTGTATAGGGAGAAAATCTAGCAAGTGACAATACACAGAACTTTCTCCATTCTGATAACAGTAGTATAGTATCATTCAAATGACACGGCATCACTGCAAATATGAGAATAATAATGCATTTTTGGTTCATCATGGAATCACCTTTAGTCAACGTCATACATGTCCACTATACAATTAAAGCATGGCTGACCGGAATGAAAAAGGTGAAAACACAGTGTCAACATTCAAAACAATTTTGATTTTACATTGCGCACATCTAGCTTGTTACACTAGTCAAGAAACTTTGCTAAGGCCTCATCTTCAGAGCTACTAACAAGGAAGGGCTGACGGTTGGTTGATTTTTGGCACACCTAGGTCCAAATATAAATTTGTTTCCTTTTAAGATTCTTCAGGTGCGCATGATTGAATTTCCCCGGCACAATTTTGCCAATTAAACATATTAACCCAGGTCAGGATTTTGGAAAAAGGGCTCATGAGTGCGTTCTCGAAGGGGCTCACCGTAGTCTCTGAGGAGGGCCTGGGCGGGCCTCTCGCTGTCAGGGGTGGTGGCCTCAGAGCTGCCCCCGCTGGCGTTGCTGATGCCACTGTTGTTCCTGCTGTGGCTTTTAGCCAGCGCATGGCTGCCATCCACACTGCCCTATTGGGGTGGCATTAGAATGTTCAGTGGTCATAGTCTGCTCAGATGATTAAAAGGGATATTTTACTCAAAAAGCATTTTGGATAAACAGTGGACTAATGAACAAAATTAAAAAATATATATGTTTGAGTAAAATATCCTTTAAATACTGATTTATTGATGACCTCTTGCCAGGTCGCCCCCATAAAAGAGGTTTCTAACGTCAAGGGGTCTTTCATTGTTCAATAAAGGTTACAACCTTTTTTTTAACGATCCCTCTTAGCTACTTACACATTTCTTTCTAGTTGAGTGAGCACTTCTACAGCGTGGAGTACAAAAGTATTAGGTCTTACCACCTCCGCTTGGGCACCGATGGACTCCAGGAGAGCAGAGTCTTGGACAATGTTGAGCATGGCACCTGTACAGAAAAAAGGCCTTTAGTCATTCCATTCTAGTTATGGAATAGTTATTGCAATTCATTGATTCTGTATTACTTAAAAGAGAAAGATGTCAAATTACAAAATACATTTCATTTATAACACATTATTCAGTGTAAACAATCAAAGTAAAAAAATTGCTGCAGATAAAATTGAGATCAACTTAACCCAGAATCATCTGCGTATTGGTGGGGTCCGTCTCCGTCTGTAACGCTCCTATTAGGATGTTGACCAATCGCAGCTTGAAGGAGAGGAAGGTGACGGCCTTGTCGTGCAGCGAGTTGTCATCATTGCTAAACTTGCCCTCCAAGAGCACCTGGAACATACAAATAATACACAAGGGTTACTTTGCACTTAGGCAACCTCAGAACTGCAGGGCATTGCAAATGATTAACTAAAACAGAGCCAGAACAAAACACTAATGTTGCGATAAGTCCAAGTCCATCTATTGTATCTATACGCCTCAATCGAAATTGAATGTTAACTATAAAAGCTATATCATTTCCTCATTTTATGCTAATATTTTCCATGTATTTAGGGTTGATATGAAGCATATTAGCGGTCTCTACACAACTGATGGTGTGATTCAAATTTCAATTTTGAACTGTGATGTCCCTTTAAACTCTCTTATAATTAACAGGTTTACCTCTGACTTGACCTTGCCAAAGTGGTGTGGCAGAGGCAGCATGGACAACAGGATGTTAATGGAGGCTCTCCTCAGGTCAGTGGGGTTCACGTATGTCTTAAACTTTGACAGCTCTCTGGGGGGAGGAAAGAACAAGTTAAGTTAACTCAAATGTCAAACATTCAAAAGATACAGCAGTCAGATACCATGTTTAACCAACAATCAATTGTCCCCTTTGGATAGTGACCTGAACGCACGAACAAAACGGAGCTATTTGGATATAACTATGGATTATTTGGAACCAAAACAACATTTGTTGTTGAAGTAGAAGTCCTGGGAGTGCATTCTGACAAAGAACAGCAAAGGTAATCCAATTTTTCTAATAGTAATTCTGAGTTTAGTGAGCCCCAAACTTGGTGGGTGTCAAATTAGCTAGCCTGTGATGGCCGAGCTATGTACTCAGAATATTGCAAAATGTGCTTTCGCCGAAAATCTATTTCAAAATCTGACATAGCGTTTGCATAAAGGAGTTCTGTATCTATAATTCTTAAAATAATTATGTATTTTGTCAACGTTTATCATGAGTAATTTAGTAAATTCACCGGAAGTTTTCGGTGGGTATGCTAGTTCTGAACATCACATGCTAATGTAAAAAGATAGTTTTTGATATAAATATGAACATGATTGAACAAAACATGCATGTATTGTATAACATAATGTCCTAGGAGTGTCATCTGATGAAGATCATCAAAGGTTAGTGCTGCATTTAGCTGTGGTTTTGGTTTTTGTGACATATATGCTTGCTTTGAAAATGGCTGTGTGATTATTTTTGGCAGGGTACTCTCCTGACATAATCTAATGTTTTGCTTTCGCTGTAAAGTCTTTTTGAAATCGGACAATGTGGTTAGATTAACCAGAGTCTTGTCTTTAAAATGGTGTAAAATAGTCATATGTTTGAGAAATTGAAATTATAGCATTTTTGAGGTATTTGTATTTCGCGCCACGCGATTCCACTGGCTGTTGACTAGGGTGGGACGCAAACGTCCCACCTAGCCCATAGAAGTTAATAAGATATATATATATTTTTTTAAATGTCTACTTTATATTCATCATCTCCAGCACCACCCTAACATCAACATATGTGAAAATAGAACATTTATGTTTTGTAGTAAAGATGTTTCCAATGACATCAACCAATTAGTAGGCAATGCCTATTCAAAATTGGTTAAAATCACACGATGCACACCAGTGATGTCAACGGAAACATTTTTGCTCTGTCAAAATACGGCTCCAGAATTATCTGAATATTTCGTTCAATAGAGATGAATTTGCTTATATCTTTATGGGCACCAATATCATAGGCTAATTTATTTGGGGCCAATTCACTGCATGAGTAAGTGGAAACTCAAAACACACTAACTGGATCGTTAACGCTAAACATAATACCCACTGCTGGTAGCCATGTATTAATCTAACAGAAAATTAAAGGTCTTAAAACGTTTCAGCAGTACCCAATGAGTCCGACGCACTCGCAAAGGCTGTTGCGAATTTCGCTCGCTGCGTATTTTGAAGCCATATCAAATATCTTGGTTGTAAAATAGTTGCTATAGAGCTAAATAAAGTGACAACAGTAGTTGCTTCCAAAGCTGTATTTTCTTTCCCCCAAATGGATTTTGAACTGTTAAAGCCTACAAATGCATTTTCTCTCAGAGTGCGGGGGAGAGGAAGAGAGTGGCACTCTCATCAGAGCAGCAGGCCTGAGTGAAACAGCCGCAGGGCAGAGACTTTCATTACAGGAATCATAAGGATAATGCACATTACTGTTTGACCAAATCATGGTTTTAGCCTCCTAAAATAATAGGACATTTGAAGTGAGGTGAACGTGCAGCTCGCGCCGATGTGACCAATTATAAAAAAATGTAACTCGCACAGCCAATTTAAAAGGTCGCAAATTACGACTTAATGGTCACTGTCGGGAGCCCAGCCTCCTGATGACCCGGATGGAATCATGTGATCCTTCCTTAACCCATATGGGTTTCAGCCCATTCTAAAAATGGCTTTTGGGAACTAGAGTCCTCTATCCATCTCTATGATCTGGCTACAGTAGCGAAGACGAATGCTAGGCGTCTTTCTGGAGCCTATTCCTAAGTTGCTAATATATTAATAATTGAAAGTTTTGCTAGTCTGGACAGTTCCTGTGTGCCATGTTGAATGCATCAATCATGTACTGCTTATTAAATTGTGACTCGCGTGGTGGTGTTTGGCCATTCATTCAATCATATTGCTCAATTATAGCTTTTTCCATGTGTAATCTAAACAATGCAGCACTGACTAGGAAGTGACACTAGCAGTTTTCTATGGCAGACTGTGACAGAGCACATAAATGTCTAACTAGAACACCAAATGTGCTGAAACATTACTGGCCTGGTCGACAAATTACTAGACAGACTTGATCCTGTCATTCAGTGTATGGCGTGAGACATTTAATAGAAGAACCGAAAGTAACAAATCTTGTACCGAATTGTTTGTTGTAATATCGTTTCTTATAAGCAGTATAAGTGGAGTCAGCGCAGGAGAGTGCAGAATAATGAGAAGTATGGGGAATAAGTGTTCTTTCAACAAGCACACCAAATATAGACATTGCATTCCTCACCGGTCAGGGAGGACGTTCTCCAGGGCTGAGATGAAGTAGGGGACCACCACATTGATGCCCTTAATATCGGAGCAGAAGAGGGCTGAGGAGTTGAGGATGATGCTGGCCAGCACCGGTCGGCAGATGTAGTCGGAGATCTGGAGGCCCTGGATCAGAACCATGTAGAACCTGGGGGAGGAAAGAGACTGGAGGAGTCAGTCTGGAGCTAGAACACGTGCATGGAAAAGCTGTGGAAAAGGGGAACAGATTTAGAAACTTCATAGCAGTCTGGGTAGCCATTTGCAAGTAGTCTGGGTAGCCATTTGATTAGATGTTCAGTAGTCTTGTGGCTTGGGGGTAGAAGCTGTTTAGAAGCCTCTTGGACCTAGACTTGGCTCGCCGGTACCGCTTCCCGTGCGGGAGCAGAGAGGACGGTTTATGACTAAGGTGGCTGGAGTCTGACATTTTTAGGGCCCTCCTCTAACACCGCCTGATATAGAGGTCCTGGAAAGCAGGAAGCTTGGCCCCAGTGATGTACTGGGCTGTACGCACAACCCTTTGTAGTGCCTTGCAGTCGGAGGCCAAGCAGTTGCCATACCAGGCAGTGATGTAACCAGTCAAGATGCTCTCGATGGTGCAGCTGTAGAACCTTTTGAGGATCTGAGGACCCATGACAAATCTTTTCAGTCTCCTGAGGGGGAATAGGTTTTGTTGTGCCCTCTTCACGACTGTCTTGGGGTGCTTGGACCATGTTAGTTTGTTGGTGATGTGGACACCAAGAAATTTGAAGCTCTCAACCTGCTCCACTACAGCCCCGTTGATGAGAATGGGTCATGCTCGGTCCTCATTTTCCTGTAGTCCACAATCCTCCTTAGTCTTGATTAAGTTGAGGGAGAGGTTGTTGTCCTGGCACCACACGGCCAGGTCTCTGACCTCCTCCCTATATGCCGTCTCGTCGTTGGTGATCAGGCCTACCACTGTTGTGTCATCGGCAAACTTAATGGTGGAGTTGGAGTCATGCCTGGCCTTGCAGTCATGAGTGAACAGGGAGTACCAGGAGGGGACTGAGCACGCACCCCTTAGGGGACCTCATGTTAAGGATCAGCTTGGCTGATGTGTTGGTGCCTACCCTTACCACCTGGGGGCAGCCCGTCAGAAAGTCCAGGATGCAGTTGCAGAGGGAGGTGTTTAGTCCCAGGGTCCTTAGCTTAGTGATGAGCTTTGAGGGCACTATGGTGTTGAATGCTGAGCTATAGTCAATGAATAGCATTCTCACATAGGTGTTCCTTTTGTCCAGGTGTGAAAGGGCTGTGTGGAGTGCAATAGAGATTTCATAATCTGTGGATCTGTTGGGGCGGAATGCAAATTGGAGTGGGTCTAGGGTTTCTGGGATAATGATAATGGCTAGAGACGCGAGTGCCACGAGTCGGTAGTCATTTAGGGTCGGTTACCTTAGTTTTCTTGGGCACATGGAATATGGTGGTCTGCTTGAAACATGTTGGTATTACAGACTCAGACAGGGAGAGTCTGTACTGTCTTCACTGAAAATGTCAGTGAAGACACTTGCCAGTTGGTCAGCGCATGCTCGGAGTACACGTCCTGGTAATCTGTTTGGCCCTGCGGCCTTGTGAATGTTGACCTGTTTAAAGGTCTTACTCACATCGGCTGCGGAGAGCGTGATCACGCTGTCATCCAGAACAGCTGATGCTCTCATGCATGTTCCAGTGTAACTTGCCTCGAAGCGAGCATAGAAGTAATTTAGCTCGTCTGGTAGGCTTGTGTCAATGGGAAGCTCTCGGCTGTGCTTCCCTTTGTGGTCTAATAGTTTGCTGCCACATCCGACGAGCGTCGGAGCCGGTGTAGTATGATTCGATCTTAGTCCTGTATTGAAGCTTTGCCTGTTTGATGGTTCGTCAGAGGGCATAGCGGGATTTCTTAAAGCTACTTGAAAGTGGCAGCTGTACCCTTTAGCTCAGTGTGGATTTTGCCTTTAATCCATGGCTTCTGGTTGGGGTATGTACGTAGCCACTGTGGGGACGACGTCATCGATGCACTTATTGATGAAGCCAGTGACTGATGTGGTGTACTCCTCAATGCCATCGGAAGAATCCCAGAACATATTCCAGTCTGTGCTAGAAAAACAGTCCTGTAGCTTAGCATCTGCTTCTTCTGACCACTTTTTTATTGACCGAGTCACTAGTGCTTCCTGCTTTAATTTTTACTTGTAAGCAGGAATCAGGAGGATATAATTATGGTCAGATTTGCCAAATGGAGGGCGAGGGAGAGCTTTGTACGTGTCTCTGTGTGTGGAGTAAAGGTGGTCTAGAGTTTTTCCCCCCCTCTGGTTGCACATTTAACCTGCTGATAGAAATTAGGTAAAACTGATTTAAGTGTCCCTGCATTAAAATCCCCGGCCACTAGGAGCACCGCCTCCGGATGAGCGTTTTCCTGTTTGCTTATGGCGGTTTACAGATCATTGAGTGCGGTCTTCGTGCCAGCATCGGTCTGTGGTGGTATGTTGACAACTATGAAAAATACAGAAACTCTGTAGATAGAGTATCTCATGATAAGCTGTAGACCACACTACCTCAGGCAAGCAAAATCTTGAGACTTCCTTAGATATCGTGCACCAGCTGATGTTTACAAATATACATAGACCGCCACCCCTTGTCTTACCAGAGGCTGCTGTTCTATCCTGTCGATGCAGTGGGTAACCCCACCTGCTTCATGCTAATAATGTCGTCGTTCAGCCACGACTCAGTGAAACATAAGATATTACCATTTTTGATGTCCCGTTGGTAGGATAAACGTGCTTTTAACATTTTACCATGTTAACTATGTTACTACACTGAACTAAAATATAAAACGAAACAATTTCAAAGATTTTACTGAGTTACAGTTCATTGTAAGGAAATCAGTCAATTGAAATAAAAAAATAAATCTATGGATTTCACATGACTGGGAATACAGATATGCATATGTTGGATAAATGGCACGACAATGGGCCTCAGGGTCTCGTCACGGTATCTCCGTGCATTCAAGTGGAGGTCCCGAGTGGCGCAGCGGTCTAAGATAAGACACTGAATCTCAGCGCTAGAGGCGTCACTACAGACACCCTGGTTCGAATCCAGGCTGTATCACAACCGGCCATGATTGGGAGTCCCATAGGGCAGCACACAATTGGCCCAGTATTGTCCGGGGTTGGTCGATGTAGGCCTTCATTGTAAGTAAGAATTTGTTCTTAACTGACTTGCCTAGTTAAATAAATGGTTAAACAAAATAAAAATTGCCTTCGATAAAATGCAATTGTGTTAGTTGTCAGTAGCTTATGCCTGTCCATACCATAAACCCACCATAGGACACACTGTTCACAACGTTGATGTCAGCAAACCGCTTTCCCACACGACACCATACACAGTCAGCCATCTGCCCGGTACAGTTGAAACTGGGATTCATCCGTGAAGAGCACACTTCTACAGTGTGCCAGTGGCCATCGAAGGTGACCATTTGCCCACTGAAGTCAGTTACAACGCCAACTGCAGTCAGGTCAAGACCCTGGTGAGGACGATAAGCACACAGATGAGCTTCCCTGAGACGGTTTCTGAGAGTTTGTGCAGAAATTCTTCAGTTATGCAAACCCAGTTTCATCAGCTGTCCGGGTGGCTGGTCTCAGACCATCCCGCAGATGAAGAAGCCGGATGTGGAGATCCTGGGCTGGCGTGCAGTTGTGAGGCCAGTTGGACGTACTGCCAAATTCTTTAAAACGACATTGGCTTATGGTAGAGATATTAACATAAAATGATCTGGCAACAGCTCTGGTGGATATTCCTGCAGTCATCATGCCAATTGCACGCTCCCTCAACTTGAGACATCTGTGGCATTGTGTTGTGTGACAAATCTGCACATTTTAGAGTGGCCTTTTATTGTCCTCAGCACAAGAAGCACCTGAGTAATGATCATGCTATTTAATCAGTTTCTTAATTTGCAACACCTGTCAGGTGGATGGATTACCTTGGCAAAGGAGAAATACTAACGGGGAAGTAAACAAATCTGTTCACAAAATTTGAAAGAAATAGGCTTTTTGTGAGTATGGAACATTTCTGGGATCTTTTATTTCAGCTCATGAAACATGGTACCAACACGTTCCATGTTGCTTTTATATTTTTGTTCAGTATACTTACAAAAATAAAATACGTAATCTGTGGAGATTTGGGTACTCATTTAAAAAGAATACTTATATAAAACTACTATATTGCCTTTCTGTTTTGACTGTATCAGGGTAAAACATGTGGGTACCTGGACAGATAAACGGGCAGTATCTCCTCGCCAGTCTTCTTGCTGCAGAAGATCCTACAGAGGGTTCCACAGGCCTCGGCCCGGCCCGACTCGTAGTTGTCGGGGAACTCGTTGGCGTCGAACATGGGATTGGACACCATGGTATCTGTGGACATCTGGGAGCCCTTCCTCCTCAGCTCCACACCTGTCTGAGTGGCCAGGGCTGGCAAAAGAGAGAGAGAGAGAGAGAGAGGTTCATAGGAAGAGGGGGAGTAGAAATAAGGGAGAGAGAGAAGGACATGAATGGAGGGGGTGAAGGAGAGAGGGTGGGGGTAGAAAAGAGAGGACCGATAGAGGAAAAGGAAAGTGGTGAGAGCGGACAGAAGACGGGAAGAATGAGAGAAAAATTGTGTTAGGTCATAGGTCAAAGGCAGAAACCACTGACACAAAGTGGATATGTGAAGTACCTGTTTTTCAATTGAAAAGGAACTTAAAAAGTTAGGTAATTTTCCATAATTTCCAATAAGGCCTCTGAGGTCGGTGGTAGCTCAGTGGTAAAATGAATAATTAATCCCAAAATATGATGTGCTAATGGATTCATCCAGTGGAGGATATTTACTTTCAAGTCCATTGTTACTTACTTTGGCCTGACTGCTCTACTGCTGCAACCTTGATGAAATGTCCTGCCAGGATGGTGCGCCCCCGCTACGGTGCTTTCATGTGAAGCTGCACTCTAGGTCTCCATCCCAAATGGCACCCTATTCCATACAGCAGTGCTATGTGCCCCAGTCAAATATAGTGCACTTAATAAGGAACAGGGTGCCATTTGGAATGCACCCCATACGGTTTGAAAGGGAGCATTTACAATACTTCTGCCTGGGCATTTTGCTCTGCCGACAACAACCGATTTGGATTACGTAAAGTTTCATTATGTTTTCTGAGCCAAAAAGAGATATGTAAAACACACAGCAGCCTCTTTGTGAGCTCTGTGTAGCAGCCCACAAAGAACTGACACAGGTGAATATATTTTCTCATCAATGGCAAAATTCAGTTTGCCATGTCTACTTATTAGCTCCTTGGAAGTGCACACGAGGCACGATATATAGCACAAATATATGGAACAGACATCCACCACATACATATGTAACATACAGTACATACAAATTCAAGGTCATCAACTGAGGAGCAAAGAAAGCTACGGCAGAAAAACGGAACGTTTGTTGGTTTCTTTGGAAAACAAGTATTAGTGTGTGAGATCCTCTGGGGGGGAGATTACATGGGTATGATCCAGGTGTAGCAGGTCAGTTTGATTCCAGGCAGAATGGGGGGTGATTTGGGACTGGGAAGTTCAGGGTCGTATTCATTAGAGCATACCATAGCAAAATGGTTTGTGACGGAAAACAAAAACAAGTGTTTCTTATCGGACAGGTTCAGGTAGTCCCTCTCCTTGTTTCCATCTGTTTTCTTCCATTTGGTGGCTAATGAATACACCCCTGGCAACCTAATATCATAAGGTGAATGCACCAATTTGTAAGTCGCTCTGGATAAGAGCGTCTGCTAAATGACTTAAATGTAAATGTATAACGACTCAGTGGCGATGACAATGGGCACAAAGAAAATTCTAAACAAAAAATGCCAATCAAATACAGGAAAACTGCAAGTTAAAAAAGGTACGGGAAGCTTGTATTCCTACTTACAAGAATAAGAAAGAAGAATTTGGACAAATGTAGCTGCAAAATAGAAATAAAAAAATGGGAAACAAATCATAGAACAGCAGTGATATGATGAAGTCTTATTCGTGGTTCAATTTCTCAAATGGTTCTTTGTTTTGTTTTCAGGACTTTCATAGTGATATTTCTAAGTGCTCTTAACATCATTGTCAACAAAGATAGATAGTCGAAACAACCATCATGACAAATAACCAACATGCAAAAACTGAAATTTAAAACTAAACTAGAAGATAATGAAATATAACGAAAAATGCAACAGCCTAGATTAGGGGTCGGCAACTTTTATGACTGGAAAAGCCAAGTGTTCAGGGAGCCGCACAATACATTCAAGCCCTTTTCATGTGCAAAGGGGGCAATAGTGCCACAGATACCAGTCAGATTAAATTACCACTAAATCTGACATTCAGGGTCACAGAGCAGAGCACAGCGGCTGTCTGGTGAAGTTGGAGAGAATCGAATCTTGTGAACATACAATAACATAGTGACATTACTTTTTTATTTAAAAACCTACCAACAAACGGAATTAATTGAAATACCAACATCAAGCCCAGCAAGAAATGTAATAATCAAACACAGATACACAAGTATTATAATGAAAAAATAATGTTTGATGGTAATAAATATACAGTACCAGTCAAGTTTGGACACAAATCAAAATCGAATTTTAATTTGTCACATCACATGTGTTTAACAGATGTTACTGCGGGTGTAGCGAAATTCAAGGCTTTTTATTTATTTTTACTATTTTCTACATTGTTGAATAATAGTGAAAACATTAAAACTATGAAATAACACATACAGTGCCTTGCGAAAGTATTCACCCCCCTTGGCATTTTTCCTATTTTGTTGCCTTACAACCTGGAATTAAAATGTATTTTTATTTGGATTTCATGTAACACAAAATAGTCCAAATTGGTGAAGTGAAATGAAAAAAATAACTTGTTTCAAAAAAACTGCAGACTGCAGACCATTTTCAACACCTCTGGCCTCGACAGCGACCATATTGTTTTGGAGAAAGTGATCTCTCGTGGAGCTGCCTATTTTGATTACAATGGCTGATTTGTTAATCACATTTTTTCTTTACATTTTTAAATATATGTTGTTCTTTTTAACCCCTTTTCATGATATCCAATTGGTAGTTACAGTCTTGTCCCATCGCTGCAACTCCCGTACGGACTTGGGAGAGGCGAAGGTCGAGAGCCATGCATTCTCCGAAACACGAGCCCGCCAAGCCGCACTGCTTCTTGACACACTGCTCGCTTAACCCGGAAGCCAGCCGCATCAAAGTGTCAGAGGCGTACAGCTGGCGACCAAAGTCAGCGTGCATGCACCCGGCCACCACAAGGAGTCGCTGGAGCGCGATGAGACAAGGACATCCCAGCCAACCAAACCCTCCCTTAACCCGGACGACGCTGGGCTGACTGTGTGCCGTCTCATGGGTCTCCTGGTTTCGGCCGGCTGCGACACAGCCCGGGATCGAACCCGGATCTGTAGTAACGCCTCAAGCAATGCGATGCAGTGCCTCAGACCGCTGCGCCACTCGGGAGGCCCTATAATAACAAATAAATATGGTTTTCTAAGAAAGGTCCACCTTTTTTCTTTGCTCCCCTCTGAGTGCCAGCTGTGAGCCTATAAAACAAATGATTGTGTCGGCTAGATTACAAATATTCTATTAATTCACATCTAAACAACTGGTATTTCTAACAGTATTATGAAAAATTCTTACAAATGAAATTAATACATAAATAGCAGAATTTACTGGTTCAGTGCGATTTCTGGCACAAGATTGTTCTCAGGCCTTTGAATTTCGACACCCATATGTCCTTGTCCTTCCTGTATGTTGGCGAGACTGGACACTGTGTATTGCTGCCTTTTGCAGCTTTGCGTGAGAATATATCTAATAGCCTCACACCAGTAGGTGCAGGTGCCTGGCTGCATTCCTAACGAAATGAAGTAATTTTTTTATTAACCTTATTTTTTTTGGGGGGGGTGGTGGGGGGGGGGGGGGTTTACTAACTTTTCCGATTTGAAAAATGTCATAAAAATAATAATCTACACACAATACCTGATAATGACAAAGGGAAAATGTTTTTCAGAAATGTTTGCAAATTTATAAAAAATTAAAACAGAAATACCTTATCTACATAAGTATTCAGACTCTTTCCTATGAGCCTCGAAATTGAGCTCAGGTACAACCTGTTTCCATTGATCATCCTTGAGCTCTTTCTACAACTTGATTGGAGTCCACCTGTGATAAATTCAATTGATTGGACATGATTTGGAAAGGCACACATCTGTCTATATAAGGTCCCACAGATGACAGTGCATGTCAGAGCAAAAACCAAGCCATGAGGTCAAAGGAATTGTCCAAAGAGCTTCGAGACAGGATTGTGTCGAGGCACAGGTCTGGGGAAGGGTACCAAAACATTTCTGCAGCATTGAAGGTCCCCAACAACACAGTGGCCTCCATCGTTCTTAAATGGAAGAAGTTTGGAACCACCAAGACTCTTTCTAGAGCTAACCACCCTGCCAAACTGAGCAATTGGGGGAGAAGGGCCCTGGTCAGGGAGGTGACCAAGAACCCGACGGTCACTCTGACAGAGCTCCAGAGTTCCTCTGTGGAGATGGGAGAACCTTCTAGAAAAGGGGTGGGCAACTCCAGTCCTCGAGGGCCTGATTGGTGTCACACTTTCTCCATCCCTAGCAAAGACAGCTGATTAATCAAATGCATTCTAAACTGAAGATCATGATTAGGTGATTATTGGAGACAGGTGTATTAGCTGGGGCTGGGGAAAAACTGTGACACCAAATCAGGCCCCCCTGTTCTAGAAGGACAACCATCTCTGCAGCACTCCACCAATCAGCCCTTTATGGGGGCCTGACGGAAGCCACTATGGTAGAGTGGCCAGACGGAAGACTGACCATGAAACAAGATTTTCTGGTCTGATGAAACCAATATTGAACTCTCTGGCCTGAATGCCAAGCGTCACGTCTGGAAGAAACCAGGCACCGCTCATCACTTGGCCAATACCATCCCTACAGTGAAGTATGGTGGTGGCAGCATCATGCTGTGGGGATGATTTTCAGCGGCAGGGACTGGGAAATCAAGGGAAAGATGATCGGAGCAAAGTACAGAGAGATCCTTGATGAAAACCGGCTCCAGAGTGCTCAGGACCTTAGACTGGGGCGAAGGCTCACCTTCCAACAGGACAACGACCCTAAGCACACAGCCAAGACAACGCAGGAGTGGCTTCAGGACAAGTCTCTGAATGTCCTTGAGTGCCAGAGCCCGGACTTGAACATCTCTAGAGAGACCTGAAAATAGCTGTGCAGCGACACTCCCCATCCAACCGGACAGAGCTTGAGAGGATGGCATAGAAGAATAGGAGAAACTCCCCAAATACAGGTGTGTCAAGCTTATAGCGTCACACCCAAGAAGACTTGAGGTTGTAATCACTGCCAAAGGTGCTTCAACAAAGTACTGACTAAAGGGTCTGAATAGTTATGTAAATGTAATTTAAATCAGTTAATTTTTTTTTTATAAATTTGCAACAAAAAAACAACCTGTATTTTCTTATTATTATGGGGTATGGTGTATAGATTGATGAGGGGGAAAAAAACTATTTAATCAATTTTAGAATAAGGCTGTAACGTAACAAAATGTGCAAAAAGTGAAGGGGTCTGAATACTTTCTAAATGCACTGTAATCTATAAATAACCAGGGAGCCGCAAGAGAAGGGTTGAAGAGCTGCATGTGGCTTAAGAGCCGCGGGTTGCCGACCCCTGGCCTAGATCAACTGAAAAACCACAGTCCATCAAAATGGAGGATAGAACTTAAAACAATGATACTGGCAGCCATCCTACCCATTTCTCACAATTGAAGATGAATACTAATATTAGCATAATCTGCAATAGGTGGTGGAAAACACATTAAGATTGACTGAATTCCCAACTGAAATTCCCGTTGGTAACTTGAAACTATGAACTGTCCATTAATAAAAGTAAGACCAGCTCAGGGTTTTGTTTGTAGAGACGCCTCTCTACAAACCTGAGTGGAAGCCTGAGCTCGGCCTACAATCCAGGATAAATCAACACCATTACCTTCACACACACCTCTGCCTGCTACTTTATCCAACTTAAGACCGCCACTTGCTCATTTCCCATGATAAAAAAAACTGGCTCAATAGTGTGGCTTGTGTGGTCCAGCAGTTAGTGCCGCAGACCCAGAAAACACATGTATATAGGATGTAGGATCTTAATTTGATCACTCTTGTTGCTGAGAATTTTCCTGTACCGCAGGAAATGCAGATGAGCTTCATGATTTACATACATTTACTGAAAACACAGAACATGGTTAAATTATTCCTTATTCTAAAAATGATTAAATTGTTCCCCCCCTCAAACTACACACAATACACCATAATGACAAAGCAAAAACAGGTTTAGAATTTTTTTTAAATGTATTAAAAGATAAAAAACTGAAATATTTTATTTACCCAAGTATTTAGACCCTTTACTCAGTACTTGGTTGAAGCACCTTTGGGAGCAATTACAGCCTTGAGTCTTCTTGGGTACAACGCTACAAGCTTGGCACATCTGTATTTGGGGAGTTTCTTCCATTCTTCTCTGCAGATCCTCTCAAGCTCAGTCAGGTTGGATGGGGAGCGTTGCTGCACAGCTATTTGCAGGTCTCTCCAGAGATGTTCGATCGGGTTCAAGTCCGGGCGCTGGCTGGGCCACTCAAGGACATTCAGAGACTTGTCCCAAAGCCACTCCTGCGTTGTCTTGGCTGTGTGCTTAGGGTCGTGCGGTCCTGAGCACTCTGGAGCCGGATTTCATCAAGAATCTCTCTGTACTTTGCTCCGTTCATCTTTGCCTCGATCCTGACTAGTCTCCCAGTCCCTGCCCCTGAAAAACATCCACACAGCATGAATGCTGCCACCACCATGCTTCACCGTAGGGATGGTGCCAGATTTCCACCAGACATGACACATGCCATTCAGGCCAAAGAGTTCAATCTTGGTTTCATCAGACCAGAGAATCTTGTTTCCTCATGGTCTGAGTCTTTACGTGCCTTTCGGCAAACTCCAAGCGGGCTGTGATGGTTGTTGGTCACCTCCCTCTTCTTGGGGACCGTCAATAATGCAGAAATGTTTTGGTACCCTTCCACAGATCTGTGCCTCGAAGCTCTATGGACAATTCCTTCAATCTCATGGCTTGTTTTATCTCTGACATGCACTGTCAACTGTGGGACCTTATATAGACATGTGTGTGCCTTTCCAAATCATGTCCAACCAATTGAATTTACCACAGGTTGACCTCAATCAAATTGTAGAAACATCTCAAGGATGATCAATGGAAACAGGATGCACCTGAGCTAAATTTTGAGTCTCATAGTAAAGGGTCTAAATACTTATGTAAATAAGGTATGTGTTTTTTCTTTTTAATACATACAAAAATGTCTAAAAACCTGTTTTCGCTTTGTCATAATGGGGTATCAAGTGCAGATTGTTGAGGATTTTTAGTTTTTAATCCATTTTAGAATAAGGATGTAACGTAACAAAATGTGGAAAAAGTCAAGGGGTCTGAGTACTTTCCGAAGGCACTGTATATGAATGTTCCACAACATGCCCTGCTGAACACATTTTTCAAAGCTAAAGAAGAGGCTACAATAAAGGAGAGGAAGACTCTTTAGACTATTGACTACAGTACAACACAATTCTAGTCAAACCAGTTTGTGACCAATTGTTGACCCTTAACCTCTGACCCTTGCCTTACCAGTCATGCTGTTGTCCCGGCTCAGGCCTGCGTGGAGCTTGCAGTGCACCAACGCGGCGTCAAAAAGCCACTGGCCAAAAAGGTTGAGGACACTGTTGACCTTGGGCCTGGTGGGGGCAGGCAGCGGCCGGGGCTCCGAGCTGGTCTGGTTGGGGCTGGACAGGGGGGAGGTGGAGGACGGCTGGTGGGACACTTTGGGTTGGTGTGTTATGCTTGCCTGGGTGGGTAGGGGAGGGGGGTGGTAGATAGTTAATTTAATAAATTCCTGGCTATCAAACTGACACAGTAAAAATAGGAATATTCAGTCACATTAAGATTTAGTCCTTATTTTAAACATTGGAAAAAACATTATTTGGCAAAGGTATGAAGTCTTTTCCCCATTTTAATTCAGTTCTCCATTTTAAATCTGAAACAAATGGGCCAAATTAGGAAAGACTAATAAACAGCAGCTCAAAAGAAGTACAACAAACTCTGGGGTAGGAACCTACCGTTGAGGTTTTACTGGCCGTCTTTGTGACCCCTGTAGGTTTGTGGCGACGGCTGTGAGGGGGCGTGGTGTTGGTGGTGGGTGGCAGCATGCTCAGTCTGTTGACAGGTGTGGGCGGGGCACTGTCCGACCGGGGACGGGAGACACCTGAGGGAGAGAGAGAAGGAACGAGGCACAGAGGACATTCAAGTGTTTGAAGTGAAAACAGCAACAACCAATCACGGCCTGTTTCCCGATGTTAGTAACGTCAATGTTGGCAGCGTGTAATTTTTGTGTTTCTCCTTTCCTCCACAGACAGAAAAAAAATGCTTAAAATGCACAAGCCATCTCATATGGATGGATGTCTTTGTTGCAAGATACTCAACACAGATAAAGGAACGTTAAAAGTAAAAATCTACAGAGAAAAAGATTCACATTTTCGCTTCATTGCTTTGACGACCAATTTTGATTGACAACAGTTCATTTATTCAGAAGCTTGGCATAGCCTGTCAAACATATACAGTTGAAGTCGGAAGTTTACATACACTTAGGTTGGAGTCATTAAAACAAATCTTTCAACCACTCCATAAATTTCTTGTTAACGAACTATAGTTTTGGCAAGTCGGTTAGGACATCTACTTTGTGCATGACACAAGAAAATCTTCCAACAATTGTTTACAGACAGATTATTTGACTGTATCACAATTCCAGTGGATCAGAAATTTCCATACACTAAGTTGACTGTGCCTTTAAACAGCTTGGAAAATTCCAGAAAATGATATCAAGCTTCTGATAGGCTAATTGACATAATTTGAGTCAATTGGAGGTGTACCCGTGGATGTATTTCAAGGCCTACCTTCAAACTCAGTGCCTCTTTGCTTGACATCATGGGAAAATCAAAAGAAATCAGCCAAGACCTCAGAATTGTAGGCCTCCACAAGTCTGGTTCATCCTTGGGAGCAATTTCCAAACGCCTGAAGGTACCACGTTCATCTGTACAAACAATAGTACGCAAGTATAAACACCATGGGACCACGCAGCCGTCATACCGCTCAGGAAGGAGACGAGTACTGTCTCCTAGAGATGAACATACTTTTGGTGCGAAAAGTGCAAAGTAAAACAAGAAAAGTAAAACGAATCCTATATCAACATAACCTGAAAGGCCGCTCAGCAAGGAAGAAGGCACTGCTCCAAAACCGCCATAAAAAAAGCCAGACTACGGTTTGCAACTGCACATGGGGACAAAGATTGTACTTTTTGGAGAAATGTCCTCTGGTCTGATGAAACAAAAATAGAACTGTTTGGCCATAATGACCATCGTTATCTTTGGAGGGAAAAGGGGGATGCTTGCAAGCCGAAGAACACAATCCCAACCGTGAAGCACAGAGGTGGCAGCATCATGTTGTGGGGTGCTTTGCTGCAGGAGGGACTGGTGCACTTCACAAAATAGATGGCATCATGAGGAGGAAAATTATGTGGATATATTGAAAGCAACATCTCAAGGCATCAGTCAGGAAGTTAAAGCTTGGTCGCAAATGGGTCTCCCAAATAGACAATGACCCCAAGCATACTTCCAAAGTTGTGGCAAAAATGGCTTAAGGACAACAAAGTCAAGGTATTGGAGTGGCCATCACAAAGCCCTGACCTCAATCCCATAGAAAATTTGTGGGCAGAACTGAAAAAGCGTGTGCGAGAAAGGAGGCCTACAAACCTGACTCAGTTACACCAGCTCTGTCAGGAGGAATGGGCAATAATTCACCCAACTCATTGTGGGAAGCTTGTAGAAGGCTACCTGAAACATTTGACCCAAGTTAAAAACAATGCTACCAAATACTAATTGAGTGTCTGTAAACTTCTGACCCACTGGGAATGTGATGAAATAAATAAAAGTTGAAATAAATCCTTCTCTCTACTATTATTCTGACATTTCACATTCTTAAAAGTGGTGATCCTAACTGAACTAAGACAGGACATTTTTATTAGGATTAAATGTCAGGAATTGTGAAAAACTGAGTTTAAATGTATTTGGCTAAGGTGTATGTAAACTTCCGACTTCAACTGTACTTACTGTTCCCTTTACTGTCCACACTGACAACACATTAATGACTACCACTCCATATTTTCAAGCATGGTGGTGGCTGCATTATGTTATGGGTATGCTTGTTCTCGTTAAGGACTGTGGAGTTTCAGGATAAAAAATAAACAGAATGGTCCTAAGCATAGGCAAAATCCTAGAGGCAAACCAGGTTCAGTCTGCTTTCCACCAGACACTGGGAGATGACTTCACCTTTCAGTAGGACAATAACCTAAAACAAGGCCAAATCTACACACGAGTTGCTTACAAGACAGCGAATGTTCTTGAGTGGCCAAGTTAGTTTTGACTTAAATCTGCTTGAAAATCTATGCAAGACATGAAAATGGTTGTACGGCAATGATCAACAACCAATTTTACAGAGCTTGAAGAATAAATGGGCAAATGTTGCACAATCCAGGTGTGGAAAGTGTTTAGAGATTTACCCAGAAAGATTCACAACTGTAATCGCTGCCAAAAGATGATTCTAGCATGCATTGGGGGTTGAATACTTATCTAATCATACATTTTAGAGTTTTTTTTCCACTTCGACATTCGTATTGTGTAGATCGTTGACTAAAAATGACAATTAAATCAATTTTAATCCAACTTTTTAACACAACAAATGTGGAAAAAGTTGAGTGGTGTGAATACTTTCTGAAGGCACTGTATATAAAAATAACAAGAAATACTGGGGTAGAGAAGAAGTTTTCAGGATTGAGACTGTCTGTCACTGCTGTCCTGATAGTGATTATAGATTCAATTGATTTGGACACAGCCACTAAGTGCATGCACCAGCTAGCTTCACCACACAGTCAGATTTTTGCGAGCCCCAGCAAATCCAACAAAATGCTTCAGTTCCCTTTATCATTGGTTGGGAGCACACTACTATGGAGTACCATAGGAGGGCATGGAGGGAAGCCTTTCTTTGAAGTTGTTCCTAGACACAGCGAAACCTGAAGGAAAGACAGCGGCCAAAGCACAGCCTGGAAAATCACAACATAGACCAACCAACCAAGACAAAATGAACCAATTCTTTTGGCAGCTGACAAGGCCATCGATCAAAATTAAGAATCAAACAGCGTGGCAGCTTGTCTTTCTGACAGAGTGAATAATGTGTTTTTCCTAGATGTGTATGAATAGGTTGTTTTTGTGACTGTAGAAGTGTGGCACCACACTATAGGGAATCTTGTTTGTTATATACATAATGTTAGTGATTGGATTTCATTGGGTTAGATCTGGTTTAATAGTGTACCTAGAGGGGGAAGTTTGTCACGTATATTGGTCCACTAGTGGTGTTTCTGGGAAAGAAAGTAAAATAACAAAAGCTGAAGTAGAAACACAAAATGGAGGGTTAGTTATTGGGTTAAATGACTGTTCAACAACTCAAGCCATGTTAGGTATTTATTTGAGACATTCTGTGTGTTTGGGCACTGTAGAACATAATTGGCCACATAGCTAATTTTTATTTATTTATTTTATTTCACCTTTATTTAACCAGGTAGGCAAGTTGAGAACAAGTTCTCATTTACAATTGCGACCTGGCCAAGATAAAGCAAAGCAGTTCGACAACATACAAAAACACAGAGTTACACATGGAGTAAAACAACATACAATCAATGATACAGTAGAAAAAAATAAGACTATATACAATGTGAGCAAATGATGTGAGATAAGGGAGGTAAAGGCAAAAAAAGGCCATGGTGGCAGAGTAAATAAAGTATATCAAGTAAAACACTGGAATGGTAGATTTGTTATTTGAAGAAAGTTCAAAGTTAAAATATAAATAATATGGTGCAAAGGAGCAAAATAAATAAAATAAATAAATACAGTAGGGGAAGAGGTAGTAGTTTGGGCTAAATTAGAGATGGGCTATGTACAGGTGCAGTGATCTGGGAGCTGCTCTGATAGCTGGTGCTTAAAGCTAGTGAGGGAGATAAGTGTTTCTAGTTTCAGAGATTTTTGTAGTTCGTTCCAGTCATTGGCAGCAGAGAACTGGAAGGAGAGACGACCAAAGGAGGAGTTGGCTTTAGGGGTGACCAGAGAGATATACCTGCTGGAGCGAGTGCTACAGGTGGGTGCTGCTATGGTGACCAGTGAGCGGAGATAAGGGGGGACTTTACCTAGCAGGGTCTTGTAGATGACCTGGAACCAATGTGTTTGGCGACGATTATGAAGCGAAGGCCAGCCAACGAGAGCGTACAGGTCGCAGTGGTGGGTAGTATATGGGGCTTTGGTGACAAAACGGATGGCACTAATACTAGTTTGTGATTTTCAAAATGAAAACTGATACATTAACCAAAAGAAAAATCAAAGTGGCATTGCGCTGCCGTTTCATTAAACATGGGGATGTCAAGAGATTTAGGGAGGTATATAGCCTTCACTGTGACAGTGCTTAGATAAAGTATAGGGCAAAAATGCAGGGAGGTCTGCTTGATGTTTTTTTATTTTCTTCACATTATCAATGTCCACAGAATCTAAACCCTTTTACTCCTGAATTGAATGCTGAAGTTTATTGAGTACCCTAAGGCAGTTTCTCTCTAATCTCTCTTTTTGCAAGTCCGACACCTAGCCAGAAGGAAACATATACGTGGCCTCTTAGTCAGATGTGATCCAGCAAAACATGAGGATATGAAAGTATTGGATAGGTTCAAGCAACAGGGCAAAAATCTCCAGCCTCTTATGGGAGAAGGAACTACTACCATAACTATCCAATTTTTTCAGGGCCCGTATTCAGAAAGTGTCTCATAGTAGGAGTGCTGACCTACGATCAGGTCCCCCTGTCCATGTAATCTTATTCATTATGATCTATGATGCTAAACTGATCCTAGATCAGCATTCCTACCCAGATTCCTACTCTGAACTGTTTCTTGAATACAGGACCAGATCTACATGAAGTGCCTAGGGGAAAGGGCTGGGGGTTGTCTCTGGACAGGGCCAAAGTCAAATGTAACAGTATGTGGAGAAAGAAAAATGATAAAGTGAGGTAGTCTTACCCAGGAAGGCATCCACCAGGCAGCTGACCCCCCGCATGGCCCTGAAGAAGATCTGGGGCAGCTGATTGAGACAGGGATGCTGCTGGATCACCTCCTGGGGCACGCCGCTCACCCCCAGCAGCTGCTCCTGGAACTTTGGCGTTGAGCTGACCGTCAGCGGGTTGCTAAGGTCCACCGGGTTACTGCAAGAGGAAAAGAGGTAGAGGGGACTGTTAGCATAGGGGTGCAAAAACATTGGTTCTGGGCTGGATTTCCCAAAGTCTGTAGGTAAAGTAATATGTTCATTCTCTCCACAACCTAGCCGAAAACAACTGCTAGAGAGTAACAGTTAAATTGATGTAGCCTAAGATCTTTAGGTTACAATTTTGGAGGTCCATTAAGAGTCTAGAATCATGTATCATGTACTTTTTTGTATGTTCTTCATCAAAAAGACACAATAAGTTACTTCCAGGATAAGTTTCTTAAATGATGATTGAAGAAAGTTATACTATTTCATTGGGGAGCAATTACACAGAATACAGTATAGATTTGAACAGCAATACCTCCCATAATGTACCACACATATACATATAGCTAGCTCCGTGGGACTCACCTCAGCATGTGAAGAAAACGGAACCAGGTCTGAGCCACACAGTCATTGTCCATCTCAGTAGGGATCATGTTGGCGTCCTCCTCTGGGACTTTGAATGGAGGGAAGGATGGACCGTAGGTGAACCGCAACAGTCTGTGCCAAAACAGAACATTTAAATGAATCTTATGAATACATTTACATAATTAATGCTTGATATTAATTTGTGCTTATAATCAGCTAATAATCCATTATCAAATACTTTAACCATTAGTAAAGTGTTTATAAATATTCCTGCATGTACGTGTACAGTGCCTTCAGAAACTATTCACAGCCCTCGACTTATTCCACATTTTGTTGTGTTACAAGCCTGAATTCAAAATTGATTAAATAAACATTTTTTTCTACACACAATACCCCATGACAAAGTGAAAACATGATTTTAGAAATGTTTACAAATGTCTTGAAAATGGAACACAGAAATATCTCATTTATTTAAGTCAATACTTTGTAGAAGCACCTTTGGCGGCGATTACAGCTTTGAGTCGTGTTGGGTGTCTATCAGTTTTGCACATCTGGATTTGGGGATTTTCTCCAATTCTTCCTTGTAGATTTTCTCAAGCTCTGTTAAGTTAGATGGGGAACGGCAGTGAACAGCAATCTTCAAGTCTTTCCACAGATTTTCAATGGGATTCAAGTCTGGACTTTGGCTGGGCCACTCAAGGAGTTTCACATTCTTGTTCTGAAGCCATTTCAGCGTTGCTTTGGCTGTATGCTTGGGGTTATTGTCCTGTTGGAACGTAAATCTTCGCCCCAGTCTGAGGTCATTTGCACTCTGAAGAAGGTTCTCATCAAGGATTTGCCTGTATTTGGCTCCATTCATTGTTCCCTCTATCCTTACCAGTCTCCCAGTCCCTGCCGCTGAAAATTATCCCCATAGCATGATGTGCCACCACCATGCTTTACGGTAGGAAAGGCGTTAGACGGGTGATGAATTGTTCCTGGTTTTCTCCAGACAACACTTTGCATTTAGGCCAAAGAGTTCCATTTTTATCTCATCAGACCACAGAATATTTTCCATTGTGCTCTAAGTCTTTCACGTGCCTTTTTACAAACTGCAGGCATGCTGGCATGTGCCTTTTTCTCAGGAGTTGCTTCTGTCTGGCCACTCTCCCAAAAAGGCCAGATTGGGTTAGTGCTGTAGAGGCAGTTGTACTTCAATGAACTCTGTGGTTCTGTCACAGTGGTCATTGGGGTCTTGGTCACCTCCCTGACCAAGGTCCTTCTTGCTCAGTTTGGTCGGACAGCCAGCTCTAGGCAGTCTGTGTAGTTTCATATTTTTTTCCATTTCCCAATGATGGAGACCACTGTGCTCTTGGAAACGTACAACACTCTAGAAATTGTTTTACACCCTTCCCCAGATAGATGGCTCGTCACAATTCTGTCTCCGAGATCTACGGACAGTTCCTTAGACTTATATAGACAGGTGTGTTTCCTTCTAAATCATGTCCAAACAATTTAATTGGCCACATGTGGACTCCAATCAAGTTTTAGTTACATCTCAAGGATGATCAAAGGAAATTGGATGCACCTGATCTCAATTTGGAGTGTCATAGCATAGGGGTTTGACTACTTAGTGTCTATATTAGATCATTCTAAATCAAGAGAAAACAGGTTAAAGGTTATAAAAAACAAAAAATCCAGAAAATAGTCCTGATCATATAGTATAGGCCTAGACAATATCCAAAACAACAAACAATACACTGAATCCATACATTTTCAGTAACTTAAATTGTGAACACTATATCACAACTAATTTTTCCAATCTGGGAGGTAAAACCAGTAAACCCAATTCAATCATTTCACTGTGTATTTCGTATGGAATCAAGGCATTAGAATGTACCAGAGGCTTGTCTTAACCACCTGAGGGGATTCTGGCTGGCTGATTTTCTATTTGGCTGGATACTCCATGTGCTTGTAGAAAACACAGGTTAGTGGTTGACAGAAAACACTCCTACTGCCTGTTATCCAATTAATTTGGTCTTACCTGAAGGTGTCCAATAAATCCACTCACATTGTTTAAAAAAGCTAAATCATATGTTTAAGCACTGAGCTTAAACAAAAGCCTGCAATCCCAGGGTTGGAAACCACTGTTCTTGTTGTGGTGTGGCTACCTGGAGGTGAGGGATGCGATGACCTTGCTCCACTGCTCCACCACGGGCGGGTGATGCCTCCAATTGGCCAGCATCTCCCTGGCCGTCTTCCAGTAGGGCGGTGTGGGGAAGCAGCGCATGCAGGCCAGGAACCACACCTCAAACAGCACGCTGATCAGCTTCTCAGCCAGCTTCTCCGCTATCCCACCTGAACGAGTTGGGGGATGGGGGACATGGTGGAGTAAGGATGAATTTGCATCATCCAAAATGTCTAGGTGGGGAAAAATGCTCCCAGACTACATCATCATTTGCATCTAAATAGTAATATTAGCAACAAAGTTATTTAATTTAACCAAAGCCAAAAAGATTATGCGGCGTATCCTAACATCCACATGTTAGTCATGGTATGATATCAATGGAAGACTAAAATGTGACCGAAGCAGATGTGAGGAATTGCCCCACAATACTACAAAAAGTACTCTAATTGCATCTGTTCCAGTTGGCTGACCTCCGACTGTGGGCGGGGCCAGCAGGGTGTCGTTGATGCGCAGCAGGAAGAGCAGCAGCACCTCCCAGGTCTCCCGGGCCATGCCGCCGCCCGATTCCCTGGCCAGCTTTTGCACCGCCGTCAGCACCTGTTGGCACAGCCGGAAGTGCATGGGGCTGTAATGCTCCGGCCTGAGGGAAGGAGGTAAAGAAAGAGACAGTAATGGAACGCATCTGTAAAAGGAAGCGAAAATATACACTCCATTGACCATTCCCTCTTCAATGCTCCGTTCCCCTAAGCCTTGTGATTTAGTTTGATGAACTAATGGAGGGTATCTGTCCCTATTTAGAATTACCATGTTATTTAAGCAATGTAGGTTCAAATCAAATCTTAGTCGCATACACATATTTAGAAGATATTGTTGGTAAGGCCTTAAAACGGATAATTCACCCACCTTACAAAATAAAATAAAAATAACAAATTGTTTAGCTAAAAAAAAAAAAAAGATTTGTTTACGACGTGCGAAATATGCTAATTTAAGTACAATGACTTGCATGGGATTTGTGCAACAAATGCAAAGAGCCTGACACAGTTGCCTGAGCTCGCCTACAATCTAATTAGATGCGGACCGCACGTACTGGACAACGACACCATTCAAGGAAAGGCAACAGGATCCATGGTGCGACAATGGGAAAAAGTCAACCCGAGCCAAAGACAGGGGTTAGGTAAATAAACCTGAAAACCCCCTTTGAAGACAGCAGGCGCAAACAGTAGCTGATAGGGCACATTCCACATGTGACCCGTTTCAGGAAACTGCCGCAAGTCACGACGTCACAAGAGAGCCGTTTGAACGCAAAACATTTTTTTATCAAATTGCGTTTTTTTGTCAGAAATGCCTACTCGAACACGTGAACTTTCATGTGCCTTAATAACAAACGTTTACGCCATCTGTGAATACGAATAACATGGCTAAATTAGGAGCCTAGTTGGTTAAGCCACAGAAAAAGTAGGCAACCTTCCCACTAACCATGATTGGCTGAGATAATGAGTGGGCTGGACACTACTGTCCATTTGAGATGGTCAGTATGTGTAGGGTGGGTAATCCTGTCTAACGCAGGTTTTTTTTTAATCGCGTATTAAAACTTAACCTCTCTGGGCTAGGCGGGATGAATTCGTCCCACCTACGCAACAGCCAGTTGAATCCCGTGGCGCGATTTTCAAATACCTTAGAAATGCTATTACTTCAATTTCTCAAACATATGACTATTTTACAGCATTTTAAAGACAAGACTCTCGTTAATCTAACCACACTGTCCGATTTCAAAAAGGCTTTACAACGAAAGCAAAACATTAGATTATGTCAGCAGAGTACCCAGCCAGAAATAATCAGACACCCATTTTTCAAGCTAGCCTATAATGTCACAAAAACCCAGAAGACAGCTAAATGCAGCACTAACCTTTGATGATCTTCATCAGATGACACACCTAGGACATTATGTTATACAATACATGCATGTTTTGTTCAATCAAGTTCATATTTATATCAAAAACCAGCTTTTTACATTAGCATGTGACGTTCAGAACTAGCATACCCCCCCGCAAACTTCCGGGGAATTTACTAACAATTTACTAAATTACTCACGATAAACGTTCACAAAAAACATAACAATTATTTTAAGAATTATAGATACAGAACTCCTTTGTGCAATCGAGGTGTCCGATTTTAAAATAGCTTTTCGGTGAAAGCACATTTGGCAATATTCTCAGTAGATAGCCCAGCCATCACGGCTAGCCATTTAGACACCGACCAAGTTTAGCCCTGACCATAGTCAGATTTACTATTACAAAAATTTGATTACCTTTTGTTGTCTTCGTCAGAATGCACTCCCAGGACTGCTACTTCAATAACAAATGTTGGTTTGGTCCAAAATAATCCATCGTTATATCCAAATAGCGGCGTTTTGTTCGTGCGTTCCAGACACTATCCGAAATGGTAAATCAGGGTTACGAGCATGGCGCAATTCGTGACAAAAAATGTCTAAATATTCCATTACCGTACTTCGAAGCATGTCAACCGCTGTTTAAAATCAATTTTTATGCCATTTTTCTCGTAAAAAAGCGATAATATTCCGACCGGGAATCTCCGTTTAGGTAAACAGAGGAAAGAAAACAAAGCATTCGGTCGACGCGGGCACGCGCCTGAGTCTCACAGTACTGTAACCAGCCACTACCCAAACGCGCTACTTTTTTTCAGCCAGAGCCTGCAAAGCCACGATTCAGCTTTTTGCCGCCTTCTGAGAGACCATGTGAGCCGTAGGAAGTGTCACGTAACAGCAGAGATCCTTTGTTTTGGATAGAAATGGTCAGACAGGGTACTTCCTGTACAGAATCTTCTCAGGTTTTGACATGCCAAATGAGTTCTGTTATACTCACAGACACCATTCAAACAGTTTTAGAAACTTTGGAGTGTTTTCTATCCAAAGCCAATAATTATATGCATATTCTAGTTACTGGGCAGGAGTAGTAACCAGATTAAATCGGGTACGTTTTTTATCCAGCCGTGTCAATACTGCCCCCTACCCCTAACAGGTTAACAAAAAGACTCCAGTATGCAAGTATCCATATTATAGTTCATTATTTAGCTAGCTAATGTTAAATGTCTAAACAAAAGACCAAGTTAAAGCTTGCTGTTAGCTAGCTAACATTAGCTGAGGTTCGATGGCTGGCTTGCTAGCTAACATTAAATTAAGTGTATGAACTGTGTGCAACGCAATTTCGCATTGCTTTTGTTATAGCCTAATGTTAGCTAGCTAACACTGAACCTATTTTGTTAACTTTAGCTATGACAATCGGTTTGTATTGCTAGTACTCTATGGTTTGGGATTATGGTTAAATGTTTAGCTGGCTAGCTGGCTACATGTCTAAACAAAAGACCCCAAGTTAACAACTTCTTAGGGATAGGGTCTAGTTTCCTGAATTTCCGCCTGACTGACGTGCCCAAGGTAAACTGCCTGTTACTCAGGCCCAGAAGCCAGGATACGCATATAATTGGTAGCATTGGATAGAAAACACTTTGAAGTTTCTAAAACTGTTAAAATAATGTCTGAGACTATAACAGAATTGTTATGGCAGGCGAAAATCCGAAGAAAATCCAACCCGGGAATTTTCTATTTTTTCTCTCCCCAGACTCTTATAATGGAAACCTATTGTTTCTATGTAAATCCGTCTCCCAGATTGCAATTCCTATGGCTTCCACTAGATGTCAACAGTCGCATTTTAAATTATATAAGATACTTGTATGTTCATGAATGTTTAATATTACGATGATTTATTTGAATTGCGCGCCCTCCAATTTCACCGAATGTTGTCGGCTGGTGTCCCGCTAGCGGGACGCCTATCCCTAAGAAGCTTGCTGTTAGCTAGCTAACATGACATGTATGAACTGTGTGTAGTGGGGTTCTCTCAGAATGCCATTTCGCATCTATTGTATCAGTAGAACACGCTTCACTCCCCTCCACCAGTCACACAAAGAGAATGGTCTAATGCCTCTCATCAAAAAGAGAGCTGGCCCAAGCAAGCACAGGTTACACCTGAAGCATGAGGACTTGCAGCGAGTGGTGAACTTCAACAACTACGTAGAGAATAATGCAATAGTATTACCAGGACGCCACCCAGGACACAAACACTTTGGTGGAAAGCTGCTGCCATCCCATGTGACAAAAGCAGCAATGTGGCGTCTCTACAAGGAATCGATGACAACACTTGGTATGTAAAGCATAAACACATTTTGATTATTTAATTGACCTCCAAGATGATTGGCACTACTTTTATTGATCTCACATTACTTCTGTATTTTCCAGAAGCTGTTAAGTCAGCCAAGCTGAAGAAGCAAGAGCAGCATCTCCTGCTTGTTCAGAGAGAGCGGTCTGTCTACCAGAAGATGGTTGCTGACTGCAAAACCACCTGTCATGACCTGCAGTTGTCTCTCGGGGGCCCCACTGAACCAGCAAGCAAAGACATAAGGATGCATTACAACTTTGATTTTTCTCAACAAGTAAGCAACATTTCATATATATATATATATATATATGGGAGGGAGGCAAATACCTTTCACTAAACTGTGTGAAGACAGACTGACAGGGGTGAGATAATTCATTGTAATTTCTCTTACTGTTCTTTTGTTGTTTTCAGGTGCACTATTGTTTCCAGGTCCCATCTACTTTTTAACTCGTCGCAAGTGTGGCTTGTTTGGTGTCTGCTGTGACGGAATACAACAAGTCATCTACTTGATTGATGAAGGCACGACATCCAGCAAAGGCAACCACACCAAGTTTGCCCCCGGCTGGTGTGTCAGCCTCATAAAGCAGCGCTTCCGAAAGACCAGAGTGAACACTTTTGTCTGATATTGCTGGTGTTGTGAAGGGGTCAACTGTGACAGGGGTCAACATCCCACAGCTGGTTGGACTGGAGGATAATACGGTGCTGGTGGAAAGCTATTGCAGGCAACAACACCTGACTCCGTACTTCAGGCCGCTGCCACAGATCAAGCAGTACCAGCACTTCAGGTGAAAAATCATTTTTCATTGAATTGTATGAGGTTATTCTTCTTATATAAACTTGGGAGGTGAATTGATGCTGTGCAAGGTTGTAATGTCTTCAGATGTTTTGTTATTATTCCCTGTTTTACAGCTTCGATGCTCTGGAGCCTGGTGTTGTCGCCAAGGAGCGTTCGAACTCAGTCGGGACCAGGTTTCAGCTGCTGCGCAACGCTGACATCCTTCCTCCCATAGATGGTCTGTCTATACAAGCACCACCTGGATTGAACACAACGTATCTTTTTGAGAAGATCAGGGAGTTTTGTGACGGACCAGTCATCAGCACTGTCTGCAGTGCCTCTATTCAAATGACTCTCTCCTAACACACAAGCCATAGGTTTCTGCTACTATTTTCTTTTGTTTATCCTGCTGCTCAGCCACTTTACCCCTGATTGTATGCATAACTACCTTGTCTATCACTGATATTGTTATTGATACTGTTCTTGTACATTCTGTATATTTATATTGACAGGATCTATTTCTGATATTGCTACTATGCAAGTAACAATTTGGTACTGTTAACACCTTCTGTAGAGACCCATCCACTTAGAAAAATATTGATATATAAATATAAATAATTGATACGTGTGGTCATAACATGATTTTGTGACATACCACAACAATATCATGTGACCGTATCAAGTATCCACCACATAAATATATGGCACACGCATCTGTTTATGTACTTTACATGTGCACCTCACTCAGGTTTCATCTCAGGTTGCATGGCCTTAACTTATATATGGAATACTATGTGATAAGTGCATTTGTAACAGTATATACTGTATGTTAATGTACTGGTGTGAAGGCATTTGGGCAGTGGTGTAAAGTACTTTAGTAAAAATACTTGAAAGTACTACTTCAGTATTTTGGGGGGGTATCTGTACATTACTAATTTATATTTTTGGCAACTTTTACTTCACTACATTCCGAAAGAAAATGTACTTTTTACTCCATATAATTTCCCTGACACCCAAAAGTACTTGTTACATTTTGACAGGAAAATTGTCCAATTCACACACTTATCAAGTGAACATCCCTGGTCATCCCTACTGCATTTGATCTGGCAGACTCAATTTACAAACAAAGCATTTGTGTTTAGTATGTCTGAGTGTTGGAGTGTGCCCCTGGCTATCCGTCAATAACAGAAAGAAAAATTTGGCAGTCTGGTTTAACAATGAATTTGAAATGATTTATATATTTAAGTTTCTCAAAAGTGAGTAAACAAGTTTATCAACTTTAAAAGCAGAATTACTTTCCCATGGTTCCTAAAAAATGCAGTGTATGATATACCATTTTGTAGCTCTGAGTCTACGTTTAGCAACATCATTTTTTTTTTCTTCAAATTTTGCTACATAAGACCGAATCCAGGTGGTGAGTCACATATGTGACCGACCGGCTCGATCTTAAGTAGCAAAATTTGAAATGGTGTTTTTTACATTGGATAAAAGTAGAGACTCAGAGCTAGAAAATGGTATATCATACATTACAGTTGAGGAACAATTGGAAAGTAAGTCTGCTTTGAAAGTTGATAAACTTGTAACCTCACTTGAGAAAATTGCCCTTGAATGTTTTGGTACCTTCTGGAGGGCTCTTCTTTGTCTACACCCATTCAGCATCGTTCACACCCTTTTAAGCTTTAGCCCCACCAAATCTCTTTAAGGATTCACGTGAGGCTAAGATTTCAAGAATAAAGGCTGGCTTATACTACGGGTATGTTCGTAAATTTAATCTGGAGAGCCAGAGTGTGCTCTGGGCATTCGTAAACTCAAGAGGGTTGTCAGATTGTCTGTTCGTAAATTCAGAGTGTTCCGCTCTCGGAGCGTTCAGAGTGCACACTGGACGCTCTGGCCGAGGAGTAACGTCGATCCAAGCGTTCTGACCTAATAGCAGCAGTCAAGCACCCAAGCTAAATGGCTAACTTTGGCTAGCTTGCTAGCTACTTCCAGACACAAATGAGAGAACAGCTCACTCTGACCATTTTACTTGCCCTAGCAGAACTGGCTTTAGGCTGTTGCTATGTTATCCAGACCGTTGGGGACTGCAACTGTGCTGCTGGCAAAACTATAATTACACTTTTTTGCCAACGTTTACGGACACCGGCCATATGCAACAGGTGTTGAGCGTTCGTAAATTGGTCAGTTGTTCTGCACTCTAGCCCAATCAGACAAGAGTGCTCTGAAATCAGGAGTAGATGGCCAGAGCGAATTTACCAGCTAGGTCTATCGACAGTTGTCGCAGTGACATCGTAAACATTCTACTGAAATAGTTACTTGCATTGTAGAGTCTTTTGTTAAGGCATGTAGCTAGCTAGCTAAACAACGAATCATAATCCCAACTCATAACATTACTACCCTGCGTGAATCAGCAGGTAGCTAACCAACCAGGTTCAATGTTAGCTAGCTAAGATTAGGATAACTAACAATGCAAATGGATCTGAGATATGAATAATATTGCTACACAGATCATACACGTAATGCTAGCCAACCAGATAACATTAGCTAGCTAACAGTACACTAACTTGAAATGAAAATGACTGACAACATTTGTAATATCTGAAAATGTAGCTAGCTAGACTCTTACCCTTATACATGGATGGACGCTTCTCCCTCTGTCACGGATGCCATGGCTGCCTTAGTTTGAAGATGTAATCTGGATACAGGTGTTTTATAAAAACACCAGCCTTCTGTGTGTTCTCTTTTACGACTCAGTCTGCATATTTGCAATCAAATGCCATAATTTTCTCCATCTCCTTAGCTATCATACTTTAATGCCACTGATTTCAAAACTCGGTCCTCCAAAAAGTGGAGAGCAACACTTATGCATTTCTACTATGTGATATCTTTCAAAAAAAGAGTTAGAAAGTATTACCTACACATACTGACCAGCTCATATTATTGACAGAAGCGTGCTACATGGCAGACTAATCCAAACTCATATCATCTCTCGGCATGTCCAGCCCACTCAATATCTCAGCCAATCATGGCTAACAGGAAGGTTCCCCTCTTTTTCCATGGCTAAACCAACTAGGCTCGTAATTTAACAATTGTATTGGTATTTACAGATGGCATACAAGTTTGTTATTAACCTCTTATGGCTAGGGGGCAGTATTTTCACGGCTGGATAAAAAACGTACCCGATTTAATCTGGTTACTAATCCTACCCAGTAACTAGAATATGCATATACTTATTATATATGGATAGAAAACACCCTAAAGTTTCTAAAACTGTTTGAATGGTGTCTGTGAGTATAACAGAACTCAAATGGCAGGTCAAAACCTGAGAGATTCCTTTACAGGAAGTGGCCTGTCTGACCATTTCTGGAACTTCTTTGCCATCTCTATCTTTTACAAAGGATCTCTGCTCTAACGTGACACTTCCTACGTCGTCCATGGGCGCTCAGAGCCCGGGAAAAAACAGAATGTCGTCATCCCAGCCCCAGGCTGAAACACATTATCGCCTTTCTCAAGTGGCCGATCAAGGGACTGTGGGCTTAGGCGCGTGACCTGGCCGCCCCCGTCTTTGTGATTTTTTCCTCTGTTTGCCGAAAAGGAGATTCCCGGTCGGAATATTATCGCTTTTCTACGAGAAAAATGGCATAAAAATTGATTTTAAACAGCGGTTGACATGCTTCGAAGTACGGTAATGGAATATTTAGAATTTTTTTGTCACGAATTGCGCCATGCGCGCGACCCTTATTTACCATTTGGGATAGTGTCTGGGACGCACGAACAAAACGCCGCTATTCGGATATAACGATGGATTATTTTGGACCAAATCAACATTTGTTATTGAAGTGGCAGTCCTGGGAGTGCATTCTGACGAAGACAACAAAAGGTAATCAAACTTTTATAATAGTAAATCTGATATTGGTGAGTGCTAAACTTGCCGGGTGTCTAAATAGCTAGCCCGTGATGGCCGGGCTATGTACTTAGAATATTGCAAAATGTGCTTTCACCAAAAAGCTATTTTAAAATCGGACATATCGAGTGCATAGAGGAGTTCTGTATCTATAATTCTTAAAATAATTGTTATGCTTTTTGTGAACGTTTATCGTGAGTAATTTAATAAATTGTTAGCAAAGTCCTCCGGAGGTTTGCGGGGGGTATGCTAGTTCTGAACGTCACATGCTAATGTAAAAAGCTGTTTTTTGATATAAATATGAACTTGATTGAACAAAACATGCATGTATTGTATAACATAATGTCCTAGGTGTGTCATCTGATGAAGATCAAAGGTTAGTGCTGCATTTAGCTGTCTTCTGGGTTTTTGTGACATTATATGCTAGCTTGAAAAATGGGTGTCTGATTATTTCTGGCTTGGTACTCTGCTGACATAATCTAATGTTTTGCTTTCGCTGTAAAGCCTTTTTGAAATCGGACAGTGTGGTTAGATAAAGGAGAGTCTTGTCTTTAAAATGCTGTGAAATAGTCATATGTTTGAAAAATTGAAGTTTTAGTATTTTTGAGGAATTTGTAATTCGCGCCACGCCTATCATTGGATATTGGAGCAGGTGTTCCGCTAGCGGAACGTCTAGATGTAAGAGGTTAAGGCACTTGAAAGTTCACATGTTCAAGAAGGCATTTCTGCCAATAAACACATTTTGATAAAAAAAACAAAGTTTAGGTTCAAATGGCGCAACAGCAGCTCTGATCACAGATGTTTTTTCAGACTATGTAAACTTGTGTTGAGTCAGTTGTGCCTACTAAAATCTGTAATATCTATCCTAACAATAACCCGTGGGTATCAAAATAATCTAAAATCACTACTTAATAGGAAGAAGGCAGTTCATGCTGAGGGTAATAGACAGGCTTTAAGAGATGTACAACGTGAGATCAAAAGACAGGTACTGGGGGGGGGGGGGGGGGGGGCAAATGCTGACCTTGGGAGACATGAGGGCCAGAACATGGCTAATGAACTGACTGACTGTCTCAAGATTTGATTCTGACGACTTTGTGTCAGAGGTAAAACAAATGGAAGCATCATTACAAAATGTTTGAGAGGGTTGTTGTTAAGCAGGATGATGTTTTGAAGTTGTTTAAGGGAAGTAACGCACACAAAAGCCCAGGCCCAGACAAAATAAGTAGACATGTGTTAAAGCACTGTGCTGAACAATTGGCTGGTGTTTTTACAGACATTTTCCAACCCTCTCTCGACCAACAACGTGCCAGTTTGGTGAACAAACTCAATAGTTATACCCATTCCTAAAGCATCTAATCCATCTGTGCTGAATGACTACCACCCTGTCACTTTGACATCCTTAGTAAGTAATGAAATGCCTTGAGAAAATTGAGCCACCCAGAAGCTCCTCGACCCGTTTCAGCTTGCCCATCAGAAGACTCGGTGATGCCATACTTACTCTCCTCTACATGGTCTATAAACATCTAGAGGGTCAGGGTTCTGTTTGTTGACTTTTCTTCTGCCTTGAACACAATCCAGCCTTACATTCTGGCACAGAGACTCATAACGGACTTCTCCTTAGATAGGGGGCTGGTTTTGTGGGTGAGCCAGAGGTCACAGCGGGTCAAAGTAGGTCCCCACGTGTCAGACATACGCACCACCAACACAGGCTCTCCTCAGGGATGTGTTTTGTCCCCACTCCTGTACACTAATAGTTGTACTAGTTCCCATCCTGACAAACACCTCGTTAAGTTTGCTGATGAAACTGGTTTGATCAGCCTGTTGCATGATAATGTGGAACACTATGGCCCGGTCCTAAATTACGACTTTGTAGAGTGGTGTGACGAATCACACTTGGTCCTCAATAACAACAAGATGTGCATAGACTTCAGGAAGTGTACAGCACCTACCTCTGATAGATGTTGCCGGTCAGAACATCAGAAATATCTGGGTGTCCTCTTGGACAATAAGCTTCAGTGGAGTAAATGTACAGACCTGATCTTCAAAAAGAGTCAACAGAGACTCTACTTTCTCAAAAAGCTGGGATCTTTTAATGTTGACTGTACTATACTGACTCTGTTTAACAAATCTTTCATTGAGAGTATTAACTTTTTGTATTGTTTGTTGGTTTGGCAATGCCACTGTCAGCCAGAGAAATATGCTGAGAAGGATTATCACCACAGCAAGCAAGGTACATGGAGTCAAACAGACAGGCAGGAAGGCCTGGATGAGATCTTTAAGGTCAGGGCCCTCCGCAAGGCTCAATCAATCATTTTAGACCCAAGCCACCCCCTGTACCCAGAATTTGAAATACTCCCCTCTGGGTGCAGGTATAGGGCACCCCTCGGCAGGAAAAACAGAACTAGACAATCATTTGTGCCATATCCCTCCTAAATAGCTCAGGCTAATATTCCTATCGACCCAGTAAGGCCAGCAGGCTAGTCTCATTTTATTGGTATGTAACTTATGAAAGTTGTATTGTCAATTTGTTTTGTATTTAAAATGCCACTTTAAACATGTACATGACACTACAACAACATTTCCCCATGGGGACAATAAAATCAGTAAAGTACAAAATGAAATAGAACCCAGTAGAAAAATGGGTCATTTCATAGCGAACTGAAGCTTGTATCCCTTCGTAATAGTAGACAGCCCTTAGGGAGTAACTGTGCTTGCGTGTCGATTCTCCGCTGTGAGAAAGAGCTTTTCCACAAGCCTGATGACTCGCACTCAACCGATGTAGTGGGGTGGCACCCTCTATTGGCATCAAAGAGAGACACTTTGATCGAAATATCATGGCCCTATGCCCTTGCATTTCTGGAGGCACAGTGCTGTTAGGCATGGAGTGGGGACAGTGCTTGTTGGCTTAGCACAAGCCGGTACTCTGTAAAACTTAACACTCGCAGGGCTTGTTGGAGACCTGTATGAGCAAGTTAGTTTTCCATTGCAGGGCCATAATAACTCAGAGGGACAAGCATTGCTTAACCGAGTTATGCGTGTGCTAGTCGACGCTTAGCTGTGAGGCATTTGGTGTTAGTGTTCACTAGGGATGCAACGGTACAGTGGGCCCACGGTCAGTGGCGGTTCTAGACCATTTCAACTGGGGGGGCCAAGCTGGGGCCAGTTGTACTGTTAGAGGGGCCAGTTACATTAGATGTTATTGTTGTCATAACGTTTTCTTCACTGCGTTGCAGGCATTAGCAGGCAAAAGACCATGTTCAAAATCATTAGTGTTCCGCGTTGCCACTGTCTAATAACGGATGTAAAAAAAGAACGATAGCAAAAATGAGTTATGTAAAAATTATTTCATACTCCACATTTAGGGGGGCCACATGGGGGTCCAAAACTGTCCCCCCCCCACCCCCCCAGAACCGCCCCTGCCCACGGTAACAGTACGGTATCTTTAATTTAAGAAAAGTGTGCGCTTGTATGACTGTCATACAGGGGACGAGTTTGCAACACGTAGCTCTTCATCTCCCAATCCAGTACATAGTGAAGCGTCACAGTGAGGTAGCTTTGAGTTGCTCTGGAGGTCCAACTATCAGTGGAGAGAGCTAGATAGCGTGTCCGTGTCAATTCGTTTTCAATTTCTCTCTGTGATGTTTCAGAGTTTGGGAATTACTTTGCTGCTGAAATGTGTGCGGGAGCTGACATTGTAACGCGGTAAAAAATAAAAATCAACAGGTGACGAAATCCCAAGTCAGTAACCACCGAATAGGGCTGCAAATCTTTGGCTACAAATACTCCCACTGCTTTCATTAGATACCTTGCGGCTAATGGCTAGCTGGAGTGAGCACTGTGTATGAATGCTATAGCTGTGAGGCTAGGGTAGGCGTTAGCTAGCTAGAAACGACCTCGAGGCTTAGGGTAAGCTATAGCTAGCACTGTGCTCGCCGAAGGGAACAGCATGGGTGCGTTGTTAGAATTTGTGATGAAAATCTCCCAATGACCATAATACCGTAAGGCCAAAACGTGAAGTCTTGTCAACACAAACGAGTGAATGTAAGTTGCACTAAACAAGAGAAGGGAGCTAGCAATACTACAGTCTGGGCAGTAAGGGAACTTGTTTCCGAGTTACCTAGCCCTGCTAATGCGACCATATGTGCAGGTAGGAATGCTAGTGTGGTTAGCTTGCGTTCCAGAACGCTAGCCACTGTAAGCTAGCTAGTAGAAGCCTTACGGCTAATGCTAGCTAGGATGAGCATAGTAATGTGTAAGCTTGCTAGTAATTACCTCGTGGCTAAGGTATGCTGTAGCTAGCATAGTGCTGGCTGAAGGGATCCACGTGGGGGCAGTTTGACGTCGGGTAGGTATTCTCTCACAACCACAGAGCCGTGAGGCTAGCCAGTAAGTCTAGTTAACACAAACAAATAAATGTAGGTTTAACTACTCTAGAGAAGGGAGCTAGCAATTTTACTGTGTTGCAGGCAGTAATGCTGGTTTGGTTAGCTTGCCTGGGTGTTAGCTAACTAGCAGCTACCTCAGGGTGAAGGGAGCTAACAATGCTACCATGTTGTGGGTAGGGTAAGCTAGCCGTGGAGATAGCTACCAACAGTAACTGAGAAGTAAAAATAAATGTCAACACAAAACCTTCCGGTTAGTACTCAACAGGGTCTGAAGACCTACGCTCGGCAGCGATATTCTTCACGGTTCACTTGTGAGCAGGAAAACAGGTATCCAGTCAATATGAGGAGAGCTAGAATAGAGATACTCTTTGTGAGGAAGAGAAATGAGAATTACCAGAGCCCTGGAGAGTGGCTCCTTTTATGGAAGTGAAGGTCTCACCTCATTCAGCATTCTACCTGTCTCCAACAGACGTTTTGATTGGTACTTTTGGGATTAGGCAGTCCTTAGTGAACCCCCATATGTGATACATTGAAACGAGTATTTGAAAAGAGACCCAATATGTAATTTTGTATTTTGGGTGAGCTATCCCTGAGGTCAAGAAATTGTAATACGTTACATAAGATACCCTCCATTAGTTCATCAAACCAAATCAATACACAACCTCATACATCCGTCAACAGCTTTTGTGAGTGGCCAGTATCTATTAAGAAAATGCAACACACAATCTAGACACACCGTTAGAGGTTAACAGAGCGTAGGCACACAATTAGCGGCTAGCCAGAGCGTAGGCACACAGTTAGCTTGTACCTGGGCAGGAAGAGGTTGTGGAGGTGTTTGAGGATGGTCTGCACGTAGAGGTTGGGCTCCTTGGCGATTGGCTGGGGGATGGAGTCGCGCGGAGCGACCAGCGCCATGATCCAGTCCGTGTAGACATCCACGCACAGCTTGACCGTGTCCCCGTCCAAAGGCAGGGTCAGGCCGTAGCACAGCACCTCCATTGTCCACTTCACCTGTCAATCACACCACACCAAGAACTCTGTCGTTAGAAAGAGACATTGCGCATTGGACTGCTGCAAGCTAGACAGTCAGATGTCATGTCAGTCATTGTCAGAGTACTTGGGGAAAGGGTGAATGACTTAACACTTGAAAGATGACCACAATATGATTAACTATTGATGCATTGAGGTAAACAATTTTCTTTAGGCTTAATTATGCTGATTGTAGTGAAATTAACTTAATTTCAAACACAGGGGTAAAGTGATGGTTCATCCTCATGAGTGACCGTGACTATATGTCGCATTCTAAACCTAGAGTGTGGATCAAGGCTACTTTCAAAAATGAATTCAAATCATTCAGAAATGTAGGTGAACTAGGCCTATTGCCTAGTGGAACCAGCCTGATTGCGGTGTTCAACATTCTGTCATGTCATGTCTCAAAACACAGCAATCAGGGTGGTTCTGCCAAGCTAGGTGAACTGCCCCTTTATAAACTACAGTGTTCTACACTTACTTTTTCAGTTGGTGGCACCAGCCCATGATTTGGTCACACTAAAAATGGATAATGGCCTGACCTGTGTCCCATAATGTGCCTGCATTCCATACAGAACCAGGCAAATAATGACTAGCCATCTTTTAAATGAGCATGTCCTTGTGTTCTTACAGTAAATCTTTCCAAATCAATGTAACAGCCAAAGAAGAGACATAAAGTGTGAAATGCTAAATCCTCTAGAGTGCAGAATCTAAACGATACTTGATACCAAAACGAAATCAAAGCAAAAAAATTACAAAAAAAAAGAAAAACCAGGAGGACAGATTTTTTTAGGTTTTCACTCTCAAAAACATACTAATAGAAAAACAACAAAATTGGATGTTCTAAGTTCACAACAATGCTTAAAACCACACAAGGGGACCATTTTACATTTTTACCAACTACAGTGAATGATGCGTGCATAATTTCAATAGCAGGTGATTTTATCTTTCATTTACGGGCCAGGCAAGTATACTGACAAGTCAAATTTGAGGACTTAACTGTAATTTTCAAGGACCTACATTCTATATTTAAATTGTTGTAATAGCCTATAGAAGAAAATTCAACATTTTTTAAAATAATATATATATTTTTTTTAATTGCCAAAAATGTACAGTGGTTCCTCCTTTAAAAGTTGTGTCATACTGCAGCACACCTTGCGGGCTGCTGCAGCATTCTGTGGCACGTTATTTATTTGTCAGCCATTTTTTCTGCTAGTGCTAGTTTGACTACCAGAGGGCATCTTTGAGAAGCATTAGTCTTCCATATTGGCATTACCAGAAAATGTAAAACCTTTTTTGTAATAACATAGTAAGTGGGATTGATTAAGAAATGTGTCTTAATTCATTTGATTAATATATTATGGTGTTTCTATTCCGAGAAAAACAAAAAATGAAACCAACAGGGTTTCCGTTAGGATGGAATGGAAAATATGGCGCTGTACAACGTGACGGTCGGGAGTAGGATACAGCATAAGAGGATTGGAGGATTCGAAATTAATATCTAAGGGGTATAACATTTCCAAACCCTAATTGTAGTGTAACCGAACTTTCAGTTGAGCGTACTTGCTCTTTGACTTCTACTTCTCCACTGGAAGTTGATGCTGTTGCTTTGCAACCTCTTGCTAGCATAAATTACTATTGGGTGTGTTCTTAAATTCAAATCGGGAGTGCCTGCGCTCACAAACTCAGAGCGTTTTCAGATTGTTTCGCTCTAGGAGCACACACCGGACAGAGGAGTAGGGTTGGTTTGAGCGTTCTGGCCTTACAACGGCAGTCAAGCACCCAAGCTAACGTTGGCTAGCTTGCTAGCTACTTCCAGACACAAATGAGACCACTCGCCCTAGCAGAGCTGGTTAGGCAGTTTGTGTTAACTACAGTGTAGGTGACTAATTGTGCTGCTGGAAACAATTTAATTAGGTTTTGTTGCAGGCCATATTCAACAGGTGTTGAGCGCTCGTAAATTAATTATTCTTCTCTCCGGTACACTCAGACGAGAGTGCTCTGAAATCGGTGTAGATAGCCATAGCGAATTTACGAACGCATCCGAATGTCCATTGGGAACGCACAACGACTATACCATTTACATTTGAAGTCGGACGTTTACATACCACTTAGGTTGGAGTCATTAACACTCGTTTTTCAACAACTCAACAAATGTCTTGTTAACAAAGTATAGTTTTGGCAAGTCGGTTAGGACATCTACTTTGTGCATGACACAAGTCATTTTTCCAACAATTGTTTACAGACAGATCATTTCACTGTATCAGAAGTTTACATACACTAAGTTGACTGTCATTAAACAGCTTGGAAATTCCAGAAAATTATGTCATGGCTTTAAAAGCTTCTGGCTAATTGACATCATTTGAGTCAAATTGGAGGTGTACCTGTGGATGCATTTCAAGGCCTACCTTCAAACTCAATATCTCTACGCTTGACATCATGGGAAAATCAAAAGAAATCAGCCAAGACCTCAGAAAAAAATTTTGTAGACCTCCACAAGTCTGATTCATCATTGGGAGCAATTTCCAAATGCCTGAAGGTACCACGTTCATCTGTACAAACACCATGGGACCATGCAGCCGTCATACCGCTCAGGAAGGAGACACGTTCTGTCTTCTAGAGATGAACGTACTTGGTGCGAAAGATGCACATCAATCCCAGAACAGCAGCAAAAGGCCTTGTAAAGATGCTGGAGGAAACAGGTACAAAAGTACCTATATCAACATAACCTGAAAGGCCACTCAGCAAGGAATAAACCACTGCTCCAAAACCGCCATAAAAAAATTCAGACTACGGTTTGCAACTGCACATGGGAACAATGACTGAACTTTTTGGAGAAATGTCCTCTGGTCTGATGAAACAAAAATAGAACTGTTTGGCCATAATGACCATCGTTATGTTTGGAGGAAAAAGGGGGATGCTTGCAAGCCGAAGAACACCATCCCAACCGTGAAGCACGGGGATAGCAGCATCCTGATGTGAGGGTGCTTTGCTGCAGGAGGGACTGGTGCACTTCACAAAATAGATGGCATCATGAGGGAGGAAAATTATGTGGATATATTGAAGCAACATCAAGACATCAGTCAGGAAGGTAAAGCTTGGTCGCAAATGGGTCTTCCAAATAGACAATGACCCTAAGCATACTTCCAAAGTTGTGGGAAAATGGCTTAACCTGTTTGGGATAGGGGGCAGTATTTTCACGGCCGGATAAAAAACGTACCCGATTTAATCTGGTTATTACTCCTGCCCAGAAACTAGAATATGCATCTAATTAGTAGATTTTGATAGAAAACACCCTAAAGTTTCTAAAACTGTTTGAATGGTGTCTGTGAGTATAACAGAACTCATATGGCAGGCCAAAACCTGAGAAGATTCTATATGGGAAGTGCCCTGTCTGACCATTTCTTGGCCTTCTGTAGCTTCTATCGAAAATACAGGATCTCTGCTGTAACGTGACATTTTCTAAGGCTTTCATTTGTTCTCAGAAGGTGCCAGAACGTTGAATGATGACACTGCAGTCTCTGGGCGAAAAACAGTAAGGGTTTTGGAGAGTGGTACTTCTGAGAACAATGACACTGGCGCACGCGTGCATGTGACGACTCCATTTTCTTCTTTCAGTGTTTGAATGGATACAACGTCTCCCGGTTGGAATATTATCGCCATTTTACGAGAAAAATCGCATAAAAATTGATTTTAAACAGCGTTTGACATGCTTCGAAATACAGTAATGGAATATTTTTAATTTTTTTGTCACGAAACGCGCCGACGCATCACCCTTCGGATAGTGATTTGAACGTACGAACAAAACGGAGCTATTTGGATATAACTATGGATTATTTGGAACCAAAACAACATTGGGTGTTTAAGTAGAAGTCCTGGGAGTGCATTCTGATGAAGAACAGCAAAGGTAATCCAATTTTTCTTATAGTAAATCTGAGTTTGGTGAGTGCCAAACTTGGTGGGTGTCAAAATAGCTAGCCATGATGGCCGGGCTATCCACTCAGAATATTGCAAAATGTGCTTTCACCGAAAAGCTATTTTAAAATCGGACACCGCGATTGCATAAAGGAGTTCTGTATCTATAATTCTTAAAATAATTGTTATGTTTTTTGTCAACGTTTATCGTGAGTAATTTAGTAAATTCACCGGAAGTTTTCGGTGGGTATGCTAGTTCTGAACAAAACATGCTAATGTAAAAAGCTGGTTTTTGATATAAATATGAACTTGATTGAACAAAACATGCATGTATTGTATAACAATGTCCTAGGAGTGTCATCTGATGAAGATCATCAAAGGTTAGTGCTGCATTTAGCTGTGGTTTTGGTTTTTGTGACATATATGCTTGCTTGAAAAATGGGTGTGTGATTATTTCTGGCTGGGTACTCTGACATAATCTAATGTTTTGCTTTCGTTGTAAAGCCTTTTTGAAATCGGACAATGTGGTTAGATAAAGGAGAGTCTTGTCTTTAAAATGGTGTAAAATAGTCATATGTTTGAGAAATTGAAGTTTTTGCATTTTTGAGGTATTTGTAATTCGCGCCACTCTATACCATTGGATATTGGAGAGGCGTTCCGCTAGCGGAACATCTGTCCCTAACAGGTTTTAAGGACAACAAAGTCAAGGTATTGGAGTGGCCATCACAAAGCCCTGACCTCAATCCCATAGAAAATTTGTGGGCAGAACTGAAAAAGCGTGTGCGAGCAAGAAGGCCTACAAACCTGACTCAGTTACACCAGCTCTGTCAGGAGGAATGGGCCAAAATTCACCCAACTTATTGTGGGAAGCTTGTGGAAGGCTATACAAAACATTTGACCCAAGTTAAAGAATTTAAAGGCAATGCTACCAAATACTAATTGAATTTATGTAAACTTCTGACCCACTGGGAATGTGATGAAAAATCAAATCTGAAATAAATTAGTCTCTACTATTATTCTAACATTTCACATTCTTAAAATAAAGTGGTGATCCTAACTGACCTAAGACATGGAATTTTTACTCATATTAAATGTCAGGAATTGTGAAAAACTGATTTTAAATGTATTTGGCTAAGGTGTATGTAAACTTCCGACTTCAACTGTGTGTGTGTGTGTGTATATATATATATAAATAAATAAATAAATAACCGGTCAAAAGTTTTAGAACACTTACTCATTCAAGAGTTTTTCTGTATTTTTATTATTTATTATTTATTTATTTATTATTATTTATTTTATTTTCAAAACTATTAAATAACACATATGGAATTCTGTAGTAACAAAGTGTTAAACAAATCAAAATATAATTGTATATTCTTCAAAATAGCCACCCTTTGCCTTGATAACAGCTTTGTACACTCTTGGCAACCAGCTTCAACCACTACTCATGAGATAGTCACCTGGAATGCATTTCAATTAACAGGTGGGCCTTTTTAAGTTCATTTGTGGAATTTCTTTCCTTCTTAATGCGTTTGATCCAACTGGGTTGTGTCAAGGTATGGGTGGTATACAGAAGATGGGGCTATTTGGTAAAAGACCAAGTCCATATTATGCAGGAACAGCTCAAATAAGCAAAGAGAAACGACTGTCAATCATTACATTAAGACATGAAGGTCAGTCAATACAGAACATTAAGAATGTTTAACGTTTCTTCAAGTGCAGTCACAAAAATCATCAAGCCCTATGATGAAACTGGCTCTCATGAGGACCACCACAGGTAAGGAAGAGCCAGAGTTACCTCTGCTGCAGAGGAGAAGTTTATTAGAGTTACCTCAGAAATTGCAGCCAAAATAAATGCTTCAGAGTTCAAGTAACAGACATCTCAATATCAACTGTTCAGAGGAGACTGTGTGAATCAGGCCTTCATGGTCGAATTGCTGTAAGAAACCACTACAAAAAAGGACACCAATAAGAAGAGACTTGCTTGGCCAAGAAACATGAGCAATGGACATTAGACCAGGGGAAATCTGTCCTTTGGTCTGATGAGTCCAAATTTGAGATTTTTGGTTACGAACGCCGTGTCTTTGTGAGGTGCAGAGTAGGTGAACGGATGATCTCCGCATGTGTGGTTCCCACCGTGAAGCATGGAGGAGGTGTGATGGTGACACCATCAGACTTATTTAGAATTCACGATACACCTAACCAGCATGGCTACCACAGCATTCTGTAGCGATGCACCATCCCATCTGGTTTGCACTTAGAGGGACTATCATTTGTTTTTCACCAGGACAATGATCCAAAACACACCTCCAGGCTGTATGAAGGATATTTGATCAAGGGGAGAGATGGAGTGCTGCATCAGATGACCTGGACTCCACAATCACCAGACCTCAACCCAATTAAGATGGTTTGGGATGAGTTGGAGTGCAGAGTGAGGAAAAGCAGCAAACAAGTGCTCAGCATGTGGGAACTCTTTCAAGACTGTTGGAAAAGCATTCCAGGTAAAGCTGATTGAGAGAATGCAAAGAATGTGCAAAGCTGTCATCAAGGCAAAGGGTGGCTATATATTTTTTATTTGTTTAACACTTTTTTGGTATCTACATTCCATGTGTTATTTCATAGTTTATGCCTTCACTATTATTGTACAATGTAGAAAATAGTCAAAATAAAAACCCTTGAATGAGTATGTGTCAACTTTTGACTGGTACTATATAAATAAGTGCATGACAAGAGACTTATCTGGCAAACTAAAATTAGCAGGAAAGAGAAGGGGCTTAAGGCCATGCGTACCTTCTTTGGCAGATGGCTTACATTTTCCTTCGTCTATTACAAACAAGCCTGATCTGGCTACTGAGATTGGACTGGGCTCAAAGAGACGTTTTCCACTGGGGTTGAGAAACACTCACTATAAAGCCGCAGGGGTCGAATGCCCCGGGGGTATACTCAGGAAATCCTGTTATGTTATCAAGCAAGCCCAGAGGCCTGGGGTTATCTGAGCTACAAGGCAAACATGATGGGGAAGTGAGCAGCACATTTTCCACAGACAAAAATGCTATTTTTCACCCAGCAGCAATCAGAGAGAAGAGATTTGAAAACACAACAAAATTTAGAGAGGGAGGTGGTGGTGTGTTTTTCAATCAAGCACAGTAGAAAAAATATATAATATTTCAATTTCCAGGATGTAGCCTTAGTCCAAATGTGCAGGTGACCATTCAGCCTCTTTGGTTTTCTAAAAATAAGGGACTGACAAAGCCTAGCCTATGAAAGGTGTGTTGGATGTATCATGTAGCCTATGTTTTTGAGGAAATAGGCAGAACAATGTCAGAAGAACTTGGAGCTAAAGAGGGAAGAAACCTTTCAATTATACTTTTCAATTCTAATGAGTGGCAATGAAGTGGAGCTTGACATTAGTATACCCTCCCCATACCTACAGCAAAGAATCAAGTAGGCCTAGTTGGGTAACTACCCTAGAAATCCAACATTCCAACTTCACTTTCAACTGACAGCTGTAGCTAGCTTATTCCCCTTGAGCGTAAAATGCAAGTTCGAATGTTGGGGTTCTAGGGTAGTTCCCCTAGATGGCCCAAGTCAAAAAAAAAAAAAAAAAGTCTTCACCCGTATGGCATACACATGCATCTACATACACATCTGATTCAGCCATGCAAAATAATCTGGGTTGTTTTCAGCACACAGTCTGCCTACCTCTTTGTCGGTCTTGAGCAGGCTATCGGTGGACGGGGTGCCCAGGGTCACCCCCAGAGGTCTAACCACTGCATTGGCCACGTCGCGTCCCACCAGCGGAGGGTACGAGTGAAGGACACTCAGGTGGCCTAGGTCGCTCTGCACCACCAGGTGCAGAGACCTCCATTCCGAATACATGGTGGTGGCTTTTGCTTCTACTGGGTCCAATTGTTACCTGTGTGTACAGAGGAGTGGAGTCAGCATATGCGTAAACAAAGTGGCCTCAGAGCTAGCCTGAAGTAGACTTATTCAAGCAACAACAAATGCCCATTACATATAAGGTGAACCCTGATGTTTGATATTCCCATAAGTTCATATTCAGTTTGACCTTTTCATGTAGCTTCAAAAGTACAAATATGTCAAAGGCAAACTGTGTGAAAAGGCACATTTGAAGTAGACCCACGCTGTGAATACGACATTGAACAGAGAGAGGCTTGACGTGTTATCGCCAGAATTATCTAAAAGGAATGCTAATATTAACAAAAAGGGCTACACTGAGAGTGCCAAATGCACTTTGCAAGTGCCAAATAGTGGACTGGACACAGATACTGTTCAGGTGCACAACAGTAAAAGGTCATCTTGAAAAGCATAGAAGACGTGCACAGCAATAACTTAGTGCAATAATTTAGTGCACAGTTCTTTCTAGAGATAAGTTAGCTAGCTAGCTGAGCCTAAAAACAAAATAGAAGTAACATATTAGCTAGCCAGCCAAGTTGCCTAAAGATGTTTTGACTCAAGGTTAGGCAACACTAAACAGAAATACAAATGCAACAATTTCTAAGATTTTACTGAGTTGCACAGTTCATAGAAGGAAATCAGTCAATTTAAATAAATTCATTAGGCTCTAATCTATGATTTCACATGACTGGGCAGGGAGCCAGCCCCCCAGGGCGGATGTGAGGCCGGTTGGACATACTGACAAATTCCCTAAAACAACATTGGCTTATGGTAGAGAAATTAACATTCAATTCTCTGGCAACAGCTCTGTTGGATATTCCTGCAATTCAGCATGCCAATTGCGCACTACCTCAAAATTAGAGACATCTGTGGCATTGTGTTGTGTGACCTTTTAATGTTGCCAGCACAAGGTACATCTGTGTAATGATCGTGCTGTTTAAATCAGTTTATTGATAGACCTTCCACCTGAGAGGTGTGGCATATCTTGGCAAAGGAGAAATGCTCACTAACAGGGATGTAAACAACTTTGTGCATAGTGAAATTATTCAGACCCCTTGACTTATTCCACATTTTGTTACGTTACAGCATTATTCTAAAACGGATTAAAAAAAAAATCCCCCTCAATCTTCACACAATACCCCATAATGACAAAGTGAAAACAGGTTTAAGAAAACGTTGCACACTTATAAAACTGTTTAAAAGAGAAATAACTTATTTACATAAGTATTCAGACCCTTTGCTATGAGACTTGAAATTGAGCACAGGTGCATCCTGTTTCCATTGATCATCCTTGAGATGTTTCTACAACTGGATTCCAGTCCACCTGTGGACAATTCAATTGACTGGACTTGATTTGAAAAAGGCACACACCTATCTATATAAGGTCCCATAGAGCATATAAGAGCAAAAATAAAGCCAAGACGTTGAAGGAATTGTTCATAGAGCTCCGAGACAGGATTGTGTTGAGGCACAGATCTGGGGAAGGGTACCAAAAGAATTCTGCAGCATTGAAGGTCCAAGAACATAGCGGCCTCCATCATTCTTAAATGGAAGTAGTTTGTAACCACCAAGACTCTTCCTAGAGTTGGCCACCCAGCCAAACTGAGCAATCAGGGGAGAAAGGAGGTGACCAAGAACTGACAGAGATCCAGAGTTCCCCTGCGGAGATGGGAGAACCTTCCAGAAGGACAACCATCTCTACAGCACTCCACCAATCAGGGCTTTATGGTAGAGTGGACAAATGGAAGAAAAAAATACACATGACAGC